>NC_089839.1:206194192-206515689 GCF_035609145.1 Eleutherodactylus coqui | reverse complement strand
AGAGTTAGATTGTGTTATATGGTATATACTGTCCGGTGGCTAGAAATAAAATGAGGCAAGAAAGACCAAACGCTGAGCCAGACCACAGGGGGTGGAGCTAGGTGATGTAAGGAGAAGGGAGGGAAGAACAATAGGAAGAGGTCTTGCTCCACCCTCAACACAGACCAGCCTAGGAGAGAAGTATACGTCTTGTAATTACTAATAATTAATGCTGTTTAAAGTCTGAATGTTTTAGTTGCTTATTAATATCTTAGCTATTGTTCTGTTTCATAGAGATAAAATTCAGTGTCATAGAAAGGAAGACAGACGCTGATGAAATAAGAAACTTGTAATGAATTATGTGAATTATACGGTCTTAAAAATAGAGAACATAGGGATTTTAAGATATATTTTTGTTTTTTTCTTTTTGTGTAAATGTCAGTTCTGTGATTGGTTGGACGTCTATATCACTGCTAAATGCTGTTAGTACTGCACTGTCTCTGAGAGAATGCTCTGTAGGAGAGACATGCAGACGACCAGCATCGAAGGGGTGGAGCTAGATAATGTAAAAGTAGGTAATGTTTCATCCTTCTTTTGTCTACAAAGGGAGGGGGTGAGGAGCTTGGGCAGTTAGGAAAAGTTTTTTTCTCTTCTCAAATTTGATGAGACATTGCAGGCAGGATCAGATTAATAATGAATTTGCTTAAGGAATATCATATTTCAATGTGGATAGATGTTTGTGGATTATTCTGCCTTCAAACAGTTTTGTTGATACCTTTTGTTTAGAAAGCTTTTTGATTTACAGTCATGTTGTAACCTGTTGGAATGAGGGTCTGGTCACCAAAAGTACTTTGTAACTAGGCATCAGGTAACATTTGGAAACGCCTTCTTTTCATCTTGCATATAAACTAGCAATGTACAACAATAAACAGGATTCATTCTGATCACTAGACGTTCTGTGTAGTGATTTATTATGGTTCTCTATGAGTACTCTATATAATATTTCCTCTTAATTTGGATACAGGCAACATTCGCATTTGGGTCTGCGTTCCAGACCCCCCACACTAGCGGAGAACGCAGTTCACGGTTATTCCTTTGTGCTGTGGCCGTTTACAGCGGTGGTTTATTAAATAGTTTTTGTTTCCTTCGAGTGGTATTTTTTTTCAATGAAAATAAAAGAATCCGCTCTGTGTCCTGCTGCGCGTGTCATGGCCCGGGGAGAGCAGCGGCGGCGCCGCACTGATCTGCACCTCATCAGAAACGCACCCGAAGATATGAGTCTACCTGCTGCCCACTATCACTTCTGTAGCTCTATCCAACAGTTGCTAGCTGGATGTCATCAGTATTTCAGTCGGTAGCAGCACTGTAGATATGCCGCCATAAGCGGGGACAGGGCCTGGCGCAGATATCGCAGGAGGAGACTTGTTTTGCCCGCACTCCTCTTTATGTATTACTGACGCTTGTAGAAAAATATTCTTCTAGGGAAGCAAAGAAAAAAAATTGTATTAAAAATGAAATGCCCCGCAGTGGTGGCAACGCAGCACTCTGCTACACTCCTTCATCGTACGGTGCGGGGAGAGCGCGGCAGAGCAAACTGTGTGCATCTCCAACAGCAAGGAGTAAATTCCTTACGTTACTTATTATGTATGACATGCAGTTATGAATAGACTGTTACATCATATCCTATATTCCAGAGCTGCATTCACAATTCTGCTTGCATAGAGCATCCATCAGCCTTGAACTGAGAAGACATCCAATAATGTGTTGCTCTGACTGGACCGCTGCTCAGTTGATGCAGATATCTTCCATGTCTCTCGGACAGAACGCTTGTGGGAAGCAGCAGTGAGCGCTCACAACGGAGCAGCAGAATTGTGGATGCAACTCGGCAAAGCATTTACTCAGGATCTCCGAGGATGTCACTAAGTGCTGATCCTACACCGAGCTGCACGCTTCTCTGCTGACTGTTGTTTTACACCAGGGAGACCGTTGCCCTACTCCTTGCCGGTCACAGTTTTTCATGGTTTGTGTGTGGTGTTGCTAACATTAAATATCACAGATTCTGTCCACTCCGTTATATACCGGCTCGGCTTCTATTTCCTGATCTGAGCAGATGCAGCAGCTTATCAGTTCCAGAGATAAACGTTTTTGTTTTTTCACACTATTAATGGTCTATCTTCGGGAAATGTCTTCAATAGGTGATCAATGGTGTCTGCCACTTGGGCTCCCCACCTGTCGTCTCACGTTCATTGGTCACAGGGCCTGAGAACAGCTCAGTCCTATTCAATTGACCGGGACTGAGATGCACTACCAGGCACAGCTGCTGGACAGTGCATATTGCTGTGCCTAGTAAGGACTGAAGTGACCGTGACGTTCCCCTGAGTGCTGGTGTCCCTTCAATTAGCTGATTGGTGGGAATGTTGAGCAATTGACCCCTGCTGATCCTCCATTGATGACCTATCCTGAGGATGGGTTGTGTCAGAAAACTCTTTTTAGGGTATGTTTTCATGTAGTGGGATTTTCACATGCAAAACAGAGTGAAAATCTGACCCATCGATGTGGATTCTGACTCAAAATTAGCTATGCTTCTACAACTGAATTCGGAAGAAGCCGCGCTCCCCCTCACATCCAAAGTCTTCGTATTCTTGGCGCTTCCTTCGCTTAGCAGTCTCTAGTGACTGCAGCATCGGTGGCCTCTTCCGCAGCCTCTGACTAGTGTTGCTACGCTCCCTAGAGGCCGCCGGGTGCCTGATGAAGGAAGTGATAAGAGCGCAAAGACTCTTGGTGAGGGGGAGCACGGTATCTTGTTAAATCAACTGCGGAAGCACAGCGAATTTCAAATCAAATATCTACATGTAAAGATACCCTTAAGATGGGTCAATCAGAAAATGTTGTAGGAAGGATTACTGATGCATTATATAACGTTGCACTGCTTGGCTAAAAGCTGGGCTCCCTACAGTGTGAGGGTACATTTACATGGGCCAACTAGCGGCCGAAAAATCACTGAAATGAGCGCTTTATTTATTCATTTTAAATCAATTCAATTCTTCCGTGCAAATGTGGGATCTGACGGCACTGAGGGAGAAATCGCTCATTAGTCGCTTAGTTTCAGCTCACTGTAATGAAGTGACTAGTCCACAACTTGTCTTTGTGTAAGCAGTGCATGGAGGTGGGCGCAGGAAGAGATCTATGGCTCCACTTCCATTCACTCAACAACTCTCACCCCTGAGTGGAAGCACAGAAGCGATGATCGGTACGATAACTGTTCAGCACTTCTGCACCTGACAGTTCTGTGTAAAAGTACCTTAAGGTCTTGTGATATGCGCCATTCTTGCATTATAGCAGTGGTCCCGGACTCCCCAAGGTATGACTATATGCACTGGCTACCATGACAATCACATCAGTTATCTTACTGACATTTTCCTATACCCGAGTTTGACGGTATGTTACCAATGTGTCACGTTTCAAACTGAAATATCAATCTGCAAATATAGCTCATCCCCATACTCTATGTATCCTAACCTTCGTTAGCAGGCTGCTGAGTTTCCCTAGTTCATGCAGTACCTATGAATGGTCTGAGGATGGAGCTGGTGCTCCACGGCCACATGCACAATCTGAATATTATAACATTACACTGTGATGTGATACGTAGGGTTATATTAACCCTTGTTGTTATCTGCAGCGGCTCTTGAAGGGTTCATTGTATAAATCGAGCAGGATGCGTGTCACACATTACAATTCCCTGCTGCTGCAGCCCTCTTACCTGCAGTACGTTACTCTTGAGCGTTCGTAGGGACCCTATCAGAACAAATGTGCTATGTCTGATACTATAAGCAGCTTCACTACCTGGCTCCTCCACTTGCCTTCATCTGATGCTCCTACCATCATCATGACACATTGTCACGCACCATGCAGCTGCCTCCAGACACCTTATCACGGACATTCTCCTTCGGCCTCTCACAGAGACACAAACTGAACTTATCGTCATCCCTTCTCTTCCCTATCTAACCTCTCTCGCTTGTCTCTCCTATTTGACCACAGCTTATAGTCTCTTCCGGTTTCTCATGAACGTCTCCCCCAGTCCAGGAAATAGCGCACCCACATGGAAACTTTAAAAGCTGTGACAGTCACACACTCACTATGCTCTATCATATCACTCCAAGCCAGACGAAGCCCTGCCTTCTATAATGCCACAGTTAATGTAATTGCAGGTACAGTTTCCATTGAGTTCAACGAGACCTGTAATTACGAGTGGCAGCCACTACACAGTGGTCGGAGTAGTGGCTTCCGCTCCGACCCTTGTGCATCCTGGCACTGATAGCGAGTGCTGCCTGGAAAACCACTTTTAGCTCTCAACCTGGTAACCCCTCTCCTAGACTAAAGAACCCAAGAAATCTATAGACAGCACTAGCACAACGCCCTGATGAGGAAACTGAGGCAAGCTTCCCGGGCTCAGAAGAAAACCCACCACAAAGAAGACTTCACAACATACAAACAAGCAGTCCTCAACTGGTAATCACTTCTTTAAAACAGCAGTACTGCATTACTCTCATATGTTTCTTCTCCCACAATCCCGGTTAACTAACACTTCCATCCCGTGACGCCCCAACCCACACCTCTCATCTCCCCTGAAGACTTTGCCACACACTTCAAACACAAAATTGACAACATCAGAGAAAGCTTCAACCTGAAATCCCCACAACCCCTCTGCACAGCTGACTAGTCCTCTCTCCACTTCACCGGCTTCTCCGTCTCTACTTATAAATTGCACTTCAACACCCGTACCCAATGCCATCTCTCCTCAACCTTACCACTGTGTTGATCCCGGGCCTAACCCACCTTTTCAATCTTTCAGTAAGTGCTGGTGTCTCCCCCCCCCCCCTTCCTTTCCCCATCTTTTAAATATGCAACCATCACACCTGTCCTTAAGAAGCCATCCCTTGATCTTTCCTCTTGGTCCAGCCATTGTCCGATCTCACTACTGCAGATCAATTCAAAGCTTAAGCAGCACGTCCAGTTTGAACTGTCCTTCCACTTCATCCAGCTTACTATTTGCAGAGTTACAATTTGCCTTTCGACCCCACCACACTACCGAAACTGTCCTAACTAAAGTCACCAATGATCTGCTAACGGCAAAAGCCTCCAAACATTATTGTGCTCCTCCTAGACCTGTCCTCTGACGTCTACATTGCTTTCTGCTCTTTCTCATGTTAGACTTGCCCTCTGCCACTTACAATGTGCTCTTCCATTTAGACAAGTCCTCTGCCTTCTACTCTGTTTTCCTTCTATAAGATAAGTCACTTGCCTTCTACATTACTCTGTTTTCCTTCTATAAGACAAGTCATCTGCCTTCTACATTACTCTGCTCTTCTATTAGACATGTCCACTGTCTTGTACAATACTTTGTGCTCCTCCTTCTAGACTCTGTTTGTCTTCTATATTACTCTGTGCTCCCCATTTTAGACCTGTCCTACACCTTGTACTCTGTGCTCCTCCTACTCAACTTCTCTACCTTCTATATTACTCTGTGCTCTTCTTTCTAAACATCTTTGCCTTCTACATTACTCTGTGCTCTTCTTTCTAAACATCTTTGCCTTCTACATTAATCTGTGCTCCTTCTAGACTTATTTGCCCTTTTACATTACTCTGTGGTCCTTCTTTTGACCTGCCCTCATAGAATAGTAGAGTTGGAAGGGACATCCAGCGTCATCGGGTCCGTCCCCCTGCTCAATGCAGGATTCACTAAATCATCCCAGACTGCTATCCAGAATTCCAACATGTCCATCAACCATATTCTTCTCTTCCTGCTTTATAAAGTTCAACATGCAAAAAACAACTCATCACTCAAAAACACCCCACCAGACCTAATAACCCTTTCCAATCCACTGTCTGACGTCTGAAGACATTCTGATTGAAGCCTGTACAGCTCCAATGTCCGAAGACGTCCGGCAGGGTATTCTTACTGTATATTATTGGCCGCTCTGTTGTCGGAGCTTCTCCAGCATGTCCCATATCCCAGCACTGGCTCTAGCCAGCAGGTGGCAGAAAGAGAAAGCCCCCTAGAAAACCCTGAATCCAAAATTGGATTGCAAAGGGTTAAAGGGGTTGTCTCGTGCCGAAACGGGTTTTGTTTTTTTTTCAATAGGCCCCCCGTTCGGCGCGAGACAAACCCAAGGGATGGGTTAAAAAAAAAAATATATATATATATATTACTTACCCGAATCCCCGCTCTGCGACGACTTCTTTCTTCCTTCTCCAAGATGGCCGCCGGGATCTTCACCCACGATGCACCGCGGGTCTTCTCCCATGGTGCTCTGTGCGGTCCATTGCCGATTCCAGCCTCCTGATTGGCTGGAATCGGCACACGTGACGGGGCGGAGCTACGATGACGACGCGGGACCAGCTCTCCGGCACGAGCGGCCCCATTCACCAGGAAGAAGACCGGACTGCGCAAGCGTGTCTAAAAACGCCAGAAGACAGCGAAATTAGACAGATCCATGGCGACGGGGACGCTAGCAACGGAGCAGGTAAGTGAATAACTTCTGTATGGCTCATAATTAATGCACGATGTATATTACAAAGTGCATTAATATGGCCATACAGAAGTGTATGACCCCACTTGCTGCTGCGAGACAACCCCTTTAATCACAATCAATAACTCTATACTATATAGAAGGTTGTTTCTCTTTAGTATTATATTTTCCGTCAGGTGAAAGACTGGGGTTCGCATCCCAGATGAAGAGTTGGTCAAATTTTCCTGCACTTAACCTGACTTTCCCAAGATTGTCAACATTGCACCATTTTATACATAATTGATCTCATGAAGAACAGCTTCTCGCTATACTAAGAGGCATATGGGGTCCCTATCATCTGTTTGCGCATTGGTGGTATAGTGGTGAGCCACCTTCACCAAATTAAACAATCTGATGAAGGTACCCGTCCAGGGCTGAAATGCGTAACTTACTCTTCACCTTCTGGAACCATTCATCGTCTTCTATCAGCCATGCCTGGGGCACCTGTTTTTCATTTCTCATTCCCACGTTATGGAGGTTATTCCATCTGTCACTTCCAGAAAGGCAACAGCTGATATTTGCTATTTGCTGGTGTTGTGTCTGGATTGCTCAATTTAGTGAGGTGAGCATTTTTGCACCACATTCTGCATATACGTATTTGGTGATGCTGTATTATGGAGGCATTATTTCTCTCTTATAGTGGCAATGTCCATAGAGGCCAGTTCAAAAAATGGACATACAAATCTGTCCACAACTTGTCCCCTCCATACTTCTCTGACCCAATATTCC
Organism: Eleutherodactylus coqui; assembly: GCF_035609145.1. Lineage (NCBI taxonomy): Eukaryota > Metazoa > Chordata > Amphibia > Anura > Eleutherodactylidae > Eleutherodactylus > Eleutherodactylus coqui. The sequence continues at coordinate 206,508,412 of NC_089839.1, read as the reverse complement.
TGTCTGGAGTTTATATCTTCATTAGGGGGCTGAGTCTCTATTTAGGGGAATTCTGGCATCCAAAAGTCAGTTTTGACAAATGCATCAAAAGTGTTCCTTTTTGGGCATTTACATCCCATTTCTTTAGTGTGTGGGGCCAATTTTACAGGGTGTGTTCATGTGCGGCCCATTATTTACTGTAAACCATTCCAGAAATTGGCGTAGATTATATCAACAGCCTCCTCCAGCTCATAGATGGTGTAAGTTTCCATCTGGCTGATGAAGGGGTCACCAGATGAAACAAGTGTATTAAGAGGCTTAGGGCTCTTAGCACATTTATTACTCGTAGCCGAGTGCAGTTTACTTAGACTAGCGTGTGAAATAGGCCCCTATATCCTTATTTAGGGGTACGGTCGGGACTGCGGTGTGGGGTCCATATCTTTATTAAAGTGAACCCATCATCAGTTTTGAAGCTCTTAAACCCCCAACAGCGTTAAAACATTTCCACAATTAATTTGTTAGTCATCCTGCGCAAAACATACCTTTGGTTTTTAAACTTCCTGTGCCGGATGCAAATTACCGATGAGCAGTCCAGCCCATATCTGGTGGGTGGCTGGATCGTCTGTGCTGGCCTACATACCTCCCTTAACACCACCCGTCTCTGCTACAGTGACGTGGAGATGTCCCCCACATCAACATCACTGCGACCAGACTTCTGCACCATGAGCTCCAGGTCTGGTGTATGCGCAGTTCATCTGTGCCTGATTTGCGCAAATTCATCAGAATCACCTGCGCATGTGCCGCCAATTCCCCACGTCTGGTCCTACGATCAGCGAAGACACAGGGGGTGCGACGTCAAGTAACTGTGGCAAAGAGGGGCGGTGATTAGGGAGGTACGGAGACCAGCAGATGATCCGACCAGCCCACCATTGACAGTCCGGCCTGCCCACTGGACCGCTGTTAACTTGCATGTGGCGTACCCTTACATGCTGAAAGAACTTTTTCTAAGATACACTGTCAGGAACTTGTATCCCCAGCAAGTACTAAGGAAGAGGTTCACTTACCTTGAAACATGTTTACAGGCTGGTTCTTATCAATAAGGGGGGGGGGGGGGAGTGCACCTTCCTAAGAAAATAAGTCTTCCCCATCCTATCCCTGCTACCAAGCTCCTGTTCCTCATTTCAGACTATTTCACACTGCAGTTGCCCCACTTCATCTTTTTCTTTTATTTCTACAAAATACATTTGGAAGTTCATCAAACCCGGGCGACTTGTCACTAGGAAGTGTTCTATCCCTTAACTCATTCAGTGTTGGACACAATTTGCAACTGCACCGGAGCCAAATATTCATAAACAGCTTCACAATTCACTTAACTTAGAAGCATCAGGTTTTTAAAATAGAGGGAAAAAAGTTTCTAAAATCTCTTCCTTTTTTATTACCAAAGAATTATCAGGCCTGCTCAATGCTGCCACATAAGTGGATGAGTCCTGTGTCTGAATTACAGAAGCCAGGATAGATTAGATTAGATAGATAGACTTGCTCTGCATCCTAAGCTCTTCGATGGAGGGCCCTATTGACATGTAGAGGTTTAGGCCTGTTTCATATGGGCGACGTGATATCACTGTGAGAAAATCTTTTGCCGGGATTTTCGGGGAGGGACTTGACATATAAGTCCTACCCTGAAAATAAGCCCTAGCTGCATAAAAAAAACCACATACATCACCTAAGACACACTATCTGTGTCTGCCGAATGTCTTCCGAAGCTCCCTGGTACTTGCTTGAAGTTCTCTGGCACAGCTTCCTGGTCAGGATTTTTTAAAACCCCGCCTCCAGGAAGCGCTGCCTCTGATTGGCTAAGCACCACGGCTTAGTCAATAAGAGCCAGCGCTTGATGAACCAATCACAGCCATTCAATTAGAATGGATATTTATACATTATGACATGGCGGCTCTTATATCTGTTTGTGTTTAACAAGTGGTTTTCACACTTCCTCCAGATGTAAAGGGTGACTAGGGTGTCTTGTGTCTAAAGGAATTTAGTGGCAAGTTCCTGACATTAATGGCATCTGTTCCCCGCCAACTGGCAGAAGAGTTCCTCTACCGGACATAAATGACCACATCGGCACTGTCTGTTAATCTGCTATATAGATGTCCAGAACTGTAAAGAGCTATAAAGGACTTTGGCTTTCACCTGACAGGATGTACCCTGACAGCAGGCGGCCATTGACAGTATTGTGTGTCATGGATACAGACGGGGAGAATGGATCGGAAGTTATTAATACACTGGGGCACATTTATTAAGACTGGTGTTTCACACAATGCACCATAGTAGGATGTGACTAATATATGAAGAGGCCACACATCCTGATACACTCCTTGTCAGTAATATCACTCCTCAGACATTATCGGAGGGGATAAGACTGTCTCTGTGTGATTATAACATTGATATAAGTGGTTACAATATCAGGGGAAAAGGAGAATTTATTATGGAAAACTGACCCCTTGATAGGAGGCTCTAGTACCCTGTTGTACCGCCTCTAGCTTGGATACAAGATATGATACGGCGGGCATGGAGGCTCTAGTACCCTGTTTGTACCACCTCTAGCTTGGATACAAGATGTGATACAGGTGGGCATGGAGGCTCTAGTACCCTGTTGTACCACCTCTAGCTTGGATACAAGATGTGATACAGGTGGGCATGGAGGCTCTAGTACCCTGTTGTACCACCTCTAGCTTGGATACAAGATGTGATACAGGCGGGCATGGAGGCTCTAGCACCCTGTTGTACCACCTCTAGCTTGGATACAAGATGTGATACGGACAGGCATGGAGGCTCCAGTACCCTGTTGTACCGCCTCTAGCTTGTATACAAGGTGTGATACAGGTAGGCATGGAGGCTCTAGTACCCTGTTGTACCACCTCTAGCTTGGATACAAGATGTGATACAGGTGGGCATGGAGGCTCTAGTACCCTGTTGTACCACCTCTAGCTTGGATACAAGATGTGATACAGGCGGGCATGGAGGCTCTAGCACCCTGTTGTACCACCTCTAGCTTGAATACAAGATGTGATACAGGCGGGCATGGAGGCTCTAGCACCCTGTTGTACCACCTCTAGCTTGGATACAAGATGTGATACGGACAGGCATGGAGGCTCCAGTACCCTGTTGTACTGCCTCTAGCTTGGATACCAGAGGTGATATGGGGTGGCAAGGAGGCTCTAGTACCCTGTTGTACCACCTCTAGCTTGGATACAAGGTGTGAAAAGGGTGGTCATGGAGGCTCTGGTACCCTGTTGCACTGCCTCTAGCTTGGATACAAGATGTGATACGGGCGGGCAGGGAGGCTCTAGTACCCTGTTGTACTGCCTCTAGCTTGGATACCAGAGGTGATATGGGGTGGCAAGGAGGCTCTAGTACCCTGTTGTACCACCTCTAGCTTGGATACAAGGTGTGAAACAGGTGGGCATGGAGGCTCTAGTACCCTGTTGTACCGCCTCCTGCTTGGATACAAGGTGTGAAACGGGTGGTCATGGAGGCTCTGGTACCCTGTTGCACCGCCTCTAGCTTGGATACAAGATGTGATACGGATGGGCATGGAGGCTCTAATACCCTGTTGTACCACCTCTAGTATAGCTACAAGATGTGATAGAGGCAGGCATGGAGGCTGTAGTACGCTGTTTGGCTGCCTCTAGCTTGGATACAAGATATGATACGAAGGGGCATGGAGGCTCTAGTACCCTGTTGTACTGCCTCTAGCTTGGATACAAGATGTGATACAGGTGGGCATGGAGGCTCTAGTACCCTGTTGTACCACCTCTAGCTTGGATACAAGATGTGATACAGGTGGGCATGGAGGCTCTAGTACCCTGTTGTACCACCTCTAGCTTGGATACAAGATGTGATACAGGCGGGCATGGAGGCTCTAGCACCCTGTTGTACCACCTCTAGCTTGGATACAAGATGTGATACGGACAGGCATGGAGGCTCCAGTACCCTGTTGTACCGCCTCTAGCTTGTATACAAGGTGTGATACAGGTAGGCATGGAGGCTCTAGTACCCTGTTGTACCACCTCTAGCTTGGATACAAGATGTGATACAGGTGGGCATGGAGGCTCTAGTACCCTGTTGTACCACCTCTAGCTTGGATACAAGATGTGATACAGGCGGGCATGGAGGCTCTAGCACCCTGTTGTACCGCCTCTAGCTTGGATACAAGATGTGATACAGGCGGGCATGGAGGCTCTAGCACCCTGTTGTACCACCTCTAGCTTGGATACAAGATGTGATACGGACAGGCATGGAGGCTCCAGTACCCTGTTGTACTGCCTCTAGCTTGGATACCAGAGGTGATATGGGGTGGCAAGGAGGCTCTAGTACCCTGTTGTACCACCTCTAGCTTGGATACAAGGTGTGAAAAGGGTGGTCATGGAGGCTCTGGTACCCTGTTGCACTGCCTCTAGCTTGGATACAAGATGTGATACGGGCGGGCAGGGAGGCTCTAGTACCCTGTTGTACTGCCTCTAGCTTGGATACCAGAGGTGATATGGGGTGGCAAGGAGGCTCTAGTACCCTGTTGTACCACCTCTAGCTTGGATACAAGGTGTGAAACAGGTGGGCATGGAGGCTCTAGTACCCTGTTGTACCGCCTCTTGCTTGGATACAAGGTGTGAAACGGGTGGTCATGGAGGCTCTGGTACCCTGTTGCACCGCCTCTAGCTTGGATACAAGATGTGATACGGATGGGCATGGAGGCTCTAATACCCTGTTGTACCACCTCTAGTATAGCTACAAGATGTGATAGAGGCAGGCATGGAGGCTGTAGTACGCTGTTTGGCTGCCTCTAGCTTGGATACAAGATATGATACGAAGGGGCATGGAGGCTCTAGTACCCTGTTGTACTGCCTCTAGCTTGGATACAAATTGTGATACTGACAGGCATGGAGGCTCTAGTTTGGATACAAGATGTGATACGGGCAGGTATGGAGGCTCTAGTACCCTGTTGTACCGCCTCTAGCTTGGATACAAGATGTGATACAGGCAGGCATGGAGGCATACAGGTTCTTTATGGTATCCTGCGGCATATCGCTCCACATTTGCTGTAACTGAGCCTCTGGATCGTGCAGACTCATAGGCTGACAGAGTTGGCATCCCCGATGTTCCCATACATGTTCTATTGGTGATAAATCTGATGACCGGGCAGCCATGGTAGTGTGGTAATGTTGTGGGGGCATTAATGTGACTCCTTGTGTGTGCGGCCAACCATTATCCTGCTGGGAAATGCCTCTTGATAGCCGCCATGAGAGGAACACATGTGGCTGCAGGATGTCCTGAACATATCGCTGAGCTGGCATTGTCCCTCGTACTAGTACTAGTAATTATTAGGAAATTATAATACCAGTGTTTCTGCGCCACACAGCACTGCTACATGCACGTCACACACACAGCACTGCTACATACATTGTTCATCCCATACAAGAGATCAGAAGCAGCACAGCAGTGGAGATGAAGGACCTGTGATGATGTCACTGTCATGCTCCACCTCTGATCACATGACGGTGACACTCATCCCGAGAGAATAACTTACGTGCTCCGCCTCTGATCACATGATGGTAATGTCATCAAAGGTCCTGTATCCTTGTGTAGATTACGGCGGACTACAAACTCCCTGTGGCCTCAGTTGCTATGGAATACTAACGAACACCTAGCTGGACAGCAGCCGTGTGCTTACAGGACCTATGATGACATCACCGTCATATGATCAGGGGCGGAGCATGTAACTCTCTTACTGGGGATGAAGGGCATGTGATGACATCAACATCATGTGATCAGGGGCGGAGCATGTAAGTCACTCACAAACCCACCCACGCACGCACGCAAGCAAGCACAGACGGACAGGTCATCATTAGTAATTTGACTAGGGGTGCATGCAATGCAAAATGAAGTTAAGTAGAACAGTGCCGGGACTAGGCGATGTGTGGGGGGTGTAAGTATTAATCCTTTTATTCAATTTAAAAGGTAAAAATTCCATGCAGGAATCAGGCAACACATTTCTCTGTCATGGACCGGTGGTTTTGTCAAGCCGTTACAATGAAAAGTGGTGGAGGAACATTTGAACTCTGGCGGTCGAATGCGACGGAGCAGAGGGTCATAGGTCAGCCACGCCGCCCTCTGTCTCCGCTGTTTTGCTGACAAATAGAGATGAGTGAGCATACTCACTAAGGACAATTACTCGAGCGAGCATTGTCCTTAGCGAGTACCTGCCCGCTCGGAAGAAAAGGTTCGGGTGCCGTCGGGGAGCGACGGGGGAGAGCAGGGGGGAATGGAGGGGAGATCGATCTCTGTCTCTTCCGAACCCTGCTCACTCCCACAACTCACCGCTCACCCACGCCGGTACCCGAATCTTTTCTTCCGAGCGGGCAGGTACTCGCTAAGAACAATACTCGCTCGAGTAATTGTCCTTAGCGAGTATGCTCGCTCATCTCTACTGACAAAGATTTATGCAAATATGAACTTTGTCTTATTTTTTAGCCTAGTCAGCAATTAAAATCAATTAATACAGAATTTAATAACAAAAGAAACAAATGTTAAATAAAAAAGGGATTCTATTATATTTGCACATTCTTAGCAATTAAAATGAATTATCATTAGAGATGAGCGAGCATACTCGCTAAGGCAAACAATTCGAGCGAGTAGTGCCTTATTCGAGTACCTGCCCGCTCGTCTCTAAAGATTCGGGTGCCGGTGCGGGTGGGAGGTGAGTAGCGGCGGTGAGCAGGGGGGAGAGAGAGAGATTGATCTCCCCTCCGTTCCTCCCCCGCCAGCACCCGAATCTTTAGAGACGAGCAGGCAGGTACTCGAATAAGGCACTACTCGCTCGAATTGTTTGCCTTAGCGAGTATGCTCGCTCATCTCTAATTATCATGCATACGTGTTATTGTTCTATAAATGGATTAAAAGAAAAAGATTATTTATTTCCCACAATTCATTATGAAGTAATATAAATATCTGATTCCATTCTGTCTACATTACATGTAATAGCAATTTCGAACCAATAGATGTCACTCCATTGCTATAATCAACATGGTATTCAAAGCTGCCTTCACATCTGTGGTGGGGAGTCCGTTTCCTATATGTATACATACATACTATTCTTTTTTAAATATCTTTAAAAAAAAAATCAAAAAAATCAAAATACATGAAGATAATAATTTATTTTCAGTTCTTTACTTTTACCAGCATTGTCTTTTATGTATTTTAGGCCGCCCGGTTGCAGGTTTGTAATCTATAGATCCAATAACTCTACGTTTTACACAAAACCTAAAACTTATTAGGGCTTATTCACTTGAACGCATCTGCGCTGGTCCCCCCCCCATTGACTTCTATGGGAAACTTTGGCGCGCAAATCCGCAGAAAAATAGAACAAACAGAAAATAGAACAAAATACGCTTGTGTGAAAGACCACATGAAATCAGTGGGTTCTATTCTCTGCATATTGTGCGCACAAATACACGCGTGTTCAGGAGCCCTAAGGTGAAACGTGTCCGGTTTGAAAAATTGGGCTTTGTCGTGTAGGCCAAAATTAGCCTTGGGGGCAAGTGGTTAAAAAAATAGAGTTAGGCCGCCTGCAGACGAGCGGAAATCCCGCCGCGGGATTTCCCGCGGGATTTCCGCCGCTGAAAGTCTGCATAGGAGTGCATTACAATACGCACTCCTATGCAGACGGCTGCGGTTTGGCCGCGCGAAATCTCGCGCGGCAAACAAACCGCGGCATGTTCTAATTTTGTGCGGGGCACGCACTCACTAGGCCGCCGGCTCCGGTCTGCGCATGCGCCGGCTGCGCGGCAGCCGGCACATGAAAGAGCCGGGGCCGCCAGGCGCGGGTGAGTACGCGCTCGTCCCTGCAGGCTCTGGGGTTGGATCGCGCGGCGAGATTTCTCGCTGCCGGATCCGACCCGCTCGTCTGCAGGCGGCCTTATAATAAAAAAAATCTGAAGTTTGATATTGTCGCATCCAGAATGACCTGTACAAAAGAGTGAACACACTTTTTATCCCGCAAACACTATTAAAAAAATAAATAAATAAATAACAATTTTGGTATTGTTGTAGTCATAGAGACCCACTGAATGTTCTTTTTTCTCCAGCGTTCATGCTGCATGATTAACCACCCTCCCCCCCCCCCCCCCCCCCCCCGCCCCCTGGCACTTTTTATGGCCCCGCATCAGTGTAATGGGTGATAGGGTGCGTTAAAAAATGACGAAAAGTAGAACAAACAGCGCTAGAAAATCGCTTGAACACAGGTCTGAGAAGCCAGATTAAAATCAGGGGGAGCGTTGTATCGCCGCGCTCGCGATGCCGCGCTAATCACAGTAAAAAGGCCACTCTACGGCCGCTCTCACACACACAACTGCGGCAAAGTGCCGCGATTTTACTTGTGCTGTCGGCGTCCGACAGCGTGTTTTAGCGCACCCCAACATTGTGATGGGTGCCGAGGTGCGCTTAACAGACAAATATGGATAAGACTCGAAAATCGCATGTCTGCGGCGCCATTGCTTTCAATGGGAGCGCTGAACAACGCATTAAGCGCGGTAAAAAGCGCCTGTGTGAGAGAGGCCTAACACATGCCAGGATTACCGCGGTAGTTTGAACGTCATGCTTATCGCGGTACGACTCCCCCATTCATTTTAATGGGGCCTTGCGGATAGGCACTCAGACATCACAATGTTCAAGCAGTCTGCTCTATTTTGGCGCTTTTTCTCGCACCTATCAGAATGATGATGTGCGTTAAAAGATACACTATGGAACGCAGTAACAAGGTGCGTTCGAAAACGCCGATAAAAATCGCGGTAAAACGCCTCGTCTCGGATGTTGGGCGTGTCCTACATAAATGGGCGGGGCACAGTGCAACACCCGCCGTTTTTTGCCTCCCTCTTTGTATCCTCCCTTGTGCTGAAAATAAATACATGCCTTCCGTCCAGCTCAGAAACTGACCGGCATGACAGGTGAGGGGACATAACAGACTCGCACACCGGCGCCTACAACCTGCTCCACCCACCTACAGCTCCTGCCCGTCTCCATAGCGACGCGGCGCTGCTGTCACTGACGTCATTCCCGCCCCGAGGTCAAATTTGAAGCGAATCTTGGCGCGCACGTCACATGACCATGTCGGACCACGCCCTGTTCCCGGCGCCCCCTGATGACGTCAAGCGTTCTCCCTCTCGACTCATTGTGGAAGATGGCGGCCGCGGAGTGAGCGCGTTTTCCCCGCACGGCCAGTCCGCGAGCAGCATGAAGCGGCAGAGCGAGAGACGGGAGTCCAGTCCTGGCCGCGCTAAGCGGGCCCGGGAGCGGCGGGAGGAGGCCGGCAGCGGACACCACAAGAGCTCCGGAAGGCGGGAGAGGCCCAACCAGGCCGGGGCCTCCTCCTCGTCGTCTTCCTCCTCCCGGCGGCCCCGCGACAATCCGCCTCCCCGGCCGCTGCTCCTCCCCAGCCAGGCGGACGTGCCGGAGTACAAGACGCTGCTGATCAGTAACCTGGGCTCCGCGCTGCCGGAGCCGCTGCTGGAGGACTGGCTCTTCCGGCACTTCCATCGCTTCGGGGAGATCAGCGTCAAGCTGTCGCACACGCCAGACCTGGGCCGAGTGGCGTACATCAACTTCCGGCGGCCGGCCGACGCCCGAGAAGCCCGACACGCCAAGCTGCGCCCCCTCCTGTACGACCGCCCCCTGCTGGTGGAGCCTGTGTTCACCCAACAGCCCAGCCGGCCGCTGCCCCTGAGCAGTGCCACCCTGCCCACCCCCCGCCACCTGCTGCTGCCGCCTGCCCTGAGCTCGTCCAGCAGCACCTCCGCAGAGGCCTACTACCAGAGCCTGTATGAGGACCGTGGCCGCGGGGCCACCACCGCCAACGATGACAACGAACAGCTGGCCCCCGAGGACGACCACCGAGCCACCCGCAACCTGTTCATCGGCAACCTGGACTACAACGTGTCGGAGGCCGACCTGCGCCGAGCCTTCGACAAGTACGGCCCCATCGAGGAGGTGGTCATCAAGCGGCCGGCGCGGGGCCAGGGGGCGGCCTACGCCTTCCTCAAGTTCCAGAACCTGGACATGGCGCATCGAGCCAAGCTGGCCATGAGCGGCCGCCTGCTGGGGAGAAACGCCATGAAGATCGGCTACGGCAAAGCCAACCCCAGCACGCGGCTGTGGGTGGGGGGTCTGGGCCCCAACACTTCCCTGGCCGCCCTGGCACGAGAGTTCGACCGCTTCGGCAGCATCCGCACCGTGGACTACGTAAAGGGCGACAGCTTTGCCTACATCCAGTACGAAAGCCTAGACGCTGCCCAGGCCGCCTGCACCCAGATGAGGGGGTTCCCGCTTGGGGACCGCCGGCTGCGTGTGGACTTTGCTAAAGTGACACCAGAGGAAGCAGCAGCCGCCGCCGCGTCCCGTTACACCCCCATCCAGCCCACCCCGTACCCGCTGCCTCTCTCCTACGAGCTGCTACAGTCGGAGGCCTACAGCCGTCACCGGGCAGCACTAGAGCCCGACCTGCGGGTCAGAGACCGGACACCGCCGCACCTTCTCTACTCTGACCGGGAGAGGCCATTCGTCGAGGCGGGATGGCTAAACTCGGAGCGGCGTAGTGCTGGGCAGGGGGCACGCAGCCGCAGTGGAGACCGAGGCGGAGGAGGGAGCAGCGGCTCTAAGAACAGAGAGGAGAGGCGGCGGCGGCGCAGTTTGTCCGGTGACAGAGGGAGGAGCAGAATAGAGCGCAGTCCGGACCGTCCTAGGAGGGACCTGTCCGACCGAGAACCAAGCACCCCACCATCACCACCCCACAACCACCGCACACTTGCACAGGAAAAGCCCCGACCCCCAACTCCTGAACCACCCCAGCCCAGGAGGAACCACCACCCGAGACCACCAGAACCCCCTGCAGAGAGACCATCCTCACCGGTGGTGGAGAAAGGACGGACGCTGCCGCCCGTCTGGTGCGGTCACCTGGTGCTGAAGAACAGCTGTTTTCCTACCTACCTTCACTTCTTGGAAGGTGACCGTGATGTGCCCGCTGCCCTCCTCAGAGACCGCACTGCCCCCGGCGCGGGCAGCCTGACACAGCTCAAAATTGCTCAGAGACTCCGGCTCGATCAGCCCAAACTAGAGGAGGTGACCCGCCGGGTGAGGCAGGGCACCACAGGAGGCTTTGCCGTACTTGTCGCCATCCAAGCCCCTCAGAACGAAGGGGTGATGCCTGGGGAGCCCGGATTACAGCGCCGCCTGCTCAGGAACTTGGTCTCCTACCTAAAACAGAAGCAGGCGGCCGGGGTTATCAGCCTGCCCGTGGGGGCGAGCAGCAAAGGCAGGGACCCCAGTGGCATGCTCTACGCCTTCCCCCCCTGTGACTTCCACCAGCTGTACCAGCAGAGCGCCCAGCGAGTTGTGGGCAAACTAGAGGAGAATATGATTATTGTGCTGGTAAAAGACAATGCCTGACCCCTCCCCTGCCGGACCGCGGCCCCCCGAGGTCTCCCCTTATGTAACAAGGTCCATGGTTGCATTAACCCTCCAAATGCTGGGGGTGTCCTCTTTGCAGATCATTGGAGCAGCCCTGGGTCCTTCCAGCATCTCCAGGGTTAAGGCAGAGTGTCTGCCGTGTGTATACGGGTGGCGGGCAGAGCAGCCGTCACGTCAGGTCCATGTTTTATATGAACTGAACTCTCCAGTCTTTGCTGCTGGACAGATGATGATGATGATGTTTATTTTGTCCTTTTTACTTTCCCCGTCTGGTGTTTTTTGCTTTTGGTTCCTCCCCGGGGCCTCGCAGCGGTTATGGTTTCAGATTTGGGGTGGGAGGGGGTGTATATTATTAGTTTCTGGGAGGTCATATCGTTTTTAGGTTTGTGTGTTCTGGAGTCATGGGTAGTGGGGGTCCCTGAGTGCCTTATTGTCTACGTGACGCGGATGTGTGTGGGCGGGGGAGGGGAGCCGACACCCCCTGGGCTCTTATTAGTTGCTCACAGTCTCCCTGTTTATAGTCAGCGGAAGCCCCCGCGGGGATCGGAGTCGCTTGTTATCTTCTAATGAGGCTCCATCGTGCCCTGAGACCGCGGGTACTTGTAGTTACAATCACTATTAACTCTGTCACTGCCAGGCAATGGAAGATCTGACTGCAGGTGTGTAATGCGTTCCGTGTGGCCCCCCCGCAAACAGTCGCTGCATCTAACGCTTATTGCTCCCGGTGTCGTATAGGATGTACTCGCCCTGTGGTCTATTATCCTACGTGTTAATATGCACATAGAGCGTGGAGGAGCGAGTTTAATCTCAGGAGGCGGCAGCAACACTCAGAACATGGGTATAGAGTGACCGGTCCGGAGGCGGCGAGGGCACTGATCGGAATAAGTCAGGGAAGTTCGGGCAGAGTAGTAATAGACCCCCAGTGTTATGTACGACACCCGCCGTCTTGCTGCTGCGTTCATGTTATTCTAATCATCACCCCTGATCTGTTTTGCCGTTTGTCACTGTTGACAATTTTTCCATCGTGTCTTCGCTTGTCGAAGTCTCGTCCCATCTGTGAGTTTGAGTGAATTGGACCGTGTCCAGCGCGTTTATACAGGTGCCCCGCCATGATTGGATTCTGTAAGGAGGGGGCCCCTGAGTCATCTCCAATATCAAGAGAACCTCCCCTCAGGATTCACCCGCTAAACACTGCCCCCTCGGGGACGGGCTTCCTTGCAGGATTGATTAGCCATGTCTGGGCTGTTTTCTACATTGACATATCCCACCCATGAAGCGCAGGCATGTCTAGTCAGTCCTAAGTGGGCCCCCAGATCAGCCGCCATAGTCTGTACATAACTTGTTAGTCTTCTCCATTCCCGGGGGCCCCTTTAGATCTGCAGAGGTGTGCAGATAAAAGAGTCGCCATGGTAACCCTCGGGCTATGTTCACGCGGGGCGGAATCTTCCGTGGAGTGTTCACAGCGGACATTCCGCAGCTCCCAAACTGCACCTGTTGCTGCGGAATTCACCCCTCGTTGGAAGAGATGGAAGCCGCAGCGACAATCTGCCACTAGGATTGACTTCCTGCGGATCCAAATCGGCGCCGCTGGTCATTTTCCACCACCAATTTTTTTATTTTTTTGTCCTTTTCTGCAGCATGTGGCGAGGTTTTGGAAATCTTGTCTGCTTCGCTGCTACTGTAAATGCTGCAGGTTTTCTGTGCGGAGGATCCACGCGAAAAGTCTGCGGCAAATCCTCCCCGTGTGAACATAGTTTATTTATTCCGCCTGCTGTTGGGGGTGCAGGAGCATGTCCCCCCATATTGGGTCATACACTATTGTTTTGTGGGGAAGTGGTCGGCAGGACGGGGATCTGTGCCACCAGTTTTCCACCATTATCCTGTCACCGCATGTTGGTTTTCACTTTTACGTTTTCCCCGATGCCAGCACTACAAGTCCCAGATCGTCTCACTTAACTTCTGGGACTTGTAGTTCTGCCGGGGCTCCGTCAATCTTTGTTTTTCTGTGAGCGGCTGGACGGGTTTTGAATGTGTTTAGTAAAACTCCCAGAATGGACAAAGTTTTCGTGTGTTCATTTCAGTGATGTGTCCGCTGGGGGCGGGGTCACATGGCGGCCTGGCATATAGGGGAGGGGTCTCAAGGCTGATCTCAGGGGATGATGTATCCCATTCATAGAATACGTCTGTTATCACTGTAAAGCCCTCCCATATACACATTAGCATATCCCAGTATACACCATTTATATACAGGGGTGGCCGGATGCTCACCAGGATACCAGCAGTTGCTCACTTTGGCCATCATTGCGATTCGTGCCAACCGTGTGACCCTGCCCTCAGTTTTCATTATGGGGGAGTCTGGTATATACTACCTCTGGCTCACAGCTGCTGTGTGGAACTACAACTCCCAGCTGGCAGCACAGGACGTGGAGCCTAGCATAGATACCGCTGCACTGAAACAGAGACGGCTTCTCATCTCAGGCATGTGGTGCAGCTGCATCTATGGGGGCTTCTCTGTGACTCTTCTTCAGTTGCCCCTCCAGGTGCTAGTCACATCTGTGCTGTTGCTGCCCCCTGGAGGAGATGTATATAACGTGTGGTCAAATCACAAGTCAGGAATCACCTTAATGCTGCCTGTTCATTACCATTGTGTTATTAGATCATTGATTTCCTCCCATATTTCACCTCTCAAACACATGCAGGGGTGCAAAATCAGACTAGCTGGCATGTCTGCAGAACTGCCCCACAGAGCAAGGTGAGATCCATTCATAGTCTTCAAGAGACAGCCTTGGTATTGGCTAATAGATGCCCACTGCCATGTGTTACCCTACCCACCATTCCGCCATGGGGCTCTTGTCTCTGGTAGGGGTGACCCCTGCACATAAGACCCTCCTCTCCTGTGGATTTGCACTTTTTTTTTTACCCCAGGCAGCCGGTGTCCCCCATGTATGCGGGGGGGCACGTACCACCTCCCCCAGGACTGTCCTGTGCTCCCCATGTAGAGTGTTGCGGACTATAGTGTACCTGGCCTGTTTGTATTGAGCACTTACTCATCTAGAGCAGACGCCTCCGAATATATTAAATGCTCCTCTCCAACGTGTCCTGTGTTTACGTTCATCCGGCGTCGGGGTCACATGCCTTCACAAGTTATTCTAACAGCAGGGAGGTGAGAGGGGATTTGCATGGCAGCTGGCACAGCGCCCGCCTCGAGAGCATCACAGGAATCTATGTGGTCCGGCCAGGACATGTCTGTATTACGGAAACAAAAGCGCGTCCAAAATCTAGTCGTGTTTCACCAGATTAAGTAAATGTGCCCAAATGTATTTATTCACCTACAGCAAGTGGATTCTGAATATGGTGATGAACTAAAGCACAAGAATTAGGCTGGATTCACAGGAGCGCATTTGTGGTGTTTTCACATTAGGCGTTGCGTATTTGCACGAGCAACTGTTTTTTACTGTACGTTTTGCGCGTACAAAAAAAAACCCCAATCTGGTCCGCCATTAAATGGCCAATGAGTTTAATGAATTCAAGATGTTCTTTTTCTATGCAAATGCGCGGGAAAATAGAGCATGCCATGTATCTTTTACACACCGAATACACGCATGTGAGCGTATTGAAATCAAGGGGTTCGATATTCTGTGTATTGCACGGGCAAATTTTTTTGTGCGCAAATACGCTGTGTGAATCTGGCCTTAAAGAAAAAGCCAAACTTTATTAGGGACCTTTCACACGGGACGGAATTGCACCACAGGACGCGGCCGAATCCGCAGCTGCAGAATTTGCACACTGAAACCTGCAGGTCTAAGATCAGCTTCCCACGAGCGTATGCAGAAAAATGCATGCAGTAGCGCAACACTTTTGTGCCGTGAAGGAGGGTTTTCGTGCATGTTTTAAGTGCATTTTACGGTACTTTTTGCGCTGACGGGGATCTTTCACATGGATGCCGGACATAGCTGTGCCATGACTGTAAAGGCTGTGCAGCCTAATTAGTTCCAGGTGTTAGTTTTTCTGCGAAAGTGAGCACTGTCATGCAATTACGTGCATATTGGGTGTGCATTTACGCATCTCCCATAGACTTCTATGGGGTCTTTGGTGCGCACAACTGCACAGAAACAGAGCATGCTGTGTTTTGCTTTTTTTGCATGCGCAAACACGTCCATGGGAAGCTGCCTTAACTGCGGATTTTGATGTGGTAGGTTTTAAGCCATTTTTAATTCTGCATCAAAATCTGCAGGTAGCTTACGCATTTTGGTGCAGAATTTACCACATTGCGGCCTATTTCATCCTGGGTGAAAGGTCTGTTAGACTGATCTAGCTCCACTTCCAGAAGACCAGAGCTCCGCTGTAGGGGAAGTTTCTCATGGGGAAAATGCCTGTGCCTGTGTTTCCATCTATATGGTGTTGTATCTGCAGCGGACGCAGGAGAAAGCATTCCAAGAAATTACCACCACCAATCTGCATGTGAACTCGCCCGGATACTGCGGTTTAGTTGTGCGGCTGCAGCTTATTACTACACTGTGTGGAGCTAAACCTGTATGTAAATCACCGCCGTGTATAACAATTCACATGTACAGGTTACGTGAAAAGAATTGTGCGCCCAACTACCAGCAATTAATGTATTAAGGGCCACAAGCCTCTTAAAGGGATGCTGTCGTTACATTTTTCCTTAATAAGCTGTCACCTCTATTGCAGCCTATATGCTAATGACCCGCTTGGAGTCACGGAGGTGGTCTGCTGGAGCCCCAAGTCACCCCATTCTCTAATGCACGCCTCGGCTGCGCAGTGCTCTCTCCCAGCGGGAGCCGTCTGGGGTGTCTATAATAAAAGAACAGTGTGACCTGGGACTCCCGCAGACCACCTCCGTGACTTAAGGGGGGTCATTAGCGTACAAGCTGCAGTAGAACAAAAGCTAGTTTTTGCTACAATGCACTTTTTACCACTTATTGCACACATGTGCAGACTGTTTCATGTGCAGTGGTGCCAGAGTCCCTTGAATACACTTATCTGGTGACCCCTCCATTGTCAGATGGAAGGCCCACACGAGCTAGAGTAGGTTTTTTTGTATAATTACAGTAATAAGATGGCCCATGTGTGTTTGGGCTTTGGTGACGTAAAAACAAAAGGAAAAGGGTGAGGTGTACAAGTTCCAGAAATCATAGTTTTTCCATGTGCATCAAAACTGTGTTTTGGCCCCCAGGGGTTCTAAAATAGGCTCCATTGTTTCAATCCATGTGACAGGTTAGCTCTGTTATGAATAGAGCTTTGGGTGTGACTAGAGTAGGACATGTCATTTACAAATTCTCTTTAGGCCGGTCTCTCACAAATGGATTTGGATTACGGATTCTGCAATTGCCGCTATGCCTATGATACACGGGCATTGAAAGGCATTGACTTTCGCTGGTTTGCTCACACTTGCAGGTAGGAATTGCGGATTCCGTGAGCGGAAGAAAAATTGGCGCATGCTTTATTTTACTGCGGATTCCATGTGTATGAGCTCTATGGATGCGATTTATCTGCAAAGCATACGCAATTACAATGGATTCATTCGCAAGTTGATAGGAAACCAGATAACAAAGGGTATAAAGAAAGCAGGAATTTGGGGGCAGACCATTTAGGACAGAGTCTGGGGAGCACTAGACCCATCCAGAATCTGCAACCACCGCTTATTCTGCTTTGCTCCTCTACTACAAGAACAAGGCATCCCTAACACACATTTTTTTAACAGCGTTTAGTGCTGCCCTTTTAGCGCACCGCTAAATGCTGTACAAGGCTCCCATTCATTTGAATGGGGTTGCTCACACACGCGTTGAAACGCAGCATCTTCAACAGCGATGCATGTTCTATCTTTGGCCGTTTTCAGCCTTGTGTCGCCTGTTGAAACAAATGGGAAGCGTTAGCAGCGCTGCTAAAAACGTGGCACAACATTGTGGTGCTTTTTGGGCAGCACCAGCTGCACTACCAATAAAAAAGGTATACTCAGCATCGCTGAGTCCGTGTGCTGCTTTCCAGGGCTCCGGGCACTTGTCAGAGGATATTTTGCTAGTGATGGGGTTTTGAAGACTCCGCCTCCAGCAAGAGATTGCTCTGATTGGCTAATTCAGCGCAAATCTGAGCCATTCAATGAATGAATGGCTCGCTGCTCAGCCAATCGGAGCAATCTCTTGCTGGAGGCATTGTCTTGAAATCTGTTACCAGCAAGAGATGCTCTGCAGGCACAGACAAGTACCTGGGAGCCTGCAGGGACGGCGCCTACTACATGAGTATTTGATTTTTGTTTTCAGCTTCCTTGGCTGCATTATCAGCTGTGCTCAAAACGCTGGCATAACGCATGCCAGCGCTGCTGAAATCACAGTAAATGCAGCATTGAAAAACACTGCGTTTACTGCAAATGCCTCTGAGACAGGCCTAAGGGTTTGTTTTTAAAGTGCTTTATACTATAGTGTTTCCCCCCCCGATAATAAACCCTACCCTGATTTTCTGGGGTGAGGTGGGGAAAGGGCTTGAAATAGAAGTCCTCCCTGAAAATAATCTTTAGCTACACTACATGGAAAAAAAAAAAAACAACTTTGCAGGGGCCGTCCCCATCCTTCTTGATGCTCTCTAGGCGGGCCGGAATTCTTCCTTGTTGTCCTCAGCGCTGAAAGGGCATTCCCTTCCTGGTAACATGGATTTAATACCCCACTTCAGCAAGAAAATGATGTGATTGGCTCACGACCGCAGCCTGAGCCAATCGCAGCCAATGATGTAAATCACTCAATGGCTGTGATTGGCTCAGGCTGCGGTCCTGAGCCAATCAGCACATTCTCTTGATGAAGGCGGGGTATTCAACCCACATTACCAGGAAGAGAATGCTCTTGCAGCGCTGAGGATGACACAGAAAACCGCTGCCATATGCAATTTGCTTCCGCGATCAAACAGGTCTTCCGCTACGGATATCCGCAACCGTAAGCGGACACTTTCGTGTGAGCCCGGCCTTCTAGAGATTATATCTGGCTGTTTGTTAATGCAGAGTTCTTTAACCTGATACTTTATAATGACACAGTCTTTGAATCTCACCTGTAGCAGCTGTTTAAGAAGGCTCCGCCCAGTCAGTTAACTGTGGCCCTTATACTAGGCGTGCTGTGGGGCCACAAAGGTTTTTTTTTTGCCATTTTTATCTGGCTTCCTGAAGCCCAAATTATTACAAACACGTTTTTATACCTCCCGAGTCATCTAAAATTGAAAAAATAAATACCGTTTTGCGTATACAGCTCTCTGCGTTTCTGTGGGTTCTATCTTCCCTTGTACTGCCTGGCTTAAGTGAAGGTGGAGGGAAAACACAAGAACGCAGGATCAGACCACATATGTAACCATGGAGACACAAATATATGCATGGGAGTATATGGGATATACATAAAATGAGAGACTTCATCCATTTCTGCTGGCTCTATGCCACTACAGGAACATACCTCCCAATAACTGATACAGAGCATTTAACCCCGTAGATACTAGTCAGTAGGACCTGTAGCATCTAAAGATTAGACAGGAAGAATGGTATAGCACCCCAGTGGCCCCCTTTATGTGACCGTGGGTTGCTATGTAAATAGCCTCCAGGTCTGTCATCTTAGCACTACCCTTAGACCTTGCCTAAATGGATGCAGCTGTAATACACCGCAATACAGGAGTACTATAGCTAACTATAGAAGTTAGCAGGAGGTCATCTGTTCAAGGCCCCGGAGAGACTAAGGAAAAATATAAAAACAGTTTAATAAAGTATTTGGAAAAAACATTATGATGTTAAATGTAAAGAAAAAAAGTTTCCAGAACTGGTGTCTCTGCGTCTGTAATGACATGAACTATAAAATTATATCCCACATGGTGAATGAGGGGAATAAAGAACTGCAAAATTGCTGTGTTTTTGTTCTATCTCCAAAAGTTAAGTGATAAAAAAGTTGTACGTGTCCTAAAATAACAGCAAGGAAACCGTTAGCTCAGGCTGCAGAAGTTCTTGCTCTGCTCCAGCGATGGAAAATGTAAAAATTCTGGACACACAAAAACAAAGTTTTTTCGCTTTTTATTTTGCAAAAGATTTTTAAAACCTAACTAATCATATCGGCCCGCAGACTAACGTTATGTCATTTATGCCGCGGCAAGGAACGCCATAAAAACAAAGCAGCCCCCTCCTTCCAAAAGGTAAATATAAAACTGACACCTCAGAGGCCAGAACTGGCGGTGGCAGTAAGGGGTTAATCAAGACATTTGTAAAGTTGTCTCATTTTTTTTAATGTTGGATGCATTGGAGCATTACAGCAAGGCGGCTGCAGAGGTGGGTGCGACGTGAGGTCCCCTTGGGAAAATGTACGTACAATTGGCGACAGCATGCCTATAACACTGCAGGCTTAGAGACGGTGGCTCAGCTCTAGTAGGATACGTTCACAGAACATTCGCTGTGGGATTTAACCCTTCTATTTCAGGGGTTGAATTCCTCAGTAGAAGCAGTTTCCAAAAATACTGCAGATTTGTAACAGAATTTTTCATGCCATGCAGAGATTTTTTTTAAATCCCCTCTACAGGTCTTGTGCTGCAGAATTTCTGTAATTGCACAAATGGAAATTCTGCAGCATTGTGGCCAATATGAAGTAAACCTTTCTGTCCTGCTCTACGGGGGCACCCAGCTTAGGTACCCGGTCACAACCCCCATAGCTACGCCACTGCATGGTCTTTAGAGAATATGTCATACTTACGGGTGGGGTACTATTCTTGGTGGTGTTTGACTAATGCTCCACCCCTTTAGGAACTGCAGAAAGCATAACATTTAAGTTTCAGATTTAAACTGGAAAAACTCTAAACCTCACACATAACGGGGATTTCCAGGCAGCGCTTACTGTCAGAACCGGGATGGGAGCAGAAGCCGCTGCTCTGACCCGTGTAGTGGCCGGCGCTTGTAATTGCAGGCACAGCTCCTATTCATTTCAATAAGACCCCATCCTACAATTACAAGCGCCGGCCACTGGCCAGGGGTTGAAACAGCAGCTTCCACTGCAACCCCGGTATACCCTGGCACTTAAAGCCGGCGCTGCCTGGAAAGACCCCTTTAACATCATCCTTATCCTTTTTTTTTTTGGAAGGGTGGGGGTGCTGGTAAAAAATGCCATGAATTTCATGTGCATTTTCACAAGCTTTTTTTGGGTGACTTTTCTATAAAGACATGTTTGTCATGTTTCATTTACCGATACAGAAGCCTAGGGTAAAATAATTTGGAAAAAAAATGTGCCTGTAGCAAAAAACGAAAGTGCAAAATCCAGATACGAGGGTTACCTAAAATAAGTAGAGCTCGTCTTTGGGTGGGTGAGGCGTTACTAGTACAGGCAGTTGTGAAATAGTTTCCTTCTCCACTGGTGAAGAAAGAAAAAAAAAAAAAAGTTGCATGGTGTGAGAGCGGGTGAATATGGAGGGTGAGGCAAGGGTGGCATGCAGTTTGTGAAAAATTACTCTTCCCTGATTCTGCTCTGTGCAACTTTTTTTACGAGTACTTTGATTCATTGAAAAGGAAACAATTTCACTGCTGCGCATTAATCGGCCATCACAAAATAGGCAAACAACGGAACAACTTGTCGAAAAACAAAATTACTAGAGCCAGACGTGATCTTCCCCAACATCATCAGTGGGCACACCGCCTCAGAAGGGCTCCGCAGACGTTCACCTCGCAATACAAGCAGTAATAGTAACTGTTTCCTGGGTATCCCCACATTTTAGCGGATTTACCCCTTATTAAAAAAGGGTGAAAACCTACAATAGAACGACACATGCTGCAGCTTTTGAAATCCACATTGCACTTTAACTTCCATGCAGGAAATTTCTGCAGCATGTGGATGAGATTTTAGTATTCCGCTGCAGATTTTACCTGCGTGAATCACCATGTAAAATATGTAGCAATTCCGTCTTATGTAGACAAACGCTAAAAGTTTTTTGTAATATACCCCCCCCCCCCCCCCCATGTAGGTACAGTGGTACGTTCCACAATGATGCACTCAGGTGGGAGAAATGCCCCATGTGTTCTGTAACAAACCACTATCCACAGATAAGAGGGGTGACTCATTACAGTAAAGATGGAGAATAAAGCTCTGCCTCATGAAAACCTGGAAGTCATATGAATTTAGTGTATACTATACATACAGCTGCTTTAGCCTGCCATCAGTAAACAGACTTCTAAATGACAAATCCACACCTAAAAAATTGGGTTGTGTCCTCCAGCAGCCGATAGAACTAAAAATGGCAGATGTGAGCCAGGATGGGTTTCATAGGAAAATACATGACAGCAGCCAAATCTATTTCCATTCACTTTATCTGCTTTGCATGACTTCAAACACAGAAAATGCACCTGTCAGAGGGGGACGCAGAATTACCCAGGACACCCGCAGTCAGGTGACATCTACCTGACAGATGCAAATAAGTGAAAATCATCTGTCTTTGGTGGTTTCAGTCTCTTCTCCATTGGTGAGACTGACCGTAATAAAGCTGATCTAATATACTGCAGATCTGTCCCCAATTAAATAGAAAATCATCCCCAGAAAACTTCTGGCGCGTCTGCACCGCTCCTTCATGTGTGCTGGCAACAAGTCAGCGTGTCAATAAACTCTTCAATACATACACCGATCAGCCATAATATAAAACCACTGACAGGTGAAGAACACGGATTACCAGGTGGCAATGGCGCCTGTAAAGGGGGATATATTATGCGGTGTGTATAACGGGATATATAAGGCAGCAGTTGATCAGTTGCTTCTTGAAGTTAGTGTTGGAGGCAGGAAAAGTAGAGGAATGCATAATTCAGAGCGAGTGTGAAAAGGGCTAAATTGTGATGTGCAGGTGACTGGTCAGTTGCCAGAGGGTCCGGTCTTGTGGGGTGTTCCCAGTATGAGGTGGTAGGCTCACTGAAGTGGGGGTGAAGGCTGCTTGTCTTAACTGACACCACAGAGGTGCGACTGTAGGACAAATTGCTGATAACATCCCTACTAAAGATTATAGAAAGGTGTCGGATCACACTGGGCATTGCAGCACGCTGTGTAGCCGCAGAACGGTCAGAGTGCCTATGTGACCCCTGTCCACCACCGAGCAACGGAAGGCAGCGTCTGATCTGATAAACCACATTTTACATTATGTGGATAGTCATTTACTTGGGGAAGAGATGGCACCAGGGTTGGAAGGCAACAAGCTAGCGGGGGCAGTGTGATGGGCAATGTTCTGTTGGGTACTTAAGTCCTGGCATCATGTGTACAGCAAGGTGCAACATTTACCTGGGAAAGAGATGGCACTAGGATGGGAAGATGGCAAGCCAGTGGGGCAGTGTGATGGGCAATGTTCTCTTGGGTACTTAGGTCCTGGCATCATGTGTACAGCAAGGTGCAACATTTACCTGGGAAAGAGATGGCACTAGGATGGGAAGATGGCAAGCCAGTGGGGCAGTGTGATGGGCAATGTTCCGCTGGGCACATGTCCTGGAATGCGACACGTACCACTTACCCAACATTGTACACACATGTTCCCAATTTCATAGCGGCAGAATGGCCTCAGAAGGAGAATGCCTTCAGTCAGACTGCAGGAACTATTAAGAAAAAGGACAGATGAAAGTAATGACTTCTCCTCCCAGAACGTAGCTGATCGAGAGAAACAAGTCAGATCCCCGGAGGCTGCAATAAGCAACTTACAATACCACAGGACATTTCAGAGGTCTTGTAGGGTCCGGGCCTTGATGGGGCAGAGCAGGGGGCGGTGGGGGCCACTACACAATATTAGTCAGGGTTTTTTCTTCTAATGTTACGGAGGATATGTGCATCTGCATCCTAGGAACAATAATAGTTTGATCCCCCTATAGCTCCGACCTCTGCAGTCACCTACCAGGTTTTGTTTCCTTTGGTTTTTCTTTTAGCAGAAGTGAATACTGTGACAAATACAGAATGCAACAAGAACACGCTCTATAAGACACATCACATACAGTTTCAGCGACATTACCGGATTTTTGGTGTTCGGCTGATAACAGTGAACAGCGGCAGACGGTGACTTTTCCATTTATTTTTTAAATAAATACACTTTACAGAAAAGAAATGTTGGTTTCTGGTCATAAATTTACAGGAAACAAACAGAGAATTGATATGAACGATCATCGCAGGAAGATCCAGAGACAATGTCAATGGAACAACATGATACAAATCAGGGTGGGGGTCAACCTCACCCTACAGCCTCCTCATCACTGAAATACTGAATGATCCTCTGATCTCACGAACGGGGAAACAACATGATCTCTCCGGCTGCTCCTCTCATTCAGAAATGGCGCAGAATTCTCACATAAATGAATTCAGACACATTGATGTCTAGTCATCGGTCACCGATTGCCCCCAAAAATACACACGATTTAAAAGAAAAAAAAAAATACACATTTCCTATGGAATATATTACAATTCTGTCATAAAAATACTTTGCTGCCCAAAGTTACGAAAAAAAATGTGCAAAAAAAAAAAACAAAGAAAAAAAAAACAAGACATAAAAAAAAGAACAATCTTTTTGCACGGGGGAAGGTCTGTCCTGCGTTGGAGATTTTTTTTGGTTACAGTTTTTTTCCTTTTTCTATAAAACTATTCCTTTAAGAGCTCTGTTTTACAAAAGAAAAGAAAAAAAAAACAAAAAACCCCACTTCGGAGTCTGTGGGAACAGAGGGGGGAAGTTAAAGTCGCCGGAGAACAAGGAGAACGCATTTATTACAGGTGCAGGTCAATGCTCCATCCTCAAACCTGACAGACACGTCATGGCGAACCGCAGCTCTGTTCTTCTGTCTCCAAGAGGGAAAAGACCCTGTGTACACACCTGACGCCTGCAGCCCCTCACTCATTCAGTGCCAGAATAATGTCGTCTTCAAGATCAGAGTTATCAGAACTGTCAGCTGTGCAAGAAAACAGAATAGTCAGAGAAGTGACATCACTGAACATGCCGCCTATCCATCCACTAAAGAGCAGTGGTGACATCATTAAGAATGATGCATATTCAATCACTAGAGAACAACGGTGATACCACTGAGAATGCAGTTTATCCAGCTACTAGAGAGCAGCAGTGACATCACTGAGAATGTAGCCTATCCATTCACTAGAGAACGGTGACATCACTGAGAATGCAGCACTCTCTGTATTTTTGTGGCCCCTAATACACAACGGACACTGAATGTTCACTACTCACAGTCTCCCAGTATCATCTCTGCTTCTGGGTCAATGTCAGAGTCTTCATCGTGACCATCGTCATCTCCATCATCTTCTTCATCTTCGAACAAATTTGCAAGTTCTTCGTCATCAGAGGGGGAGAAGTCGTTCTCTCCGTCCTCTCCTGCCTGTTCCCCCGCCTCCTCCTCCTCTTCCAGCTCAGCATCCAGCAGGGGGCCCAGATCATCAGAGTCATCGTCGTCATCATCATCCTCCTCATCTTCCTGTTCTTCCTCTTCCTGAAAGCCAAGTACCATGAATCAGAGAGAAACAGAAGAAACTGAAAACCAACCTCAAATCAACTAACGTGCAGTTAACGATAGTTATCATCCCCAATGAAAGCCAACATCGGCCAAAAGACGGTTCAGAACACTGCACCAAAGGAAGAGGTCTACAGCAGACACAATCCCTCACCTGATCTTCCTCCTCATCTTCATCCTCTGCCAGTCGCTGCCTTCCAACCTCATAGAGCCGACAAACTGTATCCATGTTCAGAGAATCCATTGTTCCTTGGTTCTGGCAAAATAAAAAATGGCACATTAATGATGGGAAGGGCGGGAAGTATTCCGTGTATTGTTGCTAATCACATACCTCAATGACAGCCAGGTAGCAGTCCTTCGTGTCTGTGCACAGATCAAAGATGTTTCGCTTCACATCAATGGTGGCTGAAGAGTAAAAAAAAAAAAAAGCAGTCACCACACACACAACTAGAAAAATGTAAATTAAAATGGCTAAGAGGACGTGAGCCCAAGTGCCAAGAGGGTGCATAAATAAATTCTTGTAGAAGAATCACCCAGGTTGCACCCTATGGAGGGGCAGGTAATTTTTTATTACTGGTACGCCCTCCATGGCTAGGAATAGAGATGAGCGAGCCTACTCGGTAAGGCAGTTACTCGAGCGAGCATCGCTCTTCGAGTAACTGCTTAGTGATCCGAGCTGCGGGGGGAGCGGATCGGGAGGAAGAGTGAGAGAGCTCTCCGCTTCTCTCCCCCCCCCCGAGCCTGCTCGGATCACTAAGCAGTTACTCGAGAAGAGCGATGCTTGCTCGAGTAACTGCCTTACCAAGTAGGCTCGCTCATCTCTAGCTAGGAACTAATGTAATAATTGCTGTCCAGTAGTTTACAAGGATATAAATGATGGCTGACGCTCAGCTTTGCAATTACTTTCTGTCAAACATGGTCTTCCCGATGACCCCTCTGTAGCCTCATGACATTTAGGTTTTGTGCGTCTAAACACAGATGATGTTTTGCATTTTGCACGGATGGGTGACACTCACCGATAGGTTTGTAATCAGTGGCATTAAATGTGCGGAAAGAGGAACCAAACGGACTCTTCATCCTCTCCTCCAGGAGGTCGGCTTCATCGTCAGCCTGCAGCATGGCTGCCAGAAGAGAGAGCATGATTATAGACCAAGGAGAAGCGTAAGTCACAACAGAGAACTGCGCAAACACTGACCTCCATACATCACGGTCCCAGTGTTGTTGAAGACGACGCGGCACTGGTCGAGGTCAGGCACTGTGTGGAGAAGGTGAAAGGTCCGCAGGTCCCACTGAGCAGATGATGAAGGAAATAAACTTGTATACAGAAATTAACTTGGAGCGAAAGCAAATTGTGGAAAGTTCCACAATTTTCTATCAGACTGTGTCTACAATTTACTACCAATTAGAAAATCTCTGCTTGCTGACAACCTTCAGCTTTTATCCAGATGCTAATAATCACTTCCATTTGCCTGAATGGGGTTGTTGTGGAGGTAAGTGCATGGATTTTGGAAGTCTCATGCAAATGAATGGGACAGTCGTAAAAACTTCTGCCGCATATGAATAAACTTTTGACATTGCCCCTCAGCTACCTGGAGCGAGCAACAACTAAGCCATTCCAGCTGAACATTTCTAACAGGACACCAGGTGAAGATTCCCTTTAACCCCTTCCTAACATACATATGGCTGTATCTGTCCTAACTGCCTATGCCCCGTGTAGTTTGCACATACAGCGTATGTCTATACACGTGCCGAGTATGTGATGGTCTTAAGAGCGAAGCTCCCTCAATTACACGGCAAGCATTGGCTGTCTGAAAGCAGACAACCGCCTGCAACAGCTGCCATCTGAGGTACAACCGCTCACTGCCTTTAACCCTTTAAATGCCACTACCAATTCTGGCAGCAGCATCTAAATTGCCACGATCAATAAGGATTTAAATTCCAAAAACGACACCCCATGCGATTAGATTGCAGGGGTGCCATTTGGATCTCATGTAAGCCTGGAGCCTTCTGACGGCCACCCAGTTACAATTATTGTGGCACGTCTTAAAGGGATTTTGTTACCAGGTTCATGAAGTCTGACATCTCTCTATCCACATCATGCATACGGACAGTTCTCTCATATTTTGTGTATAGGGACAGAGCTGTCACTCTGCATGCTGTGGGTGGGGAAAGGCCAGTGTAGCTCAGCGCCAAGTCTTCATGAACCGGGTGACAGAATCTTTTTAATAAGATGCCTCTTAAAATACAGTATAATGCAATACCTTAGTATTGCATTATACTGTATAAGCATTAAAAAAAGGAAAAAAATTTGTATTGCTGTCTCTCCAGAAGTCCAGTTTATTAATAATTATAAATCCTGCATGATAAACACAGTAAAAAAAAAAAAAAAACGCCAAAAGTTATGCTTTTTAGTCAACCTGTCTCCAAGAAAAATTGAATCAAAGGCATGTACCCCAAAATAGTGTCAATAAAAACTACAATCCATCCCAGCTGTCGCTGGAAAAATCAAGTTATGATTTTTTGAAAGTGGGGCTATCAGAACTGCAGAATGTGACCTGTACATAGGAGTTTTAAACCTTTCATGACCAAAGGTCATTGATGCTTCTACTACCCCATTCATTATTGTGTATGCAGCTCTGTAAAGACCCCGGAGGAAGGGGGGTGAGGCCCGTGTTATAACTTAGCAGGGGATACAATCTCTGTGTTGACTATGACTTCCAGGCCGTTCGGATGGAACACTCCACTGATGTTCATGTTGAACTTGTCAAACTTATGAATGGCTTTGGCAGAGCGAACATCCCATAGAACCCCATCATTCAGCACCAGGTCATCCGTGGGGTTGAAGGTAGCACAGTTACGCTTATAGTTATTGGCCAGATCAGGGTTATATAAAGTCAGCAGCTTCTGTCCAGTCTGGATGTCATAGATCTACAGGATAAAGAGAGAGAGGAGTTATACAAGTCAATAACATCAGTTATTCCTTAGAGGCAGGAAGGAGTCGGGGGACCCCATTCTAGACTTAGATGTGAGTCCCAGAGGTGGGGCTCACAACAGACATTTATGTCCAGTCCAGTGGATGCCAACATTTGCCCAGTTCTAGGAAAATTAAAACCAAATTCCTGCATAATGTAAAGTTTTGCGCCTTTTAATAGACACCATGGTAATTGCCATTTTTATAATCTCTGCTTGCTATCAGGCTTGCAGAAGTCAGGATGAAAGCAACAAGCGGAACATCACTACTTGACAGGAGAGCCCAAGGAAGGTGCCATCCCGGCACCAAAATGCGTAGCCTTCACCAGTAAAGCCTAAAGAAACCCATTAGCTTTCTTCCTCCTTGCTGTGGCTCTGTTGTTACACAACGCCATTCCCTTTGACTTCTGCATTTCATCACAGGCACTGCCAAGCCGTTGGGGCTGGCAGCAGCATCGGCAGACTTTAACCATTCTTGTGCCATTAGCACAGCGACCTAAGGTACCATCACTCCTGTCATTCCTAATTAACGATTGTGTGCACAAGCTTTCTGTACTATGGAGCCCCTTTTTGATCTTTATTGTTATTAGGCTTAGTATTTTTGCAGATCAGTTGAGAGTTTGTTACACTTGTATCCAGTCTGTGAGCCAAACAGGCTGGATGCATTCTACCTGCCCTTATACATTATGGCAAACTACTAGGAGAGAATTGTGTCGCTACCAACATGCTACCCAGATTCCCTGGATTGGATACCACTACAACTATGGCAAACCCTCAGCTGTGAAACCTCTAAGATAACTCACATGAGCGATGTCTTCCTTTGTGCCGATGACGCGGTCCTGGGACAGTTTGCTGAACTCCACATAATGATCCTCTGTAAACGAATGCCTGGAAATACAGTAACACACAGGTAAGGCACAGGGGTGAAGCAACACTAAGGAAACAGTGACCTCCTTGGTCTACCTCCACTCTCACTCACTTCATGTCAAAGACTGACTTCATGCCCCATAATGCAGACAGCGGCTGACTCCAAGTGGCGGCAGTCAGAAGGAGGGATCCATCCTGTGGAAACAGACACATAAGGGAATATTTATCTAAGAAGAGGGTTTTAAACGTTGGTCTAAGATCTGTGATGACACAGTAAGATGCACCAAATAAAGAGGTACATGCCTCTTATTAAATTCCGTGCATCCTGTGCCATCGATGCATCACTTCCTGAAATCTATGGTAGATAAAACCTGTGTCATAATAGATTCGCTCTATAATTTACACAGCTTTCTGGTATAAATTTAAGTGATTTTGACAAACTGAAACGGCCCCCACTCTCCCCAGTTCCACACACAAAACTAGCAAACGTGGTGTGAAAAGCTGAAAAGTTGCAGAATTTTGAGCACATTGGACAAGCACAAAAATGTCTGACTTTTCTATGCCACAATTCTGACAAATATGTTTATGCATTTCCCCCATTCTGTATCTGTAAGAGGAAAAACACAAACTAGAGAAGATATCCAGAGAGCCTAAAGATACAGGAGAATACGTGCCGTGTACCTACCCGGGAGGGCTCCAGGTGAGTTATGGCAGAGTTGTGGCAGTTGTAACTGGCTTCTTCCTGACCGCTGAACACATTATACAGCTTTAGTTGCCCTGTGCAAGTGCCCAACATCAAGAAACGTTCTCGAGCCGAAAACGCACAACAGGTGAAGCCGCTCTCATCCTCATTGGCTTCTCTGAAAACTGAGATTGGACGGAACCTGGAAGAGAGGACATTTGTGGTAAATACGGCCATAATCATCCCATATAACCGCTCTACATGTTTAAGAACCTCACCTGCCGAATATAAGGTGTCGGTCAAAGCAACCCCCATCCACGCCTCCATATTTCGGAAAGGCGGCGCGGCGAGTCAATCGTGAAGTGCAATTGATTGGTGCTTGTCTGCGCTGCTTGGGTTCTGGACATTGGTGGGGAGTAAAAAGGGAAAAAGGAGGGCAAATGGCAACTGGGTTCTTACAGCGAGCGTGTTGCTCCCGTAAGTATTCTGTCATGATACTGTCCAGGGTGGGTGGGGAAGGCACATGCCGCTCCAGCTGTTTTCGGATTGCAGGGCTCTGGCTGTAGGCGCCATGGTCAGACTTTTGTCTCAAAACACGCGATCTCTTTCCGTTACAGGGCGACTGACGTTCTCGTACAAAACTGATACGTCCAATTAGAGGAGAGCCTGTTAAAGCAGGGGCAATCGATGACAACTGGGGAGGAAGTTGGCTGCGAGATGGCGGGTGAGGACACATAGCGCTGGTTGACAAACGGGCAGCGATGCGTGGTGTCCGTGGCAGGGTAACAGGTGAAGAGGTAGCTGGTGGCTGAGTGGTGGCTGCTGGCAGGAAGGACGAAGAGTGTGATGCAGCAGTCATAGGCAGGTCAGCCTCACGAGTCAAAGCAGTTGCAGTTTCCTGTAGCCCCTTTGAAATGAGATGGTTGCGAATTAACAGCAAGAGTTCCTTTTCTGGAAAAGAGATACGAGACTGTGCCACCACATCTGCTTTCTGCAGTCGTGCCAACGATACATCACTGCCCATCAATAGTGGCTTCCCCGAGACCCTTTCGATAAGCTCTGCTGCAAACTTGCAGAAGCGGACGTGTTCGCTGCGCTTATCTTGGAGGATCGGCTCCTTCATTAGTTGCTGGATTTGACCACTGCTGAATAAGGGAAGCTTGCTAATGATCTGCCTAACCGAAGTACTTCGACCGAGACCAACCAATGCTTTGCAGGACAGTGCCCGAATCTGGTCTGCGTCCGTTATGGGCATCTTCACTGACAGCAGAGACAGAAGCACCTTGATACCATTATTAGACTGAACTACATTCCACATCTTGGCCAGCGTTGGCTCCCCGCTCCCCCCACGTCCATGTGGCTGGAAACTTTGAGAGATGGGTGTTCGTCTGCGTGGGGTACCAGACACGTATTTGCCAATGCTGGAGATACGGGTTTCTGGGGCACACACACAATTGATGATAATCTGTAAGGCAGACTTCTGGATCTCGGCATCGTGGGTAAAAAATTCCCCTTCGGCCACACCCAAGACAATACTCATCCCTAAGGAAAAAGAAAGGAGGTGAGAGCCATTCCTCTAAAGGTGAAACCGCATAGGTCAGATTTACGCAGGTGTTTTGCAAAAACACATCCAAATGCTGCGGACATTTTCTGCATGCAATAACTTTCACATCTACCACGCACGTTCTGACGCACATTTTCACTGCGGATTTCACCACTTTCAATGTAGCAATGTCTGCAATAAGAATCTGCAACAAAGCTGCAATTTGTTTGCTCCGGAGCTAGCAATGATTGACATGCATTTCGCTGCAACATTTTCTGTGAGCAAAAATAGAGAATAGATATTCCACCATGTCTGGGAATACCTTAATGTGATTGTTTCCAGTAAGAGAAACCAAGTAATCTTGTAGATATGATGCCTTTTAATGGCTAACAAAAATACATGATGTTACAGCAACCTTTCAGACCTCTCAGGGTCCTTCCTCAGGCATAATAGAACAAATGTATTTACTATAACAGAAGATCACATGGGAGGGCACGGACATGGTGAACTTAGGTGAACTTAATTTGCACTAGATAAATACCAGAGACAGAGGTTAAGAGGGCAAAGACATGGGGAATTAATAGCATTTAGATAAATACTAGGGAGGGATGACCATAACAGTAAATAATTAGTCCAGTGACAAGGAATGTGAAATCTCTCCTTCAGACCTGCAAACAAGGAAAATGGAACAATACCCCTGCAGTGCCACCTATTGAATGGCAGCATTCCTTCAAATCAATGTATGAGTTTTTACCAAGTCTGTAAACCAATGATTGGGAATAGCACCCCTTCTGGCTGCTCTCCTTGGGAAGAGACTATGCCATTCTCCGACCCACTCAACCCCAGGTGTCTCCACCCCCCTCCCCGAATGCTTTCCTTAAGGTCACCCCTCTTGACCCCCTTCAGACCTTTCATATTCTCCACTGATGCAAGAACCCCGCTCAGAGTTTTACTCCATTCTTGAGGGTATTAAAAATGGCCATAAATTTATATCCCCAAATTCTTCTGTGACGCTGCAGCTTAAAGTTGCCCTTCAGTATGAAAACTCTCATCTACTCTATGTTGTGTCCATGACCACAAAAAATGTTTTGCCACAGGTAATTCAGTCTTTCCCTCTAATTGTGTGGTGGATGACATCTCATCCTGGCTCTCAGTCCTTGTCCTGTTTTCCCAATATAAACTCCCAACAGGACATTTACTGCACAGGATCAGCTACACAACATTGGACGTGAAACATGTGAATGTCCCTGGCATCTTATAGTCCTGCTGTGTGTTGGGGATCCGTATCCTGTCCGCAGTCAGTATATGTGAGCAGGTCTTGCAGCTCCTTACATTGCAGGGATAAGCGTCAGAGGGCAATGCACTCCTGATTATAAAGTTCCCCGAATTTCAGGTTTCCTGCAGCATAGGAGGGGAGGGTCCAGGAATACGGTTACCTTAATACTGAAGAGAATACAACTGTTATTATATCAGCTGTCTCTTCTTACCTACAGTGGAGACCGTTGAACCCGCCTCATCCAAAACATCCACAGACTCTGCCAACTGCAGCTGAATTTTTGGCACAACTGTGAGGATGGCGAGGACGTCCAGAGCGTAACGGACTGTGTCATTCCTGTGAGGATAGAATAAGATACGTTTGAGATGTTTTAGTGCAAGCCATTACAAAACAATAAAAAAGGTTGTATGCAAAGCCATAGGCCAAGCTGACCAATCAGTTATTGGAAATAATCGGTAGGTCATGAAGCATCAATGTGGCTGAGATGCAAAAAAGAGGACACCCACACGTTCTTCAATACAGAATGAAAGGGGAAATACAGCTGATTAACATTGCTAGCTCCAGAGCTGAACCTCCAAGAGCAAACATTGATGGCCTACCCCAAGACAGACCATGTACTTTGCACCCACCTTGCATAATAGGTCTTCCAGCTGCATGCAATTGAGATGAGCTGAAGCAGCAGCTGCACACAGGACAGTTTAAGGAAAACCTCTGCAGGTTCCCAGTACAACTGAGCAGGGCCAAACGCTATCAGATACTCCATCATCTCCACTATCTGCTCCCGGGTGTACGTACAAGCCTAACAAGAGAGAAGTTTATACTGGTAACCAATGAACAGAGGCAATGTTCAGGGAGCTGCGACTACAACAATACTGGGAAATCCAGGACAACCAATATACAGAACAAGTAGGAGAAATGAGGAATAAATACACAAAACGTAAGCAGCTGACCTTGTAAGGGGGCGGAGGATGGATCAGCAAGCCGCCTTCTGTGCGCTGCAATGACTGCTTGACTTGTTCCACCTTAATGGCGAGGTGAGCTTCAAAGTACCTGCGCAAGGCCATGCACGTGTGTTTTCCCGTTTGCCGACTTGCAAAAATCTCATCATCACTTAGTAGGGCTCCCTGGTCTTCTAGGTTTAGGATCTCAAGAGTACTGATCTGTGCATAGAAAACAGAGGATACAATGTGAGGAGTACGACCTTCTCAAAGCACAAAACAAGTTCTATTCACATGCTGTCTTTCCCTATTATGTAGGCATGGCCATTTCACTGGCAGTGCATCCGTTTCCAGCATCCGACCCTCGGAGTGGAAGCCGGACGCCAAAAGATACCAAATATGGATCATAAAGGGCCTTTTACACTCCCTGCTGAGCGAGAAGTGAGCGATACTCAGTGGTTGATCTGCCCATCTAAACGCTCTGCACGAGCGCTAACTAGCGGTGACGTCCCCCGCTCATGCAGACCATTTAGCCAACAGTCGTCCTGTATAAGTGGGGCATAAGCATCCCACAACACGCACCCCCTCCGCCTCACAGATCACACACTGCTTTCCCCTCCTTGGTCTCCCTTACAAGATTAACCAGCCGCCGTAGCCCATCTTGGTTGTCGAACAGCTCCAGAACAGCGCGGAAGGAGAAGCAGATGGAGAAAAACATGGTGGCATGACAGCAACCTGATGCATGGGAGCATTCCATGAGCCACAGCGTGTAGTTCACCACATCCGCCAGCACCTTGTGAGGATGCATGCAGACCTAGAAGAGCAGAGATGACAAGAACTTCATCAGGTGAGATACAATCACCTAACAGCAAGCTCTACATTACTGAGATCATCAATAGTAAAGGTGCCAGCAATCACAGGAAGCATAAATTAACTCCAATAAGTCTATAACCAAGGGCCATTTAAAAGGACTCCTCCAATCTGATATAAAGCTTAACCCCTTGGTGACCAGTCTATTTTGTGCCTTAAGTACCAAGCGGTTTTCATTGTCACAAGAGCCGTAACACGGTGGCAGAGCCACATGAGGGCTTTTATTGTTTTGGGAAGAGTTGTATATGTTAAGTGGCTGCACTCTGGAATACATATAATGTCTTGTACAACTTTCATTATATTTTTGGGGGGGGAGGCAGATGGGAAAACGTCCAGAAATGCTGTTTTTGGGTTTCGCTTTTATGGTGTTCACCATTCAGTGAAAATAACATAAGTTTCTTATGTGGATCGGCACGGTTACTGTGATGCCAAGTTTATAGACAATTGTGTTTTTATTTGCTAAAAGTAGTAAAGAATGGAAACATTTTTTTCAAACAATTGAGCATGCTTCGCTGCATTCTAGGATCCATAACATTTTTATTTTTCCAGTAACAGAGCTATATGAAGAACTGTTTTATGTGAAAGAGTTGTACTTTTTATTGGTACCATTTAGAGGTACATTTGACTTTTGGTTTGCTTTTTATTACATTTTTTCGGAGGCAAACAAAAAAAAAAAATTGCAATTGTGATCAGACTTTTTAAAATTATTTTTACGGTGTTCAGAACGCAAGAAAAATTAAAATATTTTCATTGTCTGGGCCGTTATGAATGTGGTAAATTGTGTTTTTAAAATAATTTTGGGTGCATTTCATCCATTTAAAACAAGTTTTTTGTGGGGAAAAATATGTATTTTTTAACTGTATTTCTCTTTTTTTTTTTAAATTTACCTTTTTTATTGCTATTTTTTAGTCCGTAAAGGGGACTTGGAGATGTGATCATTCGAGTGTTAGGCTAGTACACTGCATAACTTATGTAGTGCATTCTATTTAAGCCTATTAGAACATGGGAGGTGGGCCTTGAGAGACATGGATGCCTTTGTCAGGCTGCCATGGGAACCCATTGGTACCTTGGGATCGCACTGCGGGGTACCGATGAGTAACAGAAAGAGTCCCTTCCCCTGCCATCTGCTTACATGCTGCATTTCCCATGGATTAGGGCATGTATGGGCTTTTAAACAGCCATGATTTGAGGTTTCTCTGTTCCTAGCGGTTACAGCAGGAGCCTGGCTGTCAGTAGTCAGCCAAGCTGCCGCTTTAAAAACATCTATGTGCAGGTGTAAAACCCATAAGTGACTGCCATAAAAATGCAGATCGGTGGTCACTAAGTGTTTAAATCACTAAATTACGAGAAGTTTAGTTACTTTCTAATATTTTCTGTTGCAATTCCTACAAGATCTTTACTTGCCACTAGGGAATGGAAACTAGAGCATTAGGCTCATAAGAGCTGCAGTGTCGAGTCCGAGGAAGTTTCCCTGCAAGCCTGTCACTTATTGTATGGAAGGGACTATTTATGTGCAGGCTCATAATGAGAAGAACTGGTCCTGTTCTTAGGAGCATGCACATAAGTAGTCTGTTCTATACAACGTGCGAAAGGCTTCCAGAGAAACAAGGAAGAAGGAGAGTATAAAAGAGTGACAACCCTGGACCCGTCACCACAGCTCAAATGAGCTCGTAACTGGTTTGTAAGACTCATGAGAGCTGATGGAGTCTCTAACTTTCACACACTGAAATCAGCCGTGAACACGTGCAGCTGACACAGAAGTAGCGCTTGTCGGGGTATGTTCACACGTCGTGGAGTAAATCTGCACATGGATTTTCAATGCGGAATTCAATTAATACATTGCAATAAATAAAAACCTATGGTGTTTGCGACAGACAGATCATTCTGCAGATTTGGAATTCCACAGCATGTCTATTTTTTGCTGCAAGTGACCCGGGGTTGTGATAACCCCACTAACTAGCATTAAACTGTGCCTAGTTGCGGAATTTCAGCATGCATTCCGCAGTGTGTGATCTCCCCTTGAGGGTTTATTCACACAAGCAATATCCTAGCACAATGTGCACAAAAGTCACATGGATATAAAATCTATTTTCTGGAATGGAATTATTCACATAAGCGATTTGATCATTGCAGCATAAATTTGCAGCATGTTCCATTTTTCGAAACGCCTCGCCCATTGTTTTTCTAAATGGGACATTAAGATCTATCGTAAAGCCCTTATATTTCGCACAATGTGCAAAGAATGAGAAATCGCAATTTCACAGAAGCGATGCGATTTTGAATCAATAATGTATCGCTGTGAAAAACACATGTTGAGAAGCCAGATATGGAACGGAGTTCCTTGGCCCAGTATCATGCTGGCCCATGTGAATAAGCCCTTACAGTGTAATTCAGAAATTCCATCATTACACCACATCACAGCACTTACCCGTTCCATTGCATCCTGATTGTAGGACAAGTAGTACAGGCACATGGACACCCCCGTGGCTGCCATGGAAGGGCGAGGAATCTCCAGCAGTTTCTGCACTCCACCGTGAGCAACAAACTCAGCAGCGAACTTGTTGTGAAGGAGAAGAGAGGCCAAATGCTACGCACAGAAAGAAACACCGGTTAGACAGTGGAAAATAACGGTGGACTTGGGGCCAAACAGCTCTGACTCAAAATTCTGTCATCTGCGTTTGCTGAACGGTGAAAGACATTTATGGCAGACAGGACACGCAATGGAAAAGATAACTAATGAGAATGAATGATGAAAAATCTGATCGATAGTTGGAGACAAATCTCTAGAATTAGTGGAATTTACCTTCAGAGCCTCAAATGTGAGGAGAACGTCATTAGTTCGTTTCAGGTTGATATAATACATCATCAGCTCCCGGGATCCCATCTGCATGAATATCGGAAGCAACTGGAGAGGGAAAGAAAACAGGAGAGATTGATAACCCGTCCTCCGAGATGATAATGGGACAAATCCCAACTGGAACCTCGCCGCATGTTACCCATAACCCCCCAAGGTAAAACTAAACAGGTAGTGACAATACAGAGAAGAGAGCCACTTCCTCCAATCACCAGTCCATAGAACAGAGTGGAATATGGGATTCTGCATCATCTCACACCTGAAAAATTGATGTTCTCCTGTGCTTACCACCCTATAATCTGGTGCACATTACCCACTAGCTATGAGCAGTATGACAGTCACTAAAGGGGTTGTCCTATCACAGCAAGTTATCCCCTATTCACAGAACAACCTACTGATCAGTGGTGGTCTGACCACGGAGACCCCTACCGATTACAAAAATGCAGACCCAGCATGCCCCAAAGTGTGAGCATAGCATAGGGGATAACTTGCTGATCAGTGGGGGTCCAACTGCTGGGGCCTTCACCGATCCCAAGAATGCAGCAATGACGTGTCCTAAAGCGCAGGCAGCAGAGGAAGTGCATGCACACGTCTTCTCCATTCATTTCAACGGGAACACCAGAGGTAGCCTCATGCTTAAAAGGTTATCTCTGGTAGTCCCATTGAAGTGAACAGAGGAGAGGGGGGCATGCGAACCCTCTGCTGCTTGCGCTTCGGGACACATCATTGCTGCATTCTCAGTATTGGTGAGGGCCCCAGCAGTTGTATAGGGGATAACTTGCTGAGATTGGAAAACGCCTTTAAAGGGCTATTCCCGACAGCGCCAGGATACACCGTAGTCGGGAGTGGAAGCCACTGCTGTGTAGTGGCCGGCGCTCGTAATTGCAAGTGCAGCTCTCTTTGAAATAAATGAGAGCTGTGCCTGCAATTACGAACGCAGACCACTAACACAGGGGTTCGAGCAGTGGCTTTCCCCTCAGACTACAGTGTATCCTGGCACTGGCAGTAGGTGCTGCCTGGAAAAGCCATTTAAAAGGCTGTTCAGTTTGGATAAAGCCTTAGTATCAGGCTGGAGGCACGCAGCCATATTTTCGTACCGTATAAATCCACAGACCGCACATACACATGCATTAATGTTTTCTCCCATGGATCCATGGTCCCCATAAAGAAATAAGACATGCAATGCCTCAAATGTACATCATCTGTGTATACCAGCTCTGCCCAACATGGGCCCAGGGAAGCATGTGGCCCACAACGCCATTCTGTACAGCCATGCTCACATCTAATTTCCATGTCAGGGTGAAGGAGTGGCACATAGAGCAATAGGAATGGAAAAGTACTAAAAGTGCTTTGTGTAGCCATGTCTGGGTCCCTATATATTAGGTGAATAAAGTCTCATAACATGTTTGGCACTCCAGAAATGAATATGCATTAGATACAAGGTGTATTCTTCTCTCTCTCCATTGTGGCTTATAGGACTTATGAAATGCCAGGCAGTCCACTATTAAAAAAAAAAAACAAACAACCACACACACAGTGTGAATGAGGCCTACGGCTAAGTCTCAAATGCGGCATTTTGCAAGGTTTTTAAACTGCATTTGTAACACATTCGACTGCATTTTTAATGCACCCCCATCATTGCAAAAAAAAAAATAATAATCGCTGAAACGCACTAAAATAAAATAGACAACGTTCAAAAAGTGCAGCATTGGAGAAGCCCAATTGAAATCAATGGGGGCTCAGTACAGCATTTTTAGCGGGCGTTTCAAACACCCGCTAAAACGCTGTAAGGAACACCTGTGCGATAGCGGCCTTAGATTCTACAACCCAAAAACAAAGAGGGAAATATTTCCCCTGCATTAGAATACTGCCTGCTCAGATAAATGACTGCTGCTCCTCACCTCCTGGTATTCTCCAAGTGGTGTGAGGTACTGCAGGATCAGCCGTTGCTCAATGCCCGGGGTCAGGGGGGACAAGTTGTAGTTGGTGCCAATAACCCACACAGACATCTCCGACCAACTGCTGTTGGAAAGTTCACTTGGTGCTCGCTCCGACTCAAAATTTAATTTCTGTTTCACTTTGCGATGACTTTCCATGTCTATTTTTGTTCGACGTGGCGGTCCGGTGCCATCAGAATTAATCATGACCCCGAGACCTGGAGAGGTCTCTGCCCGGAAAGAAAGGTCGAGATTTTCTGCTTTTGCTCTTGTAGCAAGCGCGTTCTCTCCATAGTCCATGTCCACGGCTTCTTCATCCAGTGGGAGGAGGGGCTCACCAAGAGGTTTACGAGGGCTCGGACGCTTGATTTCTTGCCTGTTAGACAATTCCCGGGACTGAAGTTCACGAAGTCTGCGCAAAACCAGCGCAACCTACGGAAAGACGTCAAAGAGACAGGATGCTCAATGCGATAGAAATGATGTAGGAGTATCAGGCAAATAGTGAGTGCAGCTCTGGAGTATAATACAGGACGTAACTCAGGATCAGTACAGGATAAGTAATGTAATGTATGTAAATAGCAACTCCACTGTTATGTAGACCGCTGTTCAGAGGTGAAAAGATGTTTAAAGGGGTTGCCCAATTGTTAGCTATTATCAGTAATATAATTGATCAGCAGTAATCCACCACATGGATCGTTGTCGATTAGCTGTTGGCCAAGCCACTCTCAGTGTATATAGAGCAAGAGGCTGACAGCTCCATATACAATGCAACAGGCTGTGTTGGTATTGCCAGCATTTTCCCACTGAATTCAATGCATTACCAACCTTGGCCACTGCAGTGTGTACAGAACTGGCCACTTCCTGTTCCGTACACAAAGTCAGCAGACCAAATAAACAGCTGAATGACAGGGGTCCTGAGTGATGGCCCAAGGACAGGTTATCAATGTTTAAAAGGTTAGCAGACCCTTTAAGACTCTCCATACACAGGGCTCAGCTACTCCATAAATTATAAACCATTTACTGATTTACCATTTGTGAGTTTTCATCACGGTAATTTGCAGCAATATCTTGATTCTCCATGGCTCCTCCCAGCAGTCCGATGGCGTACGTGCGGAGGGGTTGCTCAGCTTCTCTTGCCCATTTGAAAAGGTTTTCCACAATACCTTCCTAATAATGCAATGAAGAAACTGCAATCAGCTTCCAGACAAGAATTTTCCCCTTACAAAAGCGTGATCTCCCATCAGTGACAGCAGAGTGTGCAAATTTGAGGAGTTTGCATAGAATCAAAGCAGAAAAATTCAGTCAAGAGATTGTCTCACGATACACGACTGCAAACTCTAGAATTGGGGAGAATGCACAAACCTTCTCTTGGAACACCACAGCAGTCTCCAGCCCTGGCATTATGTCCAGTAATAGTCGGCAGGCGGCCGTGTTGAGTGGAGGCTCGCGGCTTGTCATGACATAGGCGTTAACCAGCTGGTGGAGAAACAAAGACAATAAACCATAAAGGGTAACAGTAAAAAAGAAAGAAAAGTTACTTTTCTCACTACTCACAGCATTCATGAAGTCGTCATTCTTGAAAAGAATACGCAGGAGGTGTCCCAGCATGCACTCTGGATTTGCTCGACCTGGAAAACACAATGCAATAGTATTACACAAAAAGGGTTAAACATCACACAGATATGGACAAATACTGGGAGGGACAGGAAGGGGTTAATAATATGGTTGAAACACGGAGAACCAACATATTAAGCTGCAGACAAAGAACAAGTGTTCCTCTAGTATCTCCACAATACCCTCCGATCCCTCACAGAGATGAATATACGCCTGAGGGTGCATTCAGATGGGGGGGGTGGGGGGAAACTTTGCGCAAATTTTAGTGTTGAGAGACAAGCAAAACTCGTACGAAAATGGAACTCATTGTTATTGACATGGGCAATTTTTCTCTTGCAGAGAAATCACAGCATGTTCTATTATTATGCGAGTCTCGGAGTGTCCATGTTCTGTGCAATAAGAGTTGCACTCGCCCGTTTGAATGCCACCCGACTCAGAGAACTCCAGCCAGAAGCTGAAAGCTGTAGTTTTGCCACAGCTGGAGGGGCGCAGGATGGAGACGGCTCATTAGATAGAGACACTGGATCCTCCCACTTTCTGGCAGCAGTCTGCTTCTTTACAAAGCTCCGCCTCGGAGGCCTTATTAAGACCATATAAAATGGAAATTGCAATCCGTATCAGAAATCTGCAGGTTAATGGCTTGGATATTCATTTGATGGTGATGCAGAGTAGTACGCGGATTAGCCTCATTAAATGGAGCGAATCTGTATGTGGGTTTCTAGATGCAGAATCCACATCAAAAATCGTCAAGTCTGATGTCTTTTTCCTGCAACAATGCTTTTAAATTTGCGTGTGTGAACATCTGCACAGTATGAACTATGTCACAGACTCCCATTGAGCTAAATTAACATGGATTTCGGCACGGAATCGGTGTCAAAATTCTGTATGAATGGGGCCCAACGCTACATTCACGCATACAGAAATCCGTGCAGAGAATTTTGGTGCACATCCGCGTCAAAAGCTGCATGCATTACATGCAAGCTTCATCCCTTCACTTTAAATCCGCAGTGTAAATAAATTGACATGCGCAGATTTAAAACCCGCACTACTGGTCAATTTACAGCATGGAATCTCTCTGTAGTGTGGATGAGATTTCTTGAAAACTCATCCATATTGTCTGTAGTGTCAGATGCTGAAGATTTTCCACAATCAACTCAGCTGTGGATAATCCGCAACGTGTGAACATACACTAAAGGGTGCTATTACAAGACTGCCGTTAGTGCTTGTGTAATAGCATTAATTGCTGGGTTAATCCGGCAATTATCAAGAGACCGCAGTCGGTAATACTTGCTAATACTCTACCCTAGAGGTGTTTTTACACAGCTCATTATGAGCACCAATCAATGTGAATGGCGCCTGTTTAAGTGGTCATCACACAGACCTAGTCAGACTGTAAAGGGATCATACGATTGTTCACCCTTCCCCCCCTACACTTTAAACACTGTAGGCAGCACTCCCCTTATTTACATAGCGAGGGATGTGCTGTCCACAGAGCTGAGAGTCTGAGGGGTGAACGATCGCTTGCCCTCCATAGAATCTGAGAGATGGTACAGCTCTTCGATTTCCAACATCTCCTGACTAGCAGATGACTTGTTGCAAGAGGAAGTCACAGGCAGAGATCAGAGGGTCTTCCAGCTGGTCAAGTGTCCGGCAGCTTTACTGCTGTCCCTTCATGGGCACAAAACTGCAAAATGTAACCCACATACACTGACCTGGGTGTCTGTCATCAAAGGGGTCGGGGTCTCCCTTGCGGTATTCCTCTGTCTCTTTCTCAATCAGTTCTGACATTCTAGAGTTAAAACAGCGAGAGGCTCAAATACATCTTTCCACAGTTACATTAGGGCTTATTTACACGGGCGAGTTTCAGGTTATTATGTTATTTCGGTCTATTTACTTGCACAATGTTTCTTTTGCAGCGGTCCTGCAAGACAGAAAAGTTGCAGCAAGTTCTATTTTTCTGCGAGTGACCATCATTTCCTATAGGAGAGTTAAAAATGGCCTCACACTCGCATGTACATATGAGTGAGATGCAATATTTTAATTTTCCCATTGAAAAC
The DNA here is from genome assembly GCF_035609145.1 of Eleutherodactylus coqui. Taxonomy (NCBI): domain Eukaryota; kingdom Metazoa; phylum Chordata; class Amphibia; order Anura; family Eleutherodactylidae; genus Eleutherodactylus; species Eleutherodactylus coqui. The sequence goes on along the minus strand of NC_089839.1, from coordinate 206,465,825 downwards.
ATGCCATTTTCATGCAAACTGCACTTACAAAGAAAAAGCGCAATTTTACCAGCTCACCCGTGTAAATACAGCTTTATAATATGCACCAGTCACACACGGCGCTCTCAATTCTCTCACCTGGTTAATATGGGCACCATGTCCTGCCCGTTGCCATGTCCTGTCTCCCACTGTTCCAGCAGAGCGGTCAGCTCTGCTTTGGAGTCGACGTGAGTCCCCGCGGACGCCATGTCTGTAAGGAGTAAAAGAATAGTGAAAAATTCAAAGTTTGGTTCCTCTACATAAAGAGCGAAATCTGTTCGCAAGGAGCGGCACACTGCAGGCCACAAGGGGAGGCGCGCTGCGGGCCACAAGGGGAGGCGCGCTGCGGGCCACAAGGGGAGGCGCGCTGCGGGCCGCCATGATTTCTCCGACTGCACAAAGATGTGACTAGCCGAAAAACATTTATGCCCTTCTGCGAAGTAGCGATCCTCCGGCACGTTAGAGGATCAGCAAATGTTTCCCATGGTTTTCAATAGAAAACCTCACATTGCACTTGCGTGCACAGGGCATGGCGTGAGATGGATTATACTGTCCCATTGAAAACAATGAACGATGCGTTCCGAGGAATACGAAAAGATAAGACACACCACGATTTTTTCCAGCATCGCGCAGGGTACATATTTGTTTGTGTTTTGCGAGTCTCACAATGCACCAAACTTGTGCGAGATTCTCGGCCGAATGAAACTGGTGTAAGAGATCAACACAAATGAGCTAAGCCATACAGGGTACAGCTGTCAGCGCAGCGAGTGTCCATTACCCCCAGATGTCCTCTAGGTGGCACCAACTACACTGGACATGTGCGGAGGAAAAGCCGGGAAGAAGGGAATCGTGTAACATGTGAGCACATGGCTCCAGGACACGGCAGAGAGCAGGGAAAGTACTCCGTGACCTCAAGTCACAGGAAATAAGAGGGACGGAAAAACTGTAGGAGTGATTAACCTTACGAGGGCTGCGACGCTCACCGCTGCAGGTGTATGGTGTAACGAAGGGTTAAAATGCACAGGAGTAGAAAGAAAATGATTCTATGAGCATTAGTTTTAGTGAGTGTACAGAGAACGTGGTGACACGAGGACTGCCCCGAGTTATACAGCCAGACGGTGCAGCCGGGGGAACACTGAGCGCAAGGAGAGGTGTTATCTGCGAGGACCACCGCTCGCCATGTGTGTCACGTCCTGGACAACAGGCTATAGGGGGCGTTTCGCTTACATTAAGATGATCCCTGCGGATGTGAAACGGGAGAAGAAAAAGTGCCGCAAACTTCCAAGAACGGCTGCAGCCACGTAAGAGGCTTTGTTTTCTACCACTAAATGTATCATTAGTGGCGGTTATTGCGCCAATTTCGACATGCGGATAAATGAGAAGAATCGCTGTCTTAAAAGTCTATCATCACAAACTCCGCTCTACATAAGACGCTGATTCGGACTTCTGTAGGGGTCATTACGTATCCGCGCCATCAGCTCGGCTCCTCCTGCTTCTAGCAGGTGACACGGCCAATCTCCATGAGTGGCTGAAGGGGTCACACCTCCCACACGTCTGCTGGCCGCCATGCTTTCCCTCCCGGACCAGTAAGAACTGCAACTGATGCTGCTTTATTTACTCCTGGATTACAACTGTCCACCACCCCCCACCCCCAGAAGTGGTGTGACCCAAATACATCATAACCCCTACAGAATTGGTGTGACCAACCTCCCCCTCATGGAAGTGGTATGACCCAGTCTCTCTGGAGCAGTCGGTCATCAGTTGCTCCTCAGCAGTCCTGGTTATGCTGGGAACTGTTAGTCAGCAAACACTGGCAAGGCATGAGATGTCACCGATATCACACCATTCCCAGCTGTCTCGTCTCCAGCGTCTGTCTCACCCAGTGCTGGCTGTCACATTGTTGTCACGGGTTCTACCAGTATCCACACTGCCGATCATGTAGTGTCCCGACTGTCACCTCATTGTGACCCGTCACATCTCCACCTAGTGATGTCTCAGCACCCGTCTCTTCCCCTACACCTGTCTATTCTCCTATACTGTAGCTGTCTTTTCCGCTACACCCGTCTATTCTCCTGTACTGTAGCTGTCTTTTCCGCTACACCCGTCTATTCTCCTGTACTGTTGCCATCTCTTTCACTACACCAGTCTATTCTAATATAGGGTAGCCGTCTCTTCCACTACACTCGTCTATTCTCCTGTACTGTCGCCGTCTCTTCCACTACACCCGTCTATTCTCCTATACTGTAGCTGTCTCTTCCACTACACCCGTCTATTCTCCTATACTGTAGCTGTCTCTTCCGCTACACCTGTCTATTCTAATATTCTGTAGCCGTCTCTTCCACTACACCCGTCTATTCTAATATTCTGTAGCCGTCTCTTCCGCTACACCTGTCTATTCTAATATACTGTAGCTGTCTCTTCTCCTACACCCGTCTATTCTCCTGTACTGTAGCCGTCTCTTCCCATACACCCGTCTATTCTCCTGTACTGTAGCTGTCTCTTCCCCCTACACCCGTCTATTCTCCTGTACAGTAGCTGTCTCTTCCCCTACACTGTAGCCGTCTCTTCCACTACATCTGTCTATTCTAATATACTATCGCCGTCTCTTCCACTACACCTGTCTATTGTAATATTCTGTAGCTGTCTCTTCCACTACACCTGTCTATTCTAATATACTGTAGCCGTCTCTTCCACTACACCCGTTTATTCTAATATACTGTAGCCGTCTCTTCCGCTACACCCGTTTATTCTAATATACTGTAGCCGTCTCTTCCGCTACACCTGTCTATTCTAATATACTGTCTCTTCTCCTACACCCGTCTATTCTAATATACTGTAGCTGTCTCTTCTCCTACACCCGTCTATTCTCCTGTACAGTAGCTGTCTCTTCCCCTACACCCGTCTATTCTCCTGTACTGTAACCGTCTCTTCCACTACACCCGTCTATTCTAATATACTGTAGCCGTCTCTTCCCCTACACCTGTCTATTCTAATATACTGTAGCCGTCTCTTCCCCTACACCTGTCTATTCTATACTGTAGCCGTCTCTTCCCCTACACCTGTCTATTCTATACTGTAGCCGTCTCTTCCCCTACACCTGTCTATTCTATACTGTAGCCGTCTCTTCCCCTACACCTGTCTTCTCCTATGCTGTCTCTTCCTCTGTATTGCAGCTATCTCCTCTACACTGTAGCTGTCTGTTCCCTTCACTCGTCTCTTATCCTACATTGTAGCTGTCTCTTCTGTACTGCGGCCGTCTCTACTACCGGCTCCGCTCTCCCCGGCCTCTTATCAGCTCCCGGCCCCGGTCTCTCCCCCTCCGTCTCCGATCTGCCCCGGCCCCGGTGGCTCTCACCTCTCGGCCTCCGACTCTCACGCTCTCGGCTCTTGTGTCGCACACTTCACACGTCAGCGTCCTGCGCGCCTTCTCTTTCCCTCCACAGACCGCCCGCATTAGCGCACAGCATTGTGGGTAGCGTAGTCCTGACGTGATGTAATAGCTGCGAGGACGACGGCCATCTTCTGACTGGCGGACTCGGGCAGTAGTAGTGTCCATCTTGTGACTGGTTACAGTTATTTCCAAAACGCACAGGCCTCTCTTCGCTGTGGAGCACCTCAACCAATCAGCATCCAGCGTCTTGGGTGTGATTGGTAGAAAATCTCTACAACTGAGTGGCTGCTCGCTCTAATTGGAGGCCGCATAATGGAGCCAACAGTTCCAACCAATCACAGCGCGACTTTCTTTACTTACTGTGATGGGGTAAATTGAAAGCTGCGCACTGATTGGTTGCTATGGGCAATAGAGTTTTTCTATTAGTTACATAAACCTCCATTAGGCTGGTTTCACACGCTTTTGTAGCAATGCGACATCACTACACAACGCGTGTATGTGAAGCCCATGGTGTCCAATGGGTTCCTTCACACAAGCGATGTTTTGTAGCCTGCTACATTGCGAGACTGCACAATCGCGGCATGCTGTACAGGCCTCTTTCATGCGGGCGACAGCAGTATCGCCGCTGTGTACGCACGATTTTGAAGCGGCAGTGATGCTTTTTTTCTTAAGAAAAATGTATCATCGCGTTGCTGCTACGCACCATAAAATCGCGTGATTTTATAGCGAGAAAGTTAATAGGACTTTCTAAGGTTAAAGTCGCAACGGAGCGGCTCCATAGGGAACATGGCTGCAAAACATAGCAAACCACAGCTGTATACAGCGTGCCGCCATCTTGTAGTCTCTCACTGTAGCGGCCTACAAAATATCGCGCGGGTGGAAGAACCCATTACACCACACGGGCTTCACATACATGCGTGTTGTAGCCCATGTAAAAGCAGCCAGACAGACAGACGCGATTTGCGATGTTTTGTAGCTCATGTTTCCCTATGGAGCCTCCTTGTTTATCGCATCTCCTAGCACGAACTTCCGATGCGATTTATAACATTTGAGAGTTCTATTAACTTTCTCGCTATAAAATCGCGGGCAGTAGCGACGCACTGCTACATTTTTCCAAGAAAAAAGCATCACTGAGCTACAAAATCGTGTATACATAGCCGTGATATCGCTGTCGCCCGTATGAAAGAGGCATCAATGTGAGGCTGTATTCAGAAGGGCGACAGCGATATCGCTGCTATGTACACGAGATTTTGTAGCGTCAGTGACGCTTTTTTCTTGGGAAAAATCTAGCATCGCGTCGCTACTGCCCGTGATTTTCTCGTGCAATAAAATTGCGCGATTTTGGAGCAAGAAAGTTAATAGGAGTTTCTAATGTTAAAATCGCATAAAATAAAAATCACCAGTTTGTGCGATGCGAGAAAGTAGCAGCCTCCATAGGGAAACATGGGCTACAATAAATAGCAAATCGCGGCTGTATAGAGCGTGCCGCGATTTTGTAGTCTCGGAATGTAGTAGACTACAAAACATCATTTGTGTGGACGAACCCATAAGAAAGCATGGGCTCTACAAAATACATGCGATTTGTAGCACTGTCGCAGCGCTACAAAATTGCGTGACAAAATCGCCAGTGTGGATACAGCCTTATAGCAAACATGTCATTTCCCAGAAGACACCTAGGCTTCCCTACCTCTCCCCGTTACTTTAAAAAAAAAAAAAAGTACAATACTCCTTTGTTTTGCTCCTGTTAGTCTATTCCTTTTTGGAAGCGCCACCTATTGGATGGCAGTATCCGACCCTTTATACAGGTCTTAATGACAATGATTGGGAATTGTTATAAAGACCTGTATAAAGGATCGGATATTGATTGGAAGGAATGCTGCCATCCAATAGGTGGCGCTGCAGAGGTATTGTTCCATCTTCCTTATTTACATGTTTCCAAGAGGAACAAGCATGGCCTTATAAGTCTCCTTAAGGAGAGAGGATACCCCCTCTCAACCCTTTTTTGAAGCACGATGGCAAGATCTGACCATGTGACCGCTGTAGCCAATCCCTGTCAAGAGTTTGGCCGCAGTGGTTATATGACATCGCATGTGAGCTCTTGGGATAGTGACAAGAGCGCCCACAGATAGTCAAAAAAGTGAGTATTGTACTATTTTTATTTTAATAATCCAGTATAGGGAGACTGAATAACTGCAGGGCCACGAAGGGGGGTCTTATAGGTGTGGGGCCACGAAGGGGACATTATTATTTAGTGGTGGAAAGCGTTATGCTATGTTAAAATCTGCACTTCAGGTCCATTTCTGCAACAGAGCTTTTCAACAGCGTGTGGACTACTGCAGCAGTAGTACTGCACTGTGTGCCATTTATGCGGAGGTTTGGGTCCTGTGGGTCAGTCTGAGCCGGCGCCCAATATGAACATAACTTATTGTACAGAGGCAGTGAGAGGAGCACTGGGCAGAGCAGCAGAATGGACAGTGTGTGCAGAGGTGAGATGCAGCTGAAAGTAGTCTTTATGGCTGTCTGGACCTGTATAGAGAAGAAAAGAAGATAATTTTAGGGGCACGGTGTAGATTATGTTTTATTTCTGGGAGCAGTGTATTATAAATTATTTTGTACATAGTGTGTAACACAGTGTGTGATGAGCCACACATAGTGGCAAGAGTTAGCTGGAGAAGTCATGAAGGTCTGGACCAGATGGAGAAGAAAAGGAAGAAGTCCTAATGATATCACCTGGGAATCACTCCGTGTTATTATGTATTCAGTCACTGACTGCATCACATCAGTGTTGTGCTCATATGTAAAGTCCGCTGCATTCTAGACTGAGAAACTCCAACTCTCAGCCTCTCCTTACCCGTGTTCAGGTAATACTAGGAGTCAGATACGCGTACTGCGATTTCTATCCACTGAGATGGGACAAAAAAAAAAAATAACAGGGATTATGGGTCAAACCAAGCTCAACAGCAATTACATTTGCGAGACCATGAGTGTACCAGAACCGCAGGGCATTCACTCCCGTCGCCATCTGTTGTGTATCATGTTTGGTATCCACTATTAGGTAAATATGACAGATGGCGGCCATAGCTTCCCTATTGGAGTGCCTCCTAGGGAAATATGACCAAAATGCTAAATTGGGTTTCCATCAGGTAGATCTCCCCATCTACTTGGCCAACGTTCGGTGCAGTCATGAGGAGGATGATGGAGGTGGGACCCTGAGGGACTTTAAATGTCAAAGAGGATCTTTCCCCAATTGTCAGACCCAGTAGTTGATTCCAAATGCAGGACTGTCACCCTTGCCCCTCGCCCCAGGACTGTTTGCAACAACATCATAGGCTGGCATTTTCTATTTTTCTCTATTTTATTTTCATACTGATTTCTGTGCATTCGTTGCTCCTCGCCCTTTTGTAAATATCTCCTTTTGTATATATTTTAAATCTCAGCCCTGCTAACCCTTTTAGGATAAAGCTTAGTCATCCTTGAATACTTTGGGGCTGACTTCACACAGATGTATGTGCAATTTTGCACGCTTTAGCGCAACTTTTTGCACTATCAATGAGTCTTTTTCACACGCTGGCCTGGCTCTACTTCTTTTGCGCAGAGGGAATGTTTTTTTTGCACACAGAACACAAACACCAATTGGAATGGCGAATTCGTCTACTGAACTCCAGCTGTGTTCTTTTTCCAGCAGAATTACGCAGCATTTCACGCATCTCCTTGCGTATTGCATGTGCAGTTGCGCACCCCCATTGACTTCTATGGGGACCTGTGGTGTGAAAATACGCAGAAAAATAGAACATGTTCTATTTTTTAACACTCTAAAACGCGGAAATTGGCGTAAAACCGTTGAAATCAGCGGGTTCTATTCTCTGCGTATTGCGCTTGCAAATTTGTCTGTGTAAAGCCGGCCTTGGTAATCCATAACCCCGAAGTATATTAATTGCGTGATGGCTGGTAGAAACTGAGGTGGCTGACCTACCTGTCAGAAACAGTCAGTGGTGGCAGCGGCGTGCTAGGCCGGGATGTGGTCTCCATCTTGCACGAGTATGGGATTTGAGGAGCTGGAAATCAGTTGAGCCTGTGGTCCGCCCCTGCGTGCCGTTCATGACAGGTTGGTGACTGTCGAACCCGTAAACCCCATTCCCATGACATTGCCATCTGTGATAATCTTCATGTCTGACTGGTGCGGCCTGAAACACGTATGTGCGAACACCACAGGCAACAGAAACGCATCAATCAGTACAATAACACATCAGCCACATAAAGCAAGCTGCGGTGTTCTGGTCCGGTACAGTATTGTCACGCCGAACTTGTATTCATCCAACCCCCAGCCACATCAGTGTCTACATCCCCTCCGATTATACATGGCTATGGAGGGACATGGATGGCGTTTCCATGACTACACTGTACCGGACAGAGCCATGCTGTCAGCAGAATCTCTTAGTACTGTAACCTCAGGCTTTGGGCCTAGAGCTACAGGTGATCAGATAATAAAGGGTTATGGCTGCAGTGACTTATCCCGTCACACAATTAGGACCCCTACCGATCACAAGACCTGGGGGTCCCTCTTTCCTGCACACGACCGCGGTATCCACCTCTAGAGAACTGCAGCAGATAGCGGAGTACGAGTGTTCGGCTAGCTCCGGCAGTCCTATCAAAATGAATGGAGCGGCATGTTCCACTGTCACTCAATTCAAGTTCTTCCGCACTGCAGGGGCAAGAGCACCCCATTTTTATGACTGGTGGGGGTCCTAGAAGAGTAACTGCCCCCAACAGGTGGTACAAGTCAATACAAGAGTAACCCTTTAATGTTTACTGCTGATCTCCCACTTTTCCTCCATAGACTGAGGTCACATACCGCACACAAAAATTACTTTTGATCAGCAAGATGAGCGCAGTTCCTTATCATCAGCCATTTCAGGGTTAAGATTGACTAAGGCCTTATGTCCACGGGCATAATTGAATTTTGGATCACCCGTGCAGACGATCTGCAGTTCAATATGCCCCCCATAGACAATCTCTGGGCATCTGCAGGTAAATAAATACCTGCAGATGCCATTTTTCCTAGCGTGAGGATAGCACGTGCGGGAAAAAAAAAATGCAGCATGCTCATTTTCTACGGATTCCTGCATGGACGGCTTCCATTAAAATCAATGAAAGCCGTCCGATCTACGACACAGTCGCAGCTGACACTGCAGACGTACCACGATCCGCGGGAAAGCAAGAAAATGCACTGCGCTTGCCCGTGGCTGATCGCATCCGCCGTACAGAAAAAAGAAGATCCGGCTAGGACGGAGAAGACCCGCACCGCAGCCGGACAGGTAAGAAAATGTCCATAAAAGGGGCATAGCTGCGGGCACGGGTGGAATCCGTGCGTGCCCGTGGACATTGGGCCTCTGGGTCTACTTACACCAAATGATATAATGTTTGAATAAGTGAACAATGCCATAGTTCACTCATTCGCTTTCGTGGAGCCGATTTAGACAGGCAGATACAGCGTTGCATCGTTCAAATCATGACAATGATGGCTCGTTAAAACCGAACGATTAGTGAACGATCCAACAATGATTTTTATGCCTGCATAAAATGAACGATGATCAAAAAGCAACCGATTTATCATCCAATTGTTGGCTGCATTTACACTGAACGATTATTGTTCATTTTCGCTGGTTTAACCCCTTAGTGACGGAGCTTTTTTGCTTTTTTCCATTTTTGTTTTTTCCTACTCCCTTTTAAAAAATCGTAGCTCCTTTATTTATCCATCGACGTTGCTGTATGTGGGCTTGTTTTTTGCGGGATGAGTTGTATTTTTCAATGGCACTATTTATTGTACCATATAATTTACTGAAAAACTTTTAAAAAATTCTTAGCGGAGAGAAATGGAAAAAAAACGACATTCCACCATCTTTCGGTGCGTCCTGTTTCTACAGCACACAAATTGCAACAAAAACGACGTGATTTTTTAATTCTATGGGTCAGTACAATTGCTACGATACCAAACTTGTATAGTATTTTTTTTGCTGTAGTACCTTTATTTTTTTTTAAAGATATTTAATTTTTTTCAATTATTTTCTGCGGTCATTTTGTGCGCGCAATACCTTTTTTATGTTTTCGTCGACGTAGTTGAGCAAGGACTCATTTTTTGCGGGATGTCCTGAAGTTTCCGATAGTATCAATTTGGAATACATATGACTTTTTGATCACTTTTTATTGCGTTTTTTCTGGGAGACAGGGTAACTAAAAAAGTGTATTTCTGGCGTTCTTTATTTTTTTTTTTCACACGACGTTCACCGTGCGGGAAAAATAATGCACTACTTTGATAGATTGGACTTTTACGGACGCGGCGATATCAAATACAGATAGTCCCCGACTTGCGAACATTCGACTTACGAATTTCGCTAGATACGAACTATCTGTACAGCACAGTATGCTGTAATGCTATGGCATTACATCATGCTGTGCAGGGACCGGGCAGGCTTCTATCAAGCCTGATAGAAGCCTGTCCGGTCACATCGCGGTTGCGGGGCAGCCGGGGGCCTTCTGAAAGGCCCTAGGGCTGTCTATGCAGAGCGCCTATCAAGCCGTGCGCTTGATAGGCACTCTGCATAGGCAGCCCTGGGGCCTTTCAGGAGGTCCCCCGCTGCCTAGCAACCACACAGCGTCCCGCGATCTCATCGTGGGACGCTGTACGGGCCCCCTGAACGTCGGGTGCAGGCTGTTTCTTACAGCGGGCACCCGGCGGCAGCAGTTCCGACGAGCCGCGCCGCTCGTCAGAACTGTTAACACTTTAAATACCGCTGTCAGAGCGGTATTTAAAGTGTTAACAGTTCCGACAAGCGGCGCGGCTCGTCGGAACTGCTGCCGCCGGGTGCCCGCTGTAAGAACAGCCTGCTCCCGACGTTGTATGGAGCGGGATCCACCCGCGATCCCCTCCATACAACCATTTGTTCGACTTGCGAACAAAACGGACTTGCGAACGGGCTCCCGGAACGGAACCTGTTCGCAAGTCGGGGAGTAACTGTACATATTTTTATTTTATGATTTTGATTTTTTAATAATGGATATGGCAAAAGGGGGGTGATTTAAACTTTTATAACTTTTTTTTTTTAACAATTAAAAAAACTTTATTGATCTTTTTTTTTACTTTACTTTGAAGTCCCCCTGGGGGACTTTAACATGCGATGCTTTGATCGCTCCTGCAGTATGACGTAATGCTATAGCATTACGTCATACTGCTTTTTTTACAGGCAGTCTATGAAGCCACCCTGTGTGGATAGCTTGATAGGCAGTCTGCTAAGGCAGCCCTGGGGCCATTCATTAGGCCCCCGGCTGCCGTGACACCTGCACGGCTCCCCCGATCTCACCGCGGGAGGGCCATGCGGGACCCCCGAACAGCATTCGGAGGATTTAAATGCCGCTGTCAGAATTGACAGCGGCATTTAAAGGGTTAATAGCCGCGAACGGCCGAGCGCAGCTATTGCCCGCGGGTGTCAGCTGTAATAAACAACTGATGCCCGCGCTGTATGGAGGGAGATAGCGGCGCTACCTCCCTCCATACACGTCCTGCAACAGCAGGACGTAGTTTCCCGATGGGGCGGTCGTTAAGGGGTTAAACAATTTTGTGAATGTAGTCGTTCTGTGTAAAAGGACATATAGACAAATGAATATAATCTATTGTTCCCTGTTATCTGCCATGCTATACCATCCCGACGACTATACCATGTACCATACTTTGGAGCTGCAGTCACAATTCTACATCTGCAGAGCTAAAATCTCCCAGCATTCCCTGCTTGTTCTGTGTCTGCACAGTGCTTGCTCTAGTGTTTTACCACAGGGCCGAGCAGTTTTTACACCACACACTGTGCAGTCTTGTATGGGAGACGCTCATCTAAGGCAATAGGGAGCGTCTCCTGACAAACTTGCCGTTTCCAATAACATCCAGAAATACTAAATCCTATATTTTCTATTTTTACACCACAAAAGACACCTGAGGTTTTTCTCTTTTCCTTTTTTAGATTTAACATTTATTTTACAAAAAAGAAAACCATAGGCAGGTAGTCGTCACCCCCAACATGACGGCCTCCAGTAACCGCGCAATTTAATTTTTTTCTCCATATATATGTTTTTAAAAAAATGACAATGGGGCACGAGACCATAGAAATAAATAGATATCTATAAACAGATGAGCGGCCGTGTGGTAACCGTCCTGACACCGCGCCGAGGGCCGCCAACGCTCTCTATTCCTGACACACGGGAGCAGGCCTCTCATATCCGCACAGGGTAGAAGATTCATCACAAGGTGTGAGGTACAGGTGCCCCGTTCTCAGCTATATATCGGTCTGTCTCGGATGAACTTTCCCGTGCAGACAATGAATTTGGCAAACTTGTCCGAGATGATACTGCGAAGAGGTGCGCGGGGCCTTACGACAGCTGATACCTCGCTGTGGGATAATCCTGAGCATCTATGTACCTTCTCCCTACAGTAGTGTTCTTAGAAGAGCTGCAGCAGTGAGGGGGTTAACTAAAGGTAGTTTCTCCACTGACTGATCACATGGCACCAGAGCACGCCGCAGATGCAGCGCCCAGGAGCCGCTTTCTCATTACAGTACAGACATTTGATCGTTAGCATTTTACCCCTTGAAAAAAAAATAGAAGGGGGGCAGGTGATGGGTAAATGGCGAAATCTGTAATTACGGGTGCAAAACGGAAATGGGAATGTGGAGAGGAAATGGGGCAGAACATCCCTGGTTAGCAGCAGTCCTCGAGTCATTGCCCCGTTCCTGCGACTACGTTGCATCTGAGACAGCTGGGTGAGTACTGCGGTGACCCCACACGGGCTCCTGTACGGCAAGTCATGCACATCATCCCCACATCTCTGCGGCACAGCAAAGCTGGGTGACAAGTCGTAATGTTGGTCATCACCCCGCTCTCCCAGAAACTGATCAGAATTACTGACCCCTACCAGAAGATACAATGCCAGAGACGACTCAGAGGACTGCGTTTTGCGAATTTTTTTCTGTATCGCTCCAAAGACAAGAGCGAAACTGACGTTTTCATCTGTCTCCACGACACCATCTCTAATATGGATAATACGTTTCAATACGAAGCTGCTTTCTGAGCCCAGAAATCTTGTCTCCCCCCCCCCAATGTAACACTGTGCCCCCAGGCCCTGCGTTGGAGCCTCAGAACTTTATATTATGTAAAGGAGGTTAAAAAAACCAAACAATTTAAAAGAAAATATGAAAAAAAAACAAAACGCAGTAAAATACCTGACGACATGGAACGTATTAACCCCTTCACTGCCGGAGGATTACAGTGCAAAGCGTTTCACAACTTGTCGAATAAGTCTAATCTGCGACTAATTTTTTTTTTTAATGACAAAACAACTTCCCGTGAACGTACGATAAATCACTTTCTGAAAGAGAGGATGAATCCAGCGCGCCTACAGATACATTAGTAGACTCCTCCACCTCTCCATGCAGACTACACCCCACCTTGTATGGATTTTATATGCCGCTCTGTGACGGTGGAGTTGACAATCATGGACTCTCTCTGCGCCAAGCAACGTCTGAGACGATCCCACATGGCGTTCGGCTGTAAGAAAGTGTTTTAGGAAGGAAAGTTTATCTGGAAGTCCGATAATCGACACTCATTTTATCAGGGAGGTTGTCAGAAGTCCTGGGGGATGTGACCCCCTCCCTGTGGAATGACAAGAATGATGAAACTGTGCTTGTTACCCCGGCAGCACTTTTTCAGGGCGCTGGAGCATTTACCCCCCCTCAACTGAAGATCCAGCGGCATAGAGTGGGGGTGGCACAGTCCTCTGCCAACACCTGATGGCATTATGTCAGAAGTCCTCACTTCCCCGTTACCTCTACCACATCATCGTCTTTCCCATCCTCCTCGCTGGACTCCAGCTCTCCCTCGCCCATTGGAAGGGAGCGGGATGCAGTCCCAGCAGTTGGAGGTTGGTAGCCGGGCTGGGAGGAGAGGTAGCCAGGGAAGGTTGACGCTGAGCTGTTAGTGGAGAGTCCTCGGCTCAGCATTGAAGATGGAAACGGGGCAAACATTCGTGTCTGAGCTGGCAATGACTGCGTGAAGGGTAAAGAGAAAGAAGGGGGCAGAAGGTACGGGGGCACACTGGAGGGGGCTGAGGAGGTGCCCGAGGTGGGGGTCAGTAGAGGGTCAGGAACCATCGGAAGGCCTAACTGTGGGTCCGACAGCAAAGAAGGTAGCGGAAAGTGGGAAGCACCACCACCAGCCCCCATATACACAGAGTTCGCCGCCCTCGATAAGCTGTGGTTTAGCGAGGAGGGAGGGATGCCAAAGCCTGTCAAACCAGGGTAAGGCAGGTGGCTGAATGGGTGCCTCTTACTAGACGACCACTGGCTGGACTGCTCAGATGGTTCCTTGCGCTTTCTGGACTGTGTTTTGGGCAGCTGAATCAGACTTTGAGGCTGGATGTTGGGATTTGGAAGTTGAGGGGCACTGTGAGAGCTACGGGAACCCGCTGCCTCTGCGTACTGCTGCAGCTCACTTAGAATCTCTGGGCTGTCTGAAGAGATCGGCCGTGAGGGCTCCTCGCTGTTCTGGGAAGCGGGGCTAGACGTATGACGCCCGTTACTCATATATGATCCGAGCTGACCTTGGCCAGAGTTCTGTCCCTGTACACCTATGGACGAAGAGAGAGAGAGAGAGAGAGAGAGGTGAGACATAAGTCTTGATTGGGAGTGAGGGGCGGGAGAAATGGACGCTCATAGGGTGTCAGCACCTTACCTAACTGCGCAGAGCGCCGTGGTTCAGAGCTCTTCTGCTTGGTGCTTGACCTGATGGCAAATATTCTCCCATCGCTGGTACGGATGTATGTTCCTGCAATGACAAGGAAGACCAAGTTCAAGAACCCTGCAGCTATTATTTAAAGGGCCAGTGTCCAGTTTTCTGCAAATGGAGCTTCACTTTAAAATAACACTATAGTAGAAAGTCTCCTCACCTTTTGTGCCTCGGATAACATGAATGCTCTCGCCTGCACTAATTCGTGCCTGAACGTCCGTGGATGTGGTCATTCCAGGTATAACAATATCTACAAGAAGGAGAACAAGCTTTAGAATGACCCAATCGCACAAAACTGCCACCAATGAATATAGAGGACAGCTGGTTATGGTACTTACCTGTGGTGGTGACCACCTTCTGTACCAAGACCCCCGCCCTCTGCAGGTAGTTTACTGGAAAGTTAAAGGGGGGGACAGATCCAGAGGCAGAGCCAGCATGGCCGACGGGGATGTGCCGGGGCATCATGGGGATGGGTGTGGACTGCAGAGGTCGGACACTGGCCACAGGCCTCTCATCCGTCTTTAGCAATGGCCGCCTGGAATTAAGACAGATTGATTGAGCTGATGAACCTACAGAGATCCTGCCGCTGCCCCGCCGGTCTACACCTGTCTTCTCACCAGTTCCTCTGGCTGAATGCTGGGATGTTTGCCAGGCTGTGGTCTGGTGCTGGGTAGTACTGGGTATAGGACGGTCGGGTGTAGGGCACAGAAGCCCTCTTCTCCTCCTCATAACTGCGCTTCGCTGCTTTCTTCTCAGCCAATGTCAGCTTTTGTTCCTTACGATCCAGGAGTAGAGATTCGTGTTGGAAAGGATCCTGCCGGTCGAAGGAGAAGAAAATGATGGGACGTTGTACAGCGCCAGAAATCGCTGCAGACAGCAAGAAGGCAAATCCAACGGGCTACAAGCACAACATTGGGAGCATGGACCATTATGATTATCCAGAGGCTGTTGTCATGGGGATACATTACACCCTTATAGTGGTATTCTGGGATTTTAAACTATTGAAGTCTTCAGAATAGGTCATCAATAGTTGATCGACATAGGCTCAGCGCTCTTGAATCTCAAGTATCAGCTGATCATTCGTCCTGCTGTTGGCCAGGCATTGTAATTGCTGGAAGTGTAATAGCAGACTTCACTCCCATTCAAATCAATGGGAAAGGCAGCCTCCTATTACCACAATGAGGAGCTGGAAGTGGAATAGAAGGCAGTGCTTCCATTGATTTCAATGGGAGTAAATCTAGCTATTACGCTTCCGGTGATTACGACTTCCAGCAAGCTGCACTGACAGTGGTCCGAACAATCAGCTGATTGTCGGAGATCCTGAGTATCTGGTCTCCGTTGATCAACTATTGACAACCTATCCCGAGTATGTGTCATCAATAGTTAAAGTCTTGGAATGCCCTTTTAAAGAGGGGACTCTGGGAATGATAAGAAAATCGCTGTTGTCATTGCAGCCTGTGGAAACCCATCCTAGGACGGGAGAATATGCAGAGCAGAGTGGACATGTGAGCGGTGCCGAATGGTACACTGAATGGGGAATTAATTTGCAGACAGGTAGGGCTGTGGACAGAGTCTTATACTACACTGCTCTGAACACTGTAGTATTAGGTTCTGCCCCTGCATGCGGCGACGATCTGAATTGCTCATTGTGCAGAAATGGTTAAACAGCTGGGATTGGAATTCTCAGATCCTGGCTGTGAGTCACAGTCATCCCTCAGTTGAAGAACATATGGAAACACACAATCATCATCAAATACATGCACATTGAAAAGCAGGAATATTGTCGAGTAACAGACAAGGGTTGTCTTGTTACTGGACAACATTCCCTCAATAGCTGTAACTGCGTTAAAGTAACAAAAAGAGCAATACTTACACCTCCTGTGCTGCCATGATCCAGCCCTGCTGTGGTCCTGGCGTTTGTTGTGATAGATGTAGTCACCGGGCATCAGGTAACCATGATGCCAGGAATTCAGAACAGACACTGAAGCCTCTGATTAGCTGCAGCGGTCACCTGACCTCCGTCACAACAAACACCAGGACCATGGTGGGGCGGAAGTGCTAGATCACAGTGGCACAAGAGTGGTAAGTACTGCTCTTTTTGTTATTTTAACGCAGTTACATCTGTCAAGGGAATATTGTTTAATAACAAGATAACCCCTTTAATTCAAGTTTATGTTTACAAGTTATGCGGGGCGGGTTACCTTGGTGATTAGGTGCGGGTATAACGTACAAGCATTCTGCAGCACAACCTCGTTGAACGTAGAGGAGTTCAGATGCTGTTTGGACAGATCCGGCTCCTCCTCCACAAAATGCAGCAGATTCTCTACTTCTCGCCGGGTGAAATTTACTTCTGGGTTGAGATCATCGACTACACGGTCTGAGAAGAGACACCGCGGCAGTTACTCCACCATTGACACACAGCTCAAAATGCTGCATCACCCACGCAGTCTGCTCGGCTTTGCGCTCACCTGACATTCCTTGCTTAGTGATCTGGCGGTCGTAGATTTTCCGCTCTAAGGTGAAGTCAGAAACCAGACGGTAAATGTAGCAAGGTTTCCTCTGACCATATCTGTACACTCGACACACAGCCTGGGCATCATGACATGGGTTCCACGAGGCATCAAACACAACAACTCGGTTAGCTCCTATCAGGTTGACACCCAGGCAGCCAGCGCTGGAAGAAAACAGATGTCAAATACACAAAAATCATAGAATGGTAGATTTGGAAGGGACCTCCAGGGTCTTCATACCTAGTCTATAAAGCCAAAATGGACATGCACCCCTCCCAGACTTACCGTGTGGACAGCAAGAACAGCCAGACGTTCTCATTATTGGGGTCATTAAATTGGTTTATTAATCGTTCCCTTTCTGAGGCTGAAGTGCTTCCATCCAGCCCTTAGGGAGAAGAACATACAAGGCAATCAGCAAAAATTCATGAAGCAGGATACGCAGAAGGGACGGTACATGTCGTTTCCAGAGAAAACAGGCTGGTACAAGGGTTATAAGAACACATATGCGTAAGAAGAAAGTCAGCTGGAAAAACAGATGATGCAATTTCTTCATTGGCCACTAGATGTCGGCAGAACAAGCTACATGACATCTTTATCACTATGGAGTGGAGGGTAAATGACACGGACCATTTCTTGTGCTGCTTGGACCAAGATAATTAACTTTCACACTTGCAGGAACCAAGGGAAAGATAAAGATAACTGAGAAGGAGAAAAACTAAAGGGGGTATATTGGTCTGAGAGGGCTGGTGATGTCAAGTGTCGCAGGGCGTTTTAAAAATATGATGCATTATTTTCAAACCCGACTTGCATCATTTTGTAAGAGTGACACAATTTTAGTGAGCTTCATAGTGAGCACTTCCTTCATATGTTCCTCTGCACTCACTGTAATAGTTGAGGTTCCTGACCCAGGTGTTCCTGTCCATGCCTTCTTTCCCAGGAGTGGCCGGCATTGGTCTCTTTGCTAAAAAATCTTCAAGGATGGAAAGTGTAGACAAGCTCTGACTGGAAGATAAGCGTTGCAAAAACCTTGAGAATCCAGAATTACAGTACATCCCCCATGTATCACCTAGCCACAGTGCACCCCACTGCCCACAATCACAGTACAACCCCCATGTATCCCAACCACAGTACATCCCCCATGTATGACCCAGCTACACTGTACCTGCCCCCAGAATCACAGTACAGCCTCTAATATCATCCAACCACGTTGCACCCACCACCCAGCATCACGGTACAGCTCTCATGTATCACCCCACTGCACAGCACCCTGCCACCCAAAATCACATTATGGCCTCCATGTATCACCCAACAGCAATGCAGCCCAGAATCACAGTATGGCCTCCGTGTATTAATCAACTGCACTACACCCCACCACCCAGCATCACAGTACAGCTTTCATGTATCACCCCACTGCACAGCACCCCTCCACCCAGAATCACAGTATGGCCTCCACGTATCACCAGCAATGCAGCCCAGAATCACAGTATGGTCCCCATGTATTAACCAACCGCACTACACCCCACCACCACTGTATAGCCCCCCCCCCCCCCCCAGGTATCACCCAGCAGCACTGCACCCCACTGCCCAGAATCACAGTTTGATCCACATACACCACTGAGCCGCACTGCTCAGACTCATGGTATAGCCCCCATTACTTAGCTGCGCTGCACCTACCCCCGGAATCACTATACAGGCCCATGTATGACCTAGAGGCACTCACCTGAACACCAGGATCTTATCACCCAGCTTCATGCTTTCCTCAATCAGGTGAAAGAGCAGACACATCTTTGGGGAGTTTTGCAGTATGCCAGTTTGGTAGTCGCACAAAATCTCCTTAGCCTGAAGAATGAGGAAAGGAAAAGATTGAGGATGATTAGACAGTAGGGGACACAGTCCATAAGAGGATAGATGGGCTGCAGAGTGTAAGAGCCAATGGCCAGGTACAAAAGTAACAGAGAGGGAGATATTATCTGTAACAGCCCTCCAACAGCCTACTAGAGGGGGTCCCAGATGCCCCCTCCGGCACAATCTGAAGATTCGAGGATGCAGTGTGCAAGTAACATCAAGCATATACAGTAGATACAAGCGGCTACTCACCCACTCATATGTCACCACTTGGTTGGCTTTCTCCTGACTAGGGTTGAAGCCCATGCCCTGTAGAAGCTTGCTGTTGGCAGCCTCTCCCATCAGGCTCCCTAATGCCCCAGCTTCCACTTTTACTTTAGACCCCTGTGACTGACATCGAGTGTTTGTTCCGAGATCATCGACATCTAGATCCTGCTCGTTGGCCAAGTTCTCCTTCTGTAGCGCCTCGTACAGAACATCCGGATGATTCCAGATCTAGGAGAGAAGAACCAATTACAGTCACGCCTACGGCAGGCGCGAGGGGTGAGGGACCGCATCTCCCTCTTCAGGGGACATTAAAGACCTGCTGAGGGTTGTAAGTAATACTGTTAACATGGCGCTCACCTTGCAGCAGACGCAGAAAGCTTTCAGGGGGTTGAGACCGAGCCATCCACTGTTCCCTGCATCTCTGAACCGGTTCATGAACTCCGTATACAGCGCTCTCTGTATGGGGGACAGACGAACCAAGATCACGTGCTCTTCTTTAGAAGGGAGCTGTGCCCTTAAAACTGTGTGCCCGCGTCTAAACCAGAGGTGAAAACAGAGAACACTAGCCTCAGAACTGGAGAATCATCCTGCAACAGCTCAATCATTAAGAATAGTATGGCGGTTTTAGATCTTCAGTTATATCTAAGGCAGATTAGCAACAATACAATGCATCAGAAATCCTAAAAACCCAACATGCAATCAATATATACTGGATGATCAGGAAATCTGCGGATTGTCCAGGACTTGATGGGACCACAAAGGGTCTTCTGCAGATCCTGAAGATGATGTTTCTGGAGCACCAATGCACTAATACCAACACATGTGCCAGGGAGCTCACCATCATCTCCAGGAAACACCACAGATCCGACACAAGGAGTGCCAGATTATCAGGTATATATGTCTGTGCATTGTCTGATGGTTCAGAATGTCCAATAAATCACAGCATGCTCTATTTCTCCGCATTTTATATGCAGCCCTTGAAGGGCTCCGTATTGAAACGCAGCCCCTTTGCAATCCCTGGGAATAGACAGCGTTTAATACACAGCCCTGCTCAGCACAGAGTGGAGAATTTGAAGAAAAAAAAAAGTCACACTGCCCATTCCCTGATGTCAGAATCTCGGGCATGCACAGTGCCAATTGCAGCCCATACGCGATCTCTGGCGGCTTTCTACTGGCAGAGCGTAGGTTCTGCGAAGAGTACAACACTGCAAGACTCACAGCGTTGTACTCATATGCCCTATGTGAATGAGCCTAATGTCCAACCTGGAAGACCTGTGTTGGCAAGACTCAGGGCTTGACCATTTACTGACAGCCAGACTCCTGCTCTAATGGCCAGAGTGGAGAAAGCTCCGGTACCTACCAGTTAACCCCTAACATTCTGCGACCAAAAGCGGTTGTGCTATGTAAGCGGTTGATAGGGTTAGAGGGTTCCTCCTGTCACCCCACAACATAACTGCCAGGTGCAGATGGGCTCCCATTGCGGCTGCAGGTCTAATCAAGGTGTCAGGATCTACCATAGCCATCAGCCTATCAGACTCTGCCTCCAGCAGTCTAAGCAGTCCAAAGCATTCTATAAGCAGTGCAGTACAGCATATCAGCAATCGAACAATTGCATCTGCAAGTTCCCTTGAGGGACAAAAAAAATGTGTGCAAAAAAAGTTCAATAAAGTCCTTAAAAAATATATATAAAAATTACCTAAACTCCCTTTATTATGGAAAAAATAAAAAAATAAACCTAATACGCAGCACCACATTCGCAATTACCCTTACTATACAAATATTATATCAAGGCCTCCCACAACTCATCTGGCGAAAAAAATTAAAATCTTATGGGTCATGGAAAGTGGCGATGCAAATAAAAAGGGTTTTTATTGTGCCAAAGGAACACACAAAAAACATTATAAATGTATTGTATTCTTCTGTACTGCAGCGTATCGTGCGATTTCCTTGCCAGTACCTGTTACAGCAGACCCGGAGGCCGCCGTTAGACCTCCAGTTGCCACGTCAACCCATTAATCCGTCTCGATTTTATCGCAGAGGGCCGACTGACATTGCATACGGAGCTCCTTTCCCTCTTAACTCCATACCTGCCACGCTCAATGTTGATCGTTGCATGTAAGGGGTTAACACCGGTAATTGCTGTTCTTGCTGATCCTCTCCATTGCAGCGGGAGGCCAGCTGTCAGTCACAAGGGTCTCCCGCTATGGAGTCCATGGGCTCAGCCTTTCGGCCTGTGCTACCCATATGGTGTGAATGTATATCACTCCACATGATCCCCTTCCAACCCAAGATGTACATTTGGGTCCAATGAAGGGAATAGGTTAAGTTACTATAAGCACAGCTATCTGCATCATCCTTACCTCTGCACAAAGCCTTCCAGCAAGCTGTGTAGCACATGGCTGCGATACCTCATGAGGCGCTTGTCCTGTGGCGTGCTGTCTGTACACTGTCCATTGAGGATGGGCCTCTCAAACATGTTGCTAAACTCTTGCCTCGTGCCAAGAAAGTCCGGCCGCACAAAGTCCACCATGCACCAGTACTCAATCAGGTTGTTCTGCAGAGGGTATCCCGTTAGGACCACCCTCCGCCGCGACCGAATGTTCTTCAGAGCTTGGGATGTACTGGCATGACAATTCTTTATACGATGGCCCTCGTCACAGATGACCACATCGGGGCCCGGCCGAGACAAAGCCTTTTCAATCCCTATAAAGAGTAAATGAGGAGATTAGTAAGACATAAGACATTAGACATAAGAACGAAGACGCTCATCCTACACTAAGCATGTATGTAGAGATCGTTTCCTTCAGTTCTATAATTGTGTTTCAGAACCGATTCTTTACATAAAGCTGTGACCGCTGCAAAAAACGAACACATAGTGTGACTTCACAATTTGGCGTAGTCCCTGCAGCCCCCAACCTTTTAGCATCTCTTGCTGCCGATCCTCCTCGTCCAGGTCGATGATCACCGGACCGGCCGCTTTCTTGCTCCTTTTTTTTCTCCCAACGGTGAAGGATTTCTTGAGAGACAGAAGCCGATACATCTCGTACCCCATTAACAGGACGCCCCCGTCTGCTACCCACTCATTCACAACTTTGGCGCGAGCAGCTGTCGTTCTAAAGAAGAAAATAAAGGATAAGGAATAAGCCACCCAATAAATGGCAAAAGGGGTCCAACTCCAGGAAGCTCATATTCTCAGGATTGAAGGGGTTCCCAGCAGACCCACCCAAAATGCAATTAATAACCGTCTCCTACAATCCCACACAGACCAGAGACACTCACTTGTACTCATCGTTCAGAATATGAACCTTAAAGGACCGCGGCCGGAGAAACTCAGAATTGTGGTCGGGAGGTAACGCCTCAGGGGCCGGAAGCCACATATTAAACTCTGCCTGCCAGTTCTGCAGAGTGTTCACCTGGGAAGAGAGAACCAGATGAGACCCCAACATTAAGAGTGCCCCCAGCTGGGGGACGTCTAGTGCCGACACTGAGTGTCCACTCTGAAGAGGAGCGAAACTACATTGCATATGTCCACCTATAGCAAGTCACACATAGAAGTAATCTAAATAAGACACTGCAGTCCAAGGATAAGTAATGTATTGTAGATACAGAGACTCCACAAGCAGAAGAGCGAATGCAGCTCTGAAGTATAAGGCCACTTTCACACGGGTGACAAAAATAGCACGATTTTGCTACGATGCGATGGAAAACGCATGTATGCGGAAGCCCATGCTTTCCAATGGGTTCCTTCATATTAGCGATGTTTTCTCTGATGTGATCTTGTGGGACGAAAAAAAATAGCGATTTACGATTTTTTGTACCCCGTGGTTTCCCTATGGAGCCTTCGCTTTTGTCACATAGCAACGCATTAAATCATGCTTTTCATGTGATGCAACTTTAACATTAGAAAATAAGCCCTAGCTGCATTCCATAAAAAAAGAAAAGGAATACTTACCGATCAGGCTCGGTCTGGGTCCTCCCGCTGCTCTTCAGAGCTCTGCCACGCGTCCTGTAGTCCTCATTCACCCACAGTAGATCACTTCCTGGTTACAGGATTTATAAATCCCGGACTCAGGACACAATGGCTCTGTTTAATTCATCCAGCACTGCTCAGCCAATCAATGCAGAGCAAGATGAACCAATGCAATGGTTGTGATTGGTTCATCCAGCGCTGCAGTGATTGGTTCTCTGGCCACTGCTCAGCCAATCAATGCAACGCATTGTGGAGGTGGGATGTATGAATTGGCTAAGCCACAGCATTGATTGGCCAATTCATAAATCCTGCCTCCACAATGCAATGGCTGTGATTGGTTCTTCGGCCGCTAATCAGCCAAACAATGTAGCGCTGGATGAACCAATCACAGCCATCGCTTCCTGGAGACAGGATTTATCAACCTTGCAACCAGGAAGTGATCTTCCGTGGGCGAACGAGGACAGCAAGATGCACGGCGGAGTACCGAAAAGCAGCAGGAGGACCCGGACCCAGCCTGCTGGGCTTTTTTTTTTTTTATGGAATGCAGCTAAGGCTTATTTTCGTGGTAGGGCTTAACCCTCTTGCAATTTTATAGCGGGCAGCAGCGCACAATAATACGCATCGCTGATGCTATAAAAAAAAAAAAATCGCAGGGAGAAAGCTGCAATATCGCCGCTACAAAATCACGGCGATATAACTGTTGCCCGTGTGAAAGAGGCCTAATATAGGTTTTAAAGCATCATCAGGACAGGATAAGTAATGTATGTACACAGTGACTCCACCAGCAGATTAGGGAGTGCAGCTCTGGAGTACACTGTAACAGATATGTAAATAGTGACTTAATTTGTTAAAGGGGTTGTACTACAATTGCAAGTTATCCCCTATCCAGATTATAGGGCATGACTTGCTGATTTGTGGGTGTCTCACTGCTGAGACCCCCGCCAATCTTCAGAAAGGGACTCCCGTGTACTCCTCTCCTGTCACTACAGGAGTCGCTTCTACCTCAACACTGACGAATGGAGCACTGGCTGTACATTTGCTGGTCCACACTCCATTAATTTCAATCAGTTTGACGGAAAAAGTCTAATGCGAATCTCCACAATCCCACTGAAAAGTGAATGTAGCGCTCCATTCCGTCTCCTCCTCACTTTGACGGGTGCAGTAACCCCGCAGCGAAAAGGATGTGGGACAGGGGAACCCTGTTCTTGAGATTGGCAGACGTCTGAACAGAGAGGTCCAAACTGATCAGAAAGTTATCTCCTTGAGTGTTTGGTAGAACAAGTTTGTGTACCAGCCTGCACATCCCTACCCTTCAGCTATTAACTAATGCAAATATTAGAGATCACACAGCAGAAGAATCCTGTGCTGTCCACAGGTCTGTTACATGTAGCTACACAGATACTGAAAAACCAAACAGCAGGTTCTTACCGGTACAATGGCGAGCACAGTCTTGGCCGGGGTATGCTGGAAGAGAACGTCCAGGAATGAGATGACCTGAAGGGTCTTGCCCAATCCCATGCTGTGAGCCAGGATGCAGCCAAAGCCACTGCTGCTGGGAAATCTCTCCAGAGACTCCACCAGGTTGTCATATAGAAAGCGGATGCCCCCAATCTAAGGAGATAACAGCAAGATGTTGGGAGTAAAAGCCCTTATACATGGAACGATTATCGTTTAAAAAAATAGTTCAAAGGAGCGAAAATGAATAACCATTCAGTATAAATGTAGCCAATGATGAGCGATATATTATTCATCTTACGCAGGCATAGAAATCAGCGTTGACTCATTTGATAATCATTGGTTTAAATAGCGATCGATCAGTCGTTCTCATTCATTTATACAGCGAATGTGAATGACTGAATGATTTCTTGTTTGGACAAGCCAACGATGTATCTGCCTGCATAAACAAGCTGCATGAGCGAATTCTGACATTGTTCACCAATTCGAACGACAAATTGGCAGATGTAAACAGACCCTTAAATGGAACATGAGACAGAGGGGGATTGGAAGTGGATCTGAGGCAACACACCCACCTGATGTGGTTTAACAGCTCGGGCCAATTGTGGCGCAAGAAAAAGGTCCTTCTCATTAGGTGGGTGGTTGATATTGACAAGGACCTGTCCGAAAGCATCTGGCAGGTTCAAAGTGTCATTGACATGGGAACCGCTGTTCTCTCCAGCGAGATCACCGTCATCGACTTCATTAGTGGAGTCTCCACTCTCCACAATCTGTAGGGACTCCTCCTCCCCCGAACTCAGCTCGATCACCTCTGTAAAGGGATATGGAAAACGAGTTAGTCTTCACACTGTCCCACAATCACATCTATCACCTTATATCTCATGTCCCTACCGTCATTTACACCCAGAGATTTCCTCTGTGCCTCGTCCTCACTGTCCCCGCTGCTGCTGTCCAAACAGATGATCTCCTGGTTCCCCACAAGTTGTGACACGTCGGCCGTCCTCAGCTCGATCTCTTCTGCAAAGCACATTACAAATCAGTCAGCTGATGCTGCCTGGCTTTCCCCCACCGCCTTGATTATCCCCTGATGCCCGTACCATTGAGGAAGTCTAGAGGGACAGCCGGCAGGGTAGAGATCAATGGTAAAGGATAATCCTTCCTCTGCTGTTCCAAACGTTTACGTCTTTCCAGCTCCTCCTGTTGCGCAGTCTTGGTCACAGCCTCCAACTGATCTTCGCGGAGCAGTTTCCTGCAGCACAATGAGATGCGCAGCATTAATCATAGGACTAATAGAAGAGCACAAAACCTTACTGCAACTTGACCAGTGTTCATACATGCAGGTATGGAGCTATCTGCCCCTCAGATACCATCAGACCACAATCAGGAGCACAGCCATAAAACTCCATCCGTGGCACAAATAAGTCAGGATCGGCAACGAAGGAGATGCTGGCTCCTGCTTCACCCATCAGACATCACCTAAAAGCGCCACTCATGGGGTGATCAGGCCATAAAATACCCGGCAAGCGATACAGCAGCTCACACTCGGTGATCTGGAACCCTACTGCCCAATCATTCAGAAAGTGCTAAGACCAGCAGATACATAAGGTAAGTGTTGGACATTCTGACTTCTCTCTGGCGCTGTACGGGCTGCAGATGTCGGGGTCTTTGCCTTGATAACAGATGATGTTTCAGCAGCGATGACAGGACGCAGCCCCCTCCTGTCATCATCTTCATTGCTCCTCCAGAAAGTGAAGTGGCCATAGCGCTATGATGTTAGACCCACCCCGCCCGCCCGCCATCTCACCTGATGTTCCTCCTCATGTTGGCAGGCTTCTGTAAGCGTATTTTCTTGGCCTCATCGTTGGCTGCAGTCTTCTCGTCTTTTTCACTCTGTCCTGAGGTAGATGAGCATTTCCATTCGTCTTCACCACCGCTGCCATGCTCAGAGTTTTCTGCACCCAGTGCAGCGCTCTGAGACTTTTCTGAAAAGAGAGAGAACAAACCTGAGACTTTCATCATATAACCAAGGATGTGAAGTCGCGGAAGTCGGGGGTATTGTGCGAATGCAGTCGCTGAGGAATACACCGACACGTAAGAGATAGTATCCCAAGGTTGCAAAATTCTGTGTGGGGTCATTACTTAATAAGTCTTCACAGCAGTCAGCGCTCCATGATGACATTCTAGCTGCCTGCTGCACCACCAGGAGGCGCTCTGGGGAGAACTGAAAACAGGGTTAGGGTACTTTTACAGTAGACGACTGTCGTTCAGCAAATGGGGGGTGCGGAACGTGCTGGAGATCTCTTCTGGTCGCCCGCCTCCATTCATAGATGAACAATTGCCTGTTTATACTGAGCGAGAAGTTGCTCATTAGGGTATTTACTTGAACGAGCCGACTATAGGCCGAAAAGTCACTCAAATTAGCAATTCTGACAGTGAATCTTCCCGTATAAGAGAGGGACAATAGGATACTCAGCAAGAAATCGCTTATTAGTAGCTAACCGTTTTGTTTCGGCTCACTGAAATGAAGCGACTTGTCGCTCAGTATGAACAGGCAGTCATTCATCTATCAAAGACTGCCTATTCACTGTGAATGGAGGCCGGTGGCCAGAAGAGATCTCCAGTGCAATTAGTCCCCATTTGCTGAACGATTATCGCTCCTCTGCAAAAGAATAGTCATTAGGATGGCTGTCAGCACCCGACAGTCGTCCTGTATAAAAGCACCCATAGTCGCTTCATTCAGTGATCTGGAACTAAGCAACTAGTGACCATTAATCAATTTCTCGCTTAATAGATCCTTAATAAATCGCCCGTGGACAGGCAGCCTAAGGGTCTACCAAGGACGCGGCTGCGCTCACTAGCATAAATTGTTACCTGCGTCCAGGCTCGATGCTACGCATTGACTCCTGAGATTACAGAGGGAACATACACTTGTCTGTTTTTGTGGAGTGCTATTGCAGACGCCCAGTATTTTTTTACCACGTGGAGGGAGGGGTGCTGTGTCACTGGTGGAGGTTTTGAAATATAATGGATTATAGCTGAATATCTGGCTTCTTATACAAGGAGGTTTATCTGCCGGGTGTTATATAATGAGGCAGCAACATTATATAATGCTCAGCAAAGCCACACACTGCCAGACCGGGTTTAAAGCCCAGGAGAGCGGGCACACAGGTCATAAAAAGAGATGCGATTAATGCTACCTGTGCCCCCAGCAGGGTAACTACAAGCTCCAGCATGCCCTGTCAGTAAGGCTCCATTCACACCAGCATATTTTCTGTTCATATTCTGTCTGTATATTTTTCGGACATATGTACTTGGATTATCATTTTTTTGCGAAGACACTGGGGAAAAAAACTGACATAAAATGGGTCTTCTTGCAGTTTTTTTTTCTCCATATGAAAAATGCAGTGAATATGGATACAATGTTGACGTAGAAACGCACAGATGCATCAAAACCGCAAGCAACACGCACATATTCAGCGAAAACGATGTGCTTTTTATGGACTGAAATTGCATATGCCCATGTGAACGGGTGCTAAAGGCGAATTCTCGGACAGGACATGTGTAGGTATTGAGGCTTAGTTTTTCCACCCGATGGATCCCATAGTATTTGTCAGGCCCCGTTGGTCAATGACGGAAACAGAAATGTGATGACAGGTGTGAACCTTAATCTATAAGCACCGTCACATTCTGCCAGAAATGGAACAGCGCGGGGAGAATTACATTTGGGGAACTACAAGCTCCAGCATTTAATATCTGTAAGAAGCAGACATCAACAGATTGTGAGCCACAAAGTCCCAGATCCTGGTGAACTACAAGCTCCAGCATGAGCCGTCAGTGTAAAATCTGTGCAGGACAGGCTAACATTATAAGCATCTACCTGGGAGAACTACAAGCTCCAGGGTGTCCTAGCAACAGCTTATCAGGCTGATTTCCTGTCCATATCTTATGGGACTACAAATCCCAGCATACCCCACAATACTAATCTATAGCATCAGCGGGGAAAGTATAAGCGACAGGCAATGCAGAATTCTAGATACCCCCCACCTGCTGATGAGACAATCCAGGTGACCCCCGCCGCCACTTAAGATAAACTACAAATGAACGGATGCGTTGGGAGTCAGTGCAGAAATACCTGCAGCTGCTAGAGCTGGGGAGCGGGCGCAGCGCCCCAAGCACAGGGGCCTGGGGAGCGGGCGCAGCGCCCCAAGCACAGGTTTCCTCAGCTTTTTTATACGTCGCCCCACGCTGCCCAGAGGGAGAGCCAGGGAGATGACAAAGGACAACAGGAGCCATTCATCTCTATGGCACAGAGCAGCCAGCGCCCCGACACCGCACCTGTAGGAGCCCCGGGCAAGGAACGCCCACAACCCTTACCTAATGCTGAAACCAGATGTAGCAGAGCCAAACTCGGCACTAAGCTGTACAGTAGGGCTGCTTGCAGTCCCTTGCAACACCACAAATAGCACAGTGAGAACTCTGAGTACAGATAATGAAGTAGATGTGACCGGCAGTCCTATGTAACCCCCCAGATAACACAGAGGTATAACATTCGGCACTGTTACATATGGATGGATGGAAATGTCCGGTGGGTCTCCAGTAGTGAACGGGGCAGACAAGTTTATACACTTCCTGTCACTCATCCCACTAAAATCAGAAACTCTGCAGCCTGAAGTGGCTGATAACATGGAGCAATTGACTGTATTCACCTGTCAATTGCCAAAAATCTCTCATATATCTAAGTAAATTCATACTTAGATCATTCTATCATATTTCAATAAAAAACACAGTTTAATAACAAATCATAAATTTA
This sequence comes from Eleutherodactylus coqui, assembly GCF_035609145.1. Taxonomy (NCBI): domain Eukaryota; kingdom Metazoa; phylum Chordata; class Amphibia; order Anura; family Eleutherodactylidae; genus Eleutherodactylus; species Eleutherodactylus coqui. The sequence continues at coordinate 206,436,735 of NC_089839.1, read as the reverse complement.
AAACTATAATGTGATAAACCGCGGGGCGCTGGCGGACCATATAACACAATCTCATGTGACACATTATAGTATTGCTGACAGTGTGCCGGAATCGCTATTCTTCATAAAGTGTCTGCAAGCTGTAACGAGACAATCGCCCACAAGAGGTCTGCACACCTGTGGAGAACCCTCATTAGCAGGAGGAACACCCAGCACCCAAGATCATCCAAACCTTCTCAGTGTTCATACGCCGTACTCGGCACCTACCGCCTCTCTAAGACGGCGGCACCTCGGCCCGCTTTAAGATATAATCACAGAGTTTTGAGCCTTAAGATATATAATCACTGAGTATTGATATTTACCGCAGTCCAGCTTCGCAAAGTCACTGCTGGGGACCTGATTGTATAGCGGGCTTAGTAGATAGTGCATGCGGGATATTCCATTAGCAGGCTGGCTGAGACCTGTAGTTCCATGCACATATGCACTTGTATCAAGATGCTTCTGCTTCGCTGTATTCACACAGCCCCAGTTCTCCCCACAAGCAATAATATGATGGGTGCAATTTACATGGCCGCTGAGGGAGCAGCATCCACAGATAAATTATAATAGTGGAAATTTTAAGTGGCCTTAACTGGACTGTAAAAGGATCCTTCTAATATGTAACTTTCACCCTGTGTCCTCCACAGATCAGCACCCTCCCCTTTTGATATCCTCTGCACTACTAGGTCCCCGATCCTCCCACAAAAACAGCACCCTCCCCTCCTGACATCCTCTGTGCTCCCAGGACCCTGCTCCTCCCACAAGATCAGCACCCTCCCCTCCTGACATCCTCTGTGCTGCCAGGACCCCGCTCCTCCCACAAGATCAGCACCCTCCCCTCCTGACATCCTCTGTGCTGCCAGGACCCCGCTCCTCCCACAAGATCAGCACCCTCCCCTCCTGACATCCTCTGTGCTGCCAGGACCCCGCTCCTCCCACAAGATCAGCACCCTCCCCTCCTGACATCCTCTGTGCTGCCAGGACCCCGCTCCTCCCACAAGATCAGCACCCTCCCCTCCTGACATCCTCTGTGCTGCCAGGACCCCGCTCCTCCCACAAGATCAGCACCCTCCCCTCCTGACATCCTCTGTGCTGCCAGGACCCGGCTCCTCCCACAAGATCAGCACCCTCCCCTCCTGACATCCTCTGTGCTGCCAGGACCCCGCTCCTCCCACAAGATCAGCACCCTCCCCTCCTGACATCCTCTGTGCTGCCAGGACCCCGCTCCTCCCACAAGATCAGCACCCTCCCCTCCTGACATCCTCTGTGCTGCCAGGACCCCGCTCCTCCCACAAGATCAGCACCCTCCCCTCCTGACATCCTCTGTGCTGCCAGGACCCCGCTCCTCCCACAAGATCAGCACCCTCCCCTCCTGACATCCTCTGTGCTGCCAGGACCTCGCTCCTCCCACAAGATCAGCACCCTCCCCTCCTGACATCCTCTGTGCTGCCAGGACCCCGCTCCTCCCACAAGATCAGCACCCTCCCCTCTTGACATCCTCTGTGCTGCCAGGAGCCCGCTCCTCCCACAAGATCAGCACCCTCCCCTCCTGACATGCTCTGTGCTGCCAGGACCCCGCTCCTCCCACAAGATCAGCACCCTCCCCTCCTGACATCCTCTGTGCTGCCAGGACCCCGGTCCTCCCACAAGATCAGCACCCTCCCCTCCTGACATACTCTGTGCTGCCAGGACCCCGCTCCTCCCACAAGATCAGCACCCTCCCCTCCTGACATCCTCTGTGTTGCCAGGTCCCTACTCCTCCCACAAGAACAGCACCCTCCCCTCCTGACATTCTCTGTGCTCCCAGGTCCCGCTCCTCCCACAAGATCAGCACCCTCCCCTCCTGACATACTCTGTGCTGCCAGGACCCTGCTCCTCCCACAAGAACAGCACCCTCCCCTCCTGACATCCTCTGTGCTCCCAGGACCCCACTCCTCCCACAAGATCAGCACCCTCCCCTCCTGACATCCTCTGTGCTGCCAGGACCCTGCTCCTCCCACAAGAACAGCACCCTCCCCTCCTGACATCCTCTGTGCTCCCAGGACCCCGCTCCTCCCACAAGATCAGCACCCTCCCCTCCTGACATACTCAGTGCTGCCAGGACCCTGCTCCTCCCACAAGAACAGCACCCTCCCCTCCTGACATCCTCTGTGCTCCCAGGACCCCGCTCCTCCCACAAGATTAGCACCCTCCCCTCCTGACATACTCTGTGCTGCCAGGACCCTGCTCCTCCCACAAGAACAGCACCCTCCCCTCCTGACATCCTCTGTGCTCCCAGGACCCCGCTCCTCCCACAAGATCAGCACCCTCCCCTCCTGACATCCTCTGTCCTGCCAGGAACCTGCTCCTCCCAGTGTATAACGCTCAGCCTGCCTCCTCCCACGAGGTCAGCACTCCTCTTCTGTCTCCCACCTGGACAGGGCAGCGGTGGAAAACATGTGATGCCTGCCGAAGACAGCCAAACACAACCCTTCCACCACAGGTATTTACATGGAATAGATTCAGCGCCGCCATCCGGTAATCGTTGCCCTCGCACTCACCTTTCTTGTCGTGTGCCTCATCTTCGTCATCCCCGTCATTCTCATCATCCAATCCATCCTCTTCATCAGCTTCGTCTTCCTCGTCATCATCTTCCTCATCATCGTCCTCCTCCTCTTCCTGTGGGTCCAGGTCTGGCTCGCTTGGCGAGATGGACGCGTCAGACATTGCAAAGCCGTCCAGAGAGCAACACGTTACCTGCACATTCTGCCCGGACAGACGGGGAGCTGTGGACACAAAACCGCCATTGTTACATGGGGGAACACCCTGATATTACTAACAGTTCGTGATTCCATTCCTCAACATTGTACGGCCACGTTAACACGGGCGTTTTTTGCAGTGTTAGGCACAGCGTTTCAAATGCCACGCTAAACGCTGTAAAACTCTTCCATTGGTTTCAATGGGGCTGCTTAGAAACGCCACGCTCAAATGCTCATCTAATGCCGCGATTACTAAATGCTGTCTGCCCTATTTTAGTGCGTTTCAGTGATTTGGAACGCACCTCATCACCCATTGCAATGATGGAGTGCATTTAAAAATGCAGTGTTTTTACAGACGCCGGTGTGAGAGGAGCCTAAAGATTTTCTTTTGCTGAAAGTGAATAGAAAGTTGGCACTCGTTAAGTTCCTAAACTGAAAACTTTTCCTAACCGAATTCTTCTCCTGACTGAGGGATTGTTACAATGTATCAGATAGTCCTCTGTGAGCACAAGTCTCCCACCTGCCCTGATACTTTAGTACAATGTATCAGTCTGGAGTTCAAGGACGAGTGTCTGGACTGGATACAATTGTAACAAACTCCGCTGTAAACTCAATCACAGGAGCTTATATACGCCGCAAATTTACGCATTTTTTTGCGTGTGAAATTACCATGAATAGAACCGATTGATTTCAATGGCTTCATTCATATATGTGTATTTCTGTGGTCTATTTCAGTTGTGTTTCAAAAAAAATAAATAAATATAAAAAATCGCGGGATGCCCTATCTTTGTGCGTATTTACGCACTGAAATCTGTGTCAATACCCGCCAAGTGTGAACATGCACATGTCCACTGGGGAGGGGAGGCTGTGGATTTTATATGCATACTGTCCGCATGGAAAATCTGCAACGTTTAGGCCTCATGTCCACGGGGAAAATCAGGCCCGCTACGGATTCTACATGGAGAATCTGCAGCGGGTCCTTCCTGCCCCGCGGACATGAGCGCTGAAAATAGGAATTTAAAAGAATTTACTCATCCGGAGCGGGCGGGGAAAGTCTTCTCTTCCTCACGGCCAGATCTTCTTTTTCGGCCGGCGGATGAACTCGTCACACCGGCGGCACGTCGCCGACGTGCCGCGCGCATGCGCCGGGCACATCCGCCGAGCCGAAGCAAGAAAGATCCGGCCGTGAGGAAGAGAAGACCTTCCCGGTCCGCTCCGGATGAGTAAATTCTTTTAAATTCCTATTTTAGGTCTCCCGCGGATCCGGACGGCTTCCATAGGCTTCAATAGAAGCCCGCGGGAGCCGTCCCCGCGGGAGACCCGCACGAAAATGGAGCATGGTCCAGATTTTTTCATGCTCCATTTTTTTAAAAATCTCTTTTATTGACCATCCGCGGGTATTTATCTACCCCGCGGGAGGTCAATGCATCCCTATGGGGTGCGGATCCGCGGGCAGGAGAAGAGGTAAAATCTGCTGCGGATTTTAATTCTTCTTTTGCCCGTGGACATGAGCCCTTACAGGAGCAGCAATGTGAATATGATTTTCAAAATCTTGTTTACACACTGCGGAGGAAATCCGCCCAAAATCCATGGGGAAATAGACATGTGGTGCAGAATTTAAATCCACAGCATGTCAGCGAACTGCAGCGGATTTGCAGTGCGGATTCCACCTCCGCAAATGAAGGGGTGAAATCTGCACCAGAATTCACATTAAAATCCATGTCGAAATCTGTACCCTTTGAATTGAATTCCCCATCTGCAACCAATCAGCGATGTGGGAGCGCTCTCCTTATGTTCAGGCTGCAGTTTCCTCTGGGGAATTTTCCCTGCAGAATCCACTTATAAACCCATGGCTGTTCTGCTGTGGATCCGCAGGGGGATTTAATCCTGACCCTTTTTCTTGCGGATGCGTGCAGACCTGCAGCAGATTTCAACCTTACGATTGGATTCAAATTGAAGGGGTGAAATCTGCTGCCGATCTGCAACAAACACTGGAAGAATACCTGCAGCAAATCAGCGACGTGTGAACGCAATGCGCACCAAAATCCTCAGCAAAAACTGCATCACAATCATTCAGCATCATTGGTGACTTCAACGGAAAGAGTAAAGTCTGCTGATCTGCGGAAACAACTACACCAATAGTGCTGGTTTTGACACAGTTTTGGTGATTTTCCACTGCATAAAGTCAGCACCCTTTCCGCTATGTGTGAACGTACCCTCAGGCTAACTTCACATGGGCGAGTGCGATATGGGGCCATGAATCCTGCTCCCATATCACGCTCCCCACCGTGTGAGTTCCCCAGGGATGCAAGGCAGTTTCATTTGAAAGCAGCCTCAAATCACTTTGGGGGATGCAGGAATCCACAGCAGCGGCAGAGGTTTTTCCATTGCTTTCAATGGGGCCTGCGCTGCTGCCATCAGCCCCATTGAGAACAATGGGGCTGTGATGCAAGAGCACATAGCCAGATAGAACATGCCGCAATTCGTACTTGCCTAGCATTGCACTGCGGTGCCATGCATGAAAGCATCCCTAATGAGATATATAAAATATAATATTTTTTTGGCTGATAACAGAGACTATGAAGTTTGGCAGAACATCGAGGGAGTCCAACAGCGAGAAGGACCTGACAGGCACCAGATTGTCAGACATGCCAGTTTTTTTTTATCATACAGACAATTCTGGGAACACTTCCTGGATCTGCTTCTTTAGGACAAAGCTACGACATAAGGTCACACCGTATAACTAATTATTGGGATGTGGGGGTGAGCCCCTTCAGTTATGAGACATCCACCCCCCAATTACACTATTTTTCTACATGGTGTCAGTGAACGCAGCAGATATCGGATGGATCGGGCCACAGTGACTACTCTGGGAGTTATCACCTGTCCCACTACACAGATTACTGTCCCTTTAAGGCTGCATATGTTTACATGCCCTGACGGTTCATCATTGAGGATACCGAGTGATGGATCAGTGTGCATAAGACCTTGATTGTAGATTGGGTGATGGATAGGTGTGTATGGGATCCTGTTATACATTGTCTGATTGATCAGTGTGTAGGAGACCCTTGTATACTGGGTGATTTGTCTGGAGGAGACGCCTGCCGTTCTGTTCAGCTGATGCACAAAGGACGACCACCCAGCTCTGCCAGAGGCGGGATGTGTCTGCTACAGATCATGGAGGTGGTTTCCTGATCCCATCCTCGGCATGAAGTACACCAGAGCTGTAATCCGGCCGCTGTGTGCAGGTACCATTATTCTCTGTCATTCTAGCACCTGATGAGCTGTGGCCATCGCCAATGCAGCTATTTGGCATCATCCAACTATCCAAGAGTGTACAACTAGGATCTCGTACACACCGGTCCATCATGTAATCTACAACCAGGGTCGCATACACACTGATCCATCGTGCAATCTACAACCAGGGTCTCGCACACACTGATCCATCACCCAGTATACAAGGGTCTCATACACACTGATCAATAAGACCATGTACAACAGGATCCCATACACACCTATTCATCACCCAATCTACAATCAAGGTCTTATGCACACTGATCCATCACTCGGTATCCTCAATGATGAATTGGTGTGTAGAAGACCCTGGTTGTATACTATCAGGGTTTCATATATACCGATCCATCACCTAGTGTACAACCAAAATCTCAGAAACTGATCCACTGCACAACCAGGGTTTCATACACACTGACCTGTCACAATTTACAACAAGGTCTCTTACACATCAGTCTATCATCTAGTAGACAACCAGGGTCTCATACACACCGAACCATCATGCTATATACAGCCAAGTACTCCTACACACAGATCCATCATCAAGTATACAACCAGGGTCCCACACACACTCATCCATCATCATGTATACAACCAGGGGCTCATACACAGTCATCCATCACACAATGTACAACAGGGTCTTCTGCACACCGATCCATCATTGAGTATACTAACAGGGTCCCGTACACCCTGATCCATCACCCAGTCTACAACCAGGGTCTGATATATACCAATCCATTACCCTGTGCACAACCAGGGTTTCATCCATTCTAATTCATCACACAATGTACAACAGGGTCTCTTACACACTGATCCATCATGCTATATACAGCAAAGTACTCCAACACACTGATCCATCATCTAGTATCCAACCAGGGGCTCATACATAGTCATCTGTAACCCAATGTACCACAAGGTCTCATACACACTGATCCATCGTGTAGTATGTAACCAGGGGCTCATACACACTGATCCATCATCTAGTATGTAACCAGGGGCTCATACACACTGATCCATCATGTAGTATGTAACCAGGGGCTCATACACACTGATCCATCATGTAGTATGTAACCAGGGGCTCATACACACTGATCCATCATGTAGTATGTAACCAGGGGCTCATACACACTGATCCATCATGTAATATGTAACCAGGGGCTCATACACACTGATCCATCATGTAGTATGTAACCAGGGGCTCATACACACTGATCCATCATGTAGTATGTAACCAGGGGCTCATACACACTGATCCATCATGTAGTATGTAACCAGGGGCTCATACACACTGATCCATCATGTAGTATGTAACCAGGGGCTCATACACACTGATCCATCATGTAGTATGTAACCAGGGGCTCATACACACTGATCCATCATGTAGTATGTAAACAGGGGCTTCTACAGTCATCCATCACCCAATGTACCACTAGGTCTCCTATACACCGATCCACCGTCATGTATACAACCAGTCTCATACAGATCGATCCATCCCAGTGTACAAGGTCTCGTACACACTGATCCATCGCCTGGTATATACCGCGGGTCTTGTACACACTGCCTTGGGGGAGGGGCTTTGTCCTGGCTCCCGGGCCCCCATATAATACACACGTGTATATGATAACACATCCCCTATGGCGGCGCGGTGGGCGGCGGAGTACAGTGCGGGGCGGCCGCTCACACTCACCTCACACTGCGCGGCTCGGTCCTGCCCTCCGCTCGGGCCTCTCCTCGGCTCCGGTGCTCCCCGTTTCCCGGACTCCTGTTCCGGCCTCTCCGAGCCTCCCCCGCCTCCGCTCAGTCCCTACAGGCCTGTCCGCGGAGCGCCGCCCGCCGGGAACATAGGACACGGCACACAACGTTCCGACCAGAAAGAAAGGTTCCGCCTCAGGGGACTGAACGGGTAAACCGTCGTATAAACCGTCCAGGAGTCAGTATGGTCGGATCACTGCCTGTACCAGACACAGGAGTGTGTTATAATCATAGTATAATGATCAGGTCACCAGTAGTATAATAACTGACCCTGGAGCTGGTATATGGCATCACCGCTGGAGATTGATCGTGGTAACTAGTGGGCAAAGTGCCAATACACCATATCACACCAGGAACTAATAGCCCAAGCCAAGCTATACACCACCACTGTGTATCCAGTTCCCAGAACGCCAACTATTATTTACCCGACTGTCGTGACAATACTGTCCGGGACCGATCCGTCCCCCAATGCTGATCATCTCCAGTTCCTGTGCTGCTCTTTTAATCTGACCCATCTTCTAGGATTGGTCAACTCATCCGACTCATCTCCTAATGCCGGTCCTCTCATTCGATCAATCTCCTAATGCCGGTCCTCTCATCCGACCCATCTCCTAATGCCGGTCCTCTCATCCGACCCATCTCCTAATGCCGGCCCTCTCATCCGACCCATCTCCTAATGCCGGCCCTCTCATCCGACCCATCTCCTAATGCCGGTCCTCTCATCCGACCCATCTCCTAATGCCGGCCCTCTCATCCGACCCATCTCCTAATGCCGGCCCTCTCATCCGACCCATCTCCTAATGCCGGCCCTCTCATCCGACCCATCTCCTAATGCCGGCTCTCTCATCCGACCCATCTCCTAATGCCGGCCCTCTCATCCGACCCATCTTTCAATGCCGATCCTCTCATCTGACCCATCTCTCAATGCCGGCCCTCTCATCCCACCCATCTCCCAAGGCCAGGTCTCTTATTTGACCCATCTTCTAGTACTGGTCCTCTCATCCGACCCATCTCTCAATGCCTGTCCTCACATCCCACCCATCTCCCAAGGCCAGGTCTCTTATTTGACCCATCTTCTAGTACTGGTCCTCTCATCTGACCCATCTCTCAATGCCAGCCCTCTCATCCGACCCGTCTCTCAATGCCAGCCCTCTCATCCGACCCGTCTCTCAATGCCAGCCCTCTCATCCGACCCGTCTCTCAATGCCAGCCCTCTCATCCGACCCGTCTCTCAATGCCAGCCCTCTCATCCGACCCGTCTCTCAATGCCAGCCCTCTCATCCGACCCGTCTCTCAATGCCAGTCCTCTCATCCGACCCGTCTCTCAATGCCAGTCCTCTCATCCGACCCGTCTCTCAATGCCAGCCCTCTCATATGACCCGTCTCTCAATGCCAGCCCTCTCCTCCTACTCATCTCTCAATGCCGTGGTGGTCTTACCTCTGCGCTCGGGGTTCTGTTTTTCTGCTCTATTCGGGCAGCAGGAAAGGAGAATCCCCACGGCCGACCGGCTCTCAGGAGCCCACTGACTATAATGGGGTCTGGCCACTTTCCGCCCAGCTACCTGGTTTTTGTACATTAGAAAAGCGCGGGCATTTGATGATGGATCGTCCGTCCAGAAGTCCCAACGCAGATGTGAAACTGACCTTGGATACACAATCTCAGCAGTTTCACACGATAGGATTAGATACACAGCTCAACAGACCGTATCACACATGGCAGGATTAGCTACACGGCCCAGCAAACAGTATCACACGATAGGATTAGATACACAGCTCAGCAGACAGTATCACACGTGATAGGTTTAGATACACAGCTCAGCAGACAGTATCACCCATGATAGGATTAGATACACAGCTCAGCAGACAGTATCACCCATGATAGGATTAGATACACAGCTCAGCAGACAGTATCACACGTGATAGGTTTAGATACACAGCTCAGCAGACAGTATCACACGTGATAGGTTTAGATACACAGCTCAGCAGACAGTATCACCCATGATAGGATTAGATACACAGCTCAGCAGACAGTATCACCCATGATAGGTTTAGATACACAGCTCAGCAGACAGTATCACCCATGATAGGATTAGATACACAGCTCAGCAGACAGTATCACACGATGGAATAGATACACAGCTCGGCAGACAGTATCACACATGATAGATTAGATACACGGCCCAGAAAACAGTATACAGCAGTTAAGGAGTATAATACATTTGCAAGTCTGAATAATGTAATAAAAAATAAATCATTGCTAAATTAAAAGACCGGGTTTATTCCACAACCACCACAGCGCCAGTAAGGTTCAGCGCTATTCTATTGTAAGTACCGTAACAAAGCAAAGGGTGTACCAAGATGGCTCCGAAAAAACTTCCGGTGGTTACACAACAGTCGGGACAGAAAATAGAGGGCGAACAACATCAACTTCCGCTCACGTTACAAATCACTGACCAGTGTGAAGAAACCGCCTCCGCGCACGCGTAAACCAGCAAACAAAGAGCGGCGCACTGCGCATGCGTACAGGAAGTAATCGTTGTCGTGGTGACTGGAATGCTGCGCATGCTCAGAAACTGTGCATTGCGTTCCTATGGTAACAGCAGAACGCAGTTAGAGCTCAGTGTGAAGTGATGGAGCCGAGCCCGATTCTGCTATACGGAGAGGCCGAAGGAATGGTGCGGGGTCTGCAGAAGTCCAGCCTGCGGGACACGGGCTCAGGCGGGTGAGACACTACAGCTATCTACTGATCACTGAGTGCAGCTCTGGGGTTTGATATAGGAGAAGTAAAGTATGTTCACAGTGACTCTACCAGCACAATATAGTGAGTACAGCTCTGGAGTATAATGCAGGATGTAACTCAGGATCAGTACAGGGTAAGTAATGTATGTACACAGTGACTCCACCAGCAGAATAGTGAGTGCAGCTCTGGAGTATAATACAGGTGCTCCCCGACTTGCGAACAGGTTCCGTTCCGGGAGCCCGTTCGCAAGTCCGTTTTGTTCGCAAATCGAACAAATGGTAGTATGGAGCGGGATCGCGGGTGGATCCCGCTCCATACAACGTCGGGTGCCGGCTGTTCTTACAGCAGGCACCCGGCGGCAGCAGTTCCGACGAGCCGCGCCGCTTGTCGGAACTGTTAACACTTTAAATACCGCTCTGACAGAGGTATTTAAAGTGTTAACAGTTCTGACGAGCGGCGCGGCTCATCAGAACTGCTGCCGCCGGGTGCCTGCTGTAAGAAACAGCCGGGGCCCGTACAGCGTCCCACGATGAGATCGCGGGACGCTGTGCGGTTGCTAGGCAGCCGGGGACCTCCTGAAAGGCCCCAGGGCTGCCTATGCAGAGTGCCTATCAAGCGCACGGCTTGCTAGGCGCTCTGCATAGACAGCCCTAGGGCCTTTCAGAAGGTCCCCGGCTGCCTAGCAACCGCGATCTGACCGGACAGGCTTCTATCAGGCTTGATAGAAGCCTGCCCGCTCCCTGCACAGTATGATGTAATGCCATAGCATTACATCATACTGTGCAGAACAGATAGTTCGTATCTTGCGAATTCGTAACTCGAATGTTCGCAAGTCGGGGACTATCTGTATAGGATGTAACTCAGAATCAGTACAGGATAAGTAATGTATGACAGTGACTCCACCAGCAGAATAGTGAGTGCAGCTCTGGAGTATAATATAGCATGTAACTCAGGATAAGTAATGTGTGTACACAGTGACTCCACCAGCAGAATAGTGAGTGCAGCTCTGGAGTATATCAGTAACTCAGGATCAGTACAGGATAAGTAATGTATGTACACAGTGACTCCACAGCAGAATAGCGAGTGCAGCTCTGGAGTATAATACAGGATGTCACTCAGGATCAGTACAGGATAAGTAATGTATGTACAGAGTGACTCCACCAGCAGAATAGTGAGTGCAGCTCTGGAGTATAATACAGGATGTAACTCAGGGTCAGTACAGGATAAGTAATGTATGTACATAGTGACTCCACCAGCAGAATAGTGAGTGCAGCTCTGGAGTATAGTATAGGATGTAACTCAGGATCCGTACAGGATAAGTAATGTAATGTATGTACACAGTGACTCCACCAGCAGAATAGTGAGTGCAGCTCTGGAGTGTACACTGGTGTTCGGTGATGAGTTTATCATTTATACTCAGACCTTCTATTATAGTAATGATATTTTACATTTGTGTTTCTTCTAATCAGATGGTTCAAACAGCATGAGTATATAGAGAAGCTGAACATGCAGGCCATTCTCAACGCATCCACCGGCCAGGAGGAAATTATCAAGGATTTGCTGGTTACCCACAGAAAGGTAACATCTGTCTGTCTGTCTGTCTGTCTATCTCATTATCTGTATGTCTGTCTGTCTATCTGTGTATCTCATTCTCAGGTTCCCACGTTGATCCATGAGTTGATCAGTGTTGAGATCTGGAGGCAGAACATCTTCCCGGTGATCTGTCAGCTGCAGGATTTCCAGCCCAGAAGCACATTCCCCCTGTACATGGTGGTAAGTGAAGCTCTTGAACGCCCCCTTCTGACTGCAGCGCCACATGCTGAACACAGTTTCTTCTGACAGGTTCATCATGAGGCCACCATCATTAATCTCCTGGAAACAATCTTCTACCACAAGGTAAGAGTCATGGTGGTCTGGGTCATGCTGTACAGTGACACTAAAATGGCACGCATCACCATCTTCAGCACTGCATGCCGCTTCTCGTTAAATAGCACTTTATATCAGTAAATGATTCTAATTTGAACTTGTTAGATCCCTGAACATTGTGGCCGAAGCAGGTGACACATACCGTAGAGATAAACTTGTGTGCATTTCCTGTTTCTGCTTGGGGTCTGGACCTGTCACAAACCATTGTGAAATAAAGCACCCGCGGTGCGATAACTGCAGGCGCTGAGCATTATATACACAGTTGGAAGCGCTCATCTCCGGAGTCTGGAGTTTTGGGTTATTATTAGTAATAGGACAGTGAGAGAATCGTTGCCATCTGTAGTGCGCCATTCAGATAAAATGATTGTTCGCCCAGTGTGGCACTGGGGATGTTACCTGTTGCGCCAGTATGTGTGAATGCATCATTGTGAGCAGCTGAACATGTGGACGACGCTCCGGTCCTGTGCGATTGCGCATTATGCACTCATCTCTCACCTTCTGAGTACATTGTAATGAGCAGATCAACCATGTGAGGAGGACTAGCGGTATGTTCACATGGTGGATTGTTAACGCAAATTCTACAGCAAATCCGCACCAGCTAAGTGTGCATTCACTTGAATGGGAATCCAAGCCATATTTTCAGTGAAGTCCATGCTGGAAAAATGCCACGCAGTGTGAACATAGAGTGCAGCCGAATATTCTGCTGCAGAAAAAAAACGCACCAAAATCTACCCTGTTTCCCTGAAAATAGGATCCATCCTGAAAATAAGCCCCACCCCGGGTTTTAAGGATTTTCGGGGAGGCTTAAAATATAAGCCCTACCCCTAAAATAAGCCCTAGTTGCATTACATAAAAAAAAGGAATACATTACCTAGCAGGCTCTCTCACTTCCTGGTTACGGGATTCATGAATTTCACCTCCAGTAAGCAATGGCTCTGATTGGTTCTCGAACGCTGCTCAGCCAGCAATGCAGCGCTCGATGAATCTATGTGATGACTGTGATTGGTTCACCGATCAAAGCAGTGATTGAGAACCAATCGGAGCCATTGCTTTCTGGAGGTGGGATTTATGAATTCTGTAACCAGGAAGTGATCTTCTGTGGGCGGCCAAGGACTGCAACAAGCGTGTTGGAGCTCCAGAGAGCAGCCGGAGGGACCTGGACCAAGCCTGCTAGATAAGTATAATAAGACACCCCCTTAAAATAAGACCCAGGGCCTCTTTTGGGACAAAAAGTAATACAAAACAGGGTCTGATTTTCAGGGGAAAACAGTATATGCCTAACATGGAATTGCTGCCGATTTGGAAATGGTGAATTAAAGAGGTTAAAGTAAGACTACAAGTTATCCCCTCTCCACAGGATATCCACATGATAGGGGATAACTTGGTGGGGATCGGTCACCACTGAAACTCCCACAATCTCTAGATCAGAACTCCCATGTCTCATTCACCTGTCACTGTAGTGGCTGCTTCTCTCCCCGCAGTGACGTCAGTCTAAGTAAATGTACCCCCAGATTTGTAAATGGTGCGCCCCCTTCTGTCTGTTAGACAGTATTAGTAAATATGCCCCATTGGTCTCATTCACTGACAGGAGGCAGAGATCCTAACACAGGTGAGAACTTAAGAATTTGTTGTAAAGTTTTAGAACTATCTTTGCACATGGCGGATGATTAGGGTCTTCTCTCTGTGCAGGACGTGTGTGAATCTGCGGAGCATCTGGCGCTGGATCTCATTGATTACTGCCATCGGAAGCTGACGCTGCTACTGTCTGCGGGAGGGATCGCAGGCCAGGACAGGCTGCTGCCGACCTCTGCAAGTGAGACCTCATCACTGGAGGTACAGTACACAATTCACTGCCCGATCCTGGGCCCCAAGGGAGGAGGGGGAGGGGGGGACAGCCAGACAAAGCCATCATTTTACTGCAGAGCATTTCTCCAGCCGCCTCCTCAGGAACAGAAGCCTGCGGCGCAGAACAAGATCCTGCACATGTCTGCACATAGACGGGGCAGAACATAAACCTATAGCTATATAAGGACTTCTATCATACAGCATATATGGTGTTATACTTTGTGCTGTGCAGTTATTAAAGGGACGATAACACAGTCCGGAGCTTATATCAGTGCCAGAGATGTAATATAAAGTAGGGAGCATGGGAGGCACAGAGGTCTGTATACGTCATGTCATTCTACTCAATGTAGGACACTACAGTCAGCCTGACATGTCTGATAACAGTGAGTAATAGATTGTATCCATCTGTTCCACACCCAGCCTCTCCTCAGCTTTTAATGGCTGATAACAGGGAGTAATAGCTTGTACTCAACCATCCTAGTGTTCATTTACATATCCGTATGCAAGTCGCACCCGAGATTCTTGGGCGCAACTTGCATCGGACAGCAGACGGACACATATTCATTGCATCTCCTACTCTCTTGTCTGATACGGACAAAAACAGGACATGCTGCCATTATTTATTTTTTTGGTCACAGACTGCAGTTCCATGAAAGAAAGAAAAATCACATGTCTGAAAAGGTTCATTGAAGGTCAATGGGTCTGTGTGATGTCCATAGCCCCTCTCCAGCTTTTAATGGCTGATAACGGAGAGTAATAGATTGTATTCTTCTGACTAAGGGTCGTTTTACATGGCCCTTTTCGTTCGTTGTTCCAATTTCTGCATGCAGAAGACCGAAAGACGGATGTAAACAAGCAGTTGATCACTTATGAATGACTACCGCTCCACCTCCATTCACTAGCGATGATCCTCCTGTGTAAAAGCACAGAAACGATTATCACTGAGACGACCAGGACATCCCTTGTAAAAGAACCCTAAGGCAGGGGTGTCACCGACGGCCACATCAGCATTATGGTTGCCTTTAAAGGGCTGTTTGTAATCTAAAGGCCAGCTTCACATGAGTGTGAGCAGATTTACGTGCACATTTGCGTGTGTGTGTGTACATTAGGGTGGCACTTAGCTATAGGTAATTTTCCGAAAGTTAAACTTTTGCTGCTCCCACCTACTAATCCTGTTCCAATTACCAAAAGAACAGGTTGTGCAAAACTTCAGCTGCATTGGACAACTTCTAGGCGACCCTCAAACGCCTTGAAGTTGGAACATAGTATATGCATTACGCAATAATTAATTCCATTCAAAAGCGGTATACTCTTCCCTATTTCGATCTTTTTTTTTTTTTTTTTTTTTTAAGTCTTAGAAAAATTTATGTGGGCACATCCAGGCAACCCCAGCAATTGTTTAAAACGAAAAAAAAATATTTAGCTAAACATAGATAAATAGATAACAATCATTGGCTCCAATAATTAATTGCTTCTCTTTTTGGGCTAAGAACAATGAGGCCGGCAGCAGCAGCGCCAGTCCCGTTAAAAGCATAGGGAGTATATCGCAGACTTATGCCACCGTTGTGGCAGGGGTTTACTTCATCCCCACGGGGACCGCGGCGATGAAGGAATCCTCTGCCACAACTGTGACAGCTGTGGCAGAAGACCAGGATGCTATCCCATTGCTTTCAATGGGTTCGGTGCTGCGGCCTCATTGAAAGCAGTGAGTTGTAAGCAACCCCCGCAGCATGATTTTCGGGGAAGGGTTTGAAATATAAGCCCTTCCCTGAAAATCATCCCTAGCTGGTGAAAAATGAAATAAAATTATATACTCACCTTTTCGCCGCTCAGACGCGTCCTCAGGCTGGCTTCCCTGCACTTCTGTGAAGCTCTTTGCATAGTTACACAGATCAGCATTTCCTATGCCGGTAAAGTGTGTGTTGGCGTCAATGAGAAAAATCAGGATGCGTTCACACGTTGCAAAATCACTGCAGAAAAACCGCACCAGAAACGTTTACTATTAAAGTGAATGGATTAAAGCAAATTCTGTTCACATTTAGAAGAAAAAAATGTGCATTTTCTGCTGTAACTGTACTGTAACTCCATCGTGCGTATCTTCTGCGGAAATTCTGCAACAAATCCACAGCATTTCCGCCACGTGTGAACGCACCCTAAAAAGGTTTTCTGCGTTCTCACCTTTATGTAGTTTCAGGCTCCCCATGCCCAAATCTATATAAAAGTAATATACTCCCCAATAGCCCACACCGCCGTCGCATCACCTGTCATGTAGAAGCCCAAGACATTTTTACGTGACAACACTGATGATGTCCCTGCTGTCCTCCAATCGCTGCAGCGGTCACAACCCCCGTCAACGCTGCAGTCAATATTAATAGAACACCGGAGCAGCAGCGAGAGGCATTGCAGGAGCAGCGTGCCCCTCCACTGCCACCAATGTTTGGGGACTCAGAAAGACACTTTAAGTGGTTAGGCCACTCTCACACAGCCATACAGTCATTACAATTTTCCCATGTGCGACACGCGATGCCAATAGCACATTGATTTGTATTGGGACGCTCACACCATCGTTTTTTTTTTAGTGCGCGTATTACTCATGGGAAAAAAATTGCAGCATGCTCTATCTTGGCTCGTATTATGCACACATTCACACTGAGTGCATGCGGATTGGTGGCATCCAGCAAGTACATGTCATTGCGTACTTGGTAGGTGCCCACGCGCCAGAGGTCAGATTACTGTCCAGTGCCCTATGACAGTACAGCTTGCTTTGTGCAGACACAGAACCAGCATGGGTTGCAGTGAAAAGGAGAGCTTTTAGGAAACCAGCAGTCTTGTGATCGCAGCTCTGGATGTGACTGCAGTATAATGTTCCTCAGTGTTTGGATGCCGCTAATGATGCTCTGTGGTAAACATAGTGCAGGTAGTCGCCATCCTGAAGCCTGTTAACCCTTGAGTTTATATAGTGACACGAAACTCACATATAGATCAGGAGCAGAGCACCAGCTCCGATGTACTGAGACGTATGTACTGTATAGTAAAGCCGCCATATTGCGTACAGTGAAGCATTACTGTATGACAATTCCGCTCTCCCTTCACCCCTAGGAACTGAAGCTGCAGGCCGAGGCCTTGGACTTTGACATTGCCCTTAAGTGTCTGTCCGTCCTGCGGTACATCACTGACCATACAGACAGGTGACGAGCTGTGGGTGACAGCTGTGGGGCGGAGGGTGTAGAGTATCGCCCTGAGACTAATATATGTTATGTGTACACAGCCTCCCGCTGAGCGCAACCACACGGCTACTCAACACCCATAACCTACCCTGTGTTCTGGTGGAACTGCTGCACAATTGTCCCTGGAGCCGGCGGTGTAATGGTACAGTTGGAGCAAAGCCCCTCTAGGATCTCGTGTTCTTATATAGCCCCCTCCTAGGAACATGTGTCCTTGTGTAGACCACCTCAAGACTTCGTGTTCTTATGTACCCCTTCGCCCGGACCACATGTCCTTACGTAGCCCATCCCAGGACCGCGTCTCCTTATTTAGCCCACCCCAGGACTGCGTATTCGATGAATCCACCCCAGGACCGTGTGTCCTTATGTAGCCCACCCCAGGACCACGTATTCAATGAACCCAGTATCGCATGTCCTTATGTAGCCTACCCCAGGATCACATATTCAATGAACCCACCCCAGTATCACATGTCCTTATGTAGCCTACTCCATGATCGCGTGTCCTTTTGTAGCCAATGAACCCACCTCACTATCGCATGTCATTATGTAGCCTACCCCATGATTGCGTGTCCTTATGTAGCCCACCCCAGTATCGCATGTCCTTATGTAGCCCACCCCAGGACCACATATTCAACGAACCCTCCCTAGGACCGCGAGGCCTTTATAGCCTACCCCAGGACCATGTGTCCTTATGTAGCCCACCCCAGTATCGCATGTCCTCATGTAGCTTACCCCAGGATTGCTTGTCTTCATGTAGCCCACCCCAGGACCGCGTAGTCAATTAACCCACCCCAGAACCACAAGGCCTTTGTAGCCTACCCCAGGACCGTGTGTCCTTATGTAGCCCACCCCAGGACCACCTCCCTTAATGTAGCCCACCCCAGGATTGTCTCTCCTTATGTAGCCCCCCAGGACCATGTGTTCCTTATGTAGCCTCTACCTCCTCCCTCACTGTCTCCGCCCTGCAGGTCAGCTGCAGAAGTATGAGAGTGGCCGCTGGTTGTCAGTCCCAGGTGAGGACCAGCAGAAGATGACCAAGCTGGATGGTCAGGTGTGGATCTCTCTGTACAACCTGCTGCTGAGGCCGGAGTGCCAGCGGAAATACAACATCGACAGCTTCACCAGAGGACAGCTGCTCAAGGTAGCGCCCCCTATGAATGTGAGATTCTATGCACGGATCTTACGGTGGTTTTCAATGCTTATGTCACTGATATTTCTAACCTTTTTAGCTCAGCTCTCATCTCACCGATGTCCTCATTGATCAACTGCCAAACTTGGTGGAACTGCAGCGATTCCTCAGTCATCTGTCAGTGAGTGAACCAGCGCCCCCAAAGAAGGAGCTCATCATAGAGCAGGTACAACAGTAATGCATCAGCAGGGATCTGGCCCTTTAAGGAGCCATCCAGAATTAGCTAAAATAAATTAAGTCATTGTTTAAATTTGTGTTTCAGTTCCTCACAACTTTTAAGATCTCTGCTTGCTCTCAGTGAATGAGGACACTTTTGTTTACATCCAGAAGCTTGAGATACTCCTGCTCTTGTATGTATGATGTCTGGGTCTGTACTCTCAGAGGATGGTCTTATTCAAAAACTGTTGTTGCAAAGCCTCAGCTGTCCGTGTTGAGTTCTTATCTCTGGCAAAAAAAACTCTAAAGTGTTCCGTTGACTGATAAAAAAAGCACAGATCTTGAAATGCTGACGAAATTAAACACAAAGATGGGAAATTTATCAACAGTTTTATGATACTTTTTTGCAGTAAAATAAAATGGTGGATAACATTGGAAGAATAAAATGGAGGATAACATAACTGGTACAAAAGGGGATACAGCGGAGGATACCAGTGGGGGAGTACAGCGGAGGATACCAGTGGGGGAGTACAGCGGAGGATACCAGTGGGGGAGTACAGCGGAGGATACCAGTGGGGGAGTACAGCGGAGGATACCAGTGGGGGAGTACAGCGGAGGATACCAGTGGGGGAGTACAGCGGAGGATACCAGTGGGGGAGTACAGCGGAGGATACCAGTGGGGGAGTACAGCGGAGGATACCAGTGGGGGAGTACAGCAGAGGATAACAGTGGGGAATACAGCGGATGATATCACTGGGGAAGAGTGGAGGATAACACTGGGAAGAGTGGAGGATAACAGAATGGATACAAAGGAGGATACAACATAGAATAACATAAGAGAGTATAGTGTGGGATACAGTAGAGGATAACATAACAGGTATAGAGGAGGATACAGCAAAGGATAACACGGAGTACAGTAGAGGATAACATAATGGGTAGAGAGGAGGGTACGGCAGAAGATAACATGGGGGGAGTATAGCAGGGGTTGACATAGGGGAGTATAGTATGGGATACAGTATAGGTTAACATAACAGGTACAGAGGAGGATACAGCTGAGGATAACACAGTGTTAGAGTGGATGATACAGTGCAGGATATCACTGGGGATGTCTCAGAGCTGCAGGCTCCAGTTAAGTGTCTGGACCCCTTTGCTGCAGCCTGCAGGTTTCCATCACTCTATGCCTCTCCCCCATACCGCTCATCCTCTCACTGCTGCTCTCTCTGCATTTGTTCAGGTTCCAGAAGTTCGGGACTCCATTATCAGAGAGACATCTGGGAAATGGAAGGCAATAGCGAAGCACCAGGTAAAGAACACGTTTTCCCCCAGCGACAGCGACCTGCGTCACCAGGCCCAGAGGTCAGTGTCTCTCCCAGAGGTCCCAATATAAGTATGTGCCCCCCGCCTGCAGAAAGGCACAATGGCCTAAATTCTATCACTACCCGCAGGTGGGCACAGACCTATAACATGGACGTAATGGAAGCACTGGTGCCCGATAAACCCAAGTGTGGATTGTGTGGGGCAGAAGCTGCCAAACGCTGCTCCCGCTGCCAGAGTGAGTGGTACTGCAACAGGTGAGTCCAAAACATGCACTCTAAAGCTCACAGTGACTCTACCAGCAGAATAGTGAGTGCAGCTCTGGAGTATAATACAAGATGTAACTATGGACCACTACAGGATAAGTAATGTATGTACACAGTAACTCCACCAGCAGAATAGCGAGTGCAGCTCTGGAGTATAATACAGGATGTGATGATACGCTAGACATTTCACTGTGTCTCTTCTCTTACACAGGCAGTGTCAGGTCAATCACTGGCAGAAGCATAAGAAAGCCTGTGATCTAGTAAATGAGGCTGTAAAGAAGATGAAGGAGGACGTGAAACCTCAGATGTGAAGCTGTATCTGTGAAACTCCCCATCCTGCCATTTCTGCCGATGAAGCGGTGCAAGCCCAAAGTCTTAAAGAAAGACTGCAGACACTTGAATTTTGGGTAGCCTGTTTCTTTAAAGCTCACAGAGCTACAATATACCAGTGAGCCGAGTCCTACCCACAGTCTGGCCGCTGTAATTATTTACTAATAAAAATACAATACTTTTCCTCGGACCGGTGAGTTCTGTGCCCAACAGGAAACCTTTTGGATTTTAGTGTTATGCGGCATTAAATACTCTTTTGTAACAAGTCTTGAATTTTTTGTTCACTTCATAACTGAAATTTGTTGCAGCGATCAACATCGCATGCGTGTAAATCCATGTGTGGTGCAAGAATGTCGCAAGTACATCCAAAAATTTGGCATTGAAAAGCTGCTTTCCGGCGCATCTGAAACTACTACTCCTAGCATGCTATAAAAGCTGGGAGTAGTAGCTGGGATTTATGGTGATGTAGAAGATGTCATTTCGTGAGACCCGAGTACAGTCGCTGGTATAGAAGTGATAGTGAACACCTCATTGTGGCTTCCTGCCGGCGTGTGACGATAGGATGTGGCAGTTACAGGACAGCGCAGCAGTGACGCCTGCAGCAGTCTACACATCACAGCCCGAACCCCGCCGGCGATGTGATCCGTGCAGCTTGTTAATGATAGAAGTGTTCTCTAGCTATCAGTTGTTAATGGCCGCATGCTTTTAGGCAAACTGCATGACCATCAACAGCTGACGGCTAGAGAACACTTAGAGGGCTTGTGCCAAGTTCTAAAGTTATTCCCTATATATAGGATGGGTCCTGGAGGTGCAGTGCTACTCCATTCACTTCAGTGCAAGCAGCGGACATTGCCGAAGCACCTGAATCTGCAAGCCTGCACGATCTCCACTCTATTCACCTAACCAGACCCCTGTTTTATCCTGTGGATAAGGGATAACTAGAACTTGGCACAACCCCTTTAAATCACTATCAAGCTGTAAGGACCCAGATCACCAGTGGGGTTGTTGGCTTTATCGGTATCGCAACCCAGACGACTACTGTGTGGCACCGTACCCTTACACAGGCCAATCCCAACTCTAGTAGTGGACAAACGATTGTTCATACATTGCTTGTCCCCATAGAGCTGTCATTGATCGTTTACATGGGAAGATGTACAGCCGACAAGCAAGAAATTTCAATGTCCTTCTACAGCGAATGATCATTAGAACAGTCACTCACCTGATCGTTGCCCTGGTCGGCGGCTGATGGCATCTTTTGTTCAGCCTAGAGAATTAATTATAGCACGTCTCGCTGTGGGAATGGGGGATGAGCTGTGGACCGCGATTAAAGTGAATGGGGACGAACCAGTTTATGAAGAAATCGTTTCCCCCTTAATAGAGTCTGATTGTCCTGTATGAAGGCTTGGGTAAACATGCACCAATCCCTATGATCAGCGCTCGTTAATGCCGATAGATGACCCATGTATCAGGGCCTTTAGGCCTCTCTCACAGGAGAGTCATTTTGACACAGAGTAGGTGCATCCAAAAAAAATCGCATCTAAAAGAACCTAAAAAAAAAAATCACCCGTAAAAAGATAGGACATAGATGCGATTTCTCTTCGTCAAAAAATAGGGCTTGTCCGATCTTTTGATGGCACAACGCCCGTGGCTCCACAGTCTCCTATGGGGATCTATGCGAGCCAGCAAGCAAAAAGAAGGGAGGGAGTTTAACATCCTCACGGGGACTCCGTTCATTTTGGGGCTGTGGCGTCAGCGCACTGCAAGACGCCGTAGCCAGCCAAGTTAAATTCGTGAAAAATAGCCACGTCTTGGTCGTGGCTATTTTTCGTTCACAGGATTTAACGCTCCAATAGCCGCAATTTGTTTAGCACAGCTATCAAATCACTAAAATGACATTCATGTGAATGAGACCTTAGGCTGCTACTACATGAGCACTAAGAGAATAGGAATAGGATTTTTCCCTGCAATACAAAGCCTGGCCACTGCAGTAGGAATGGAGGTGTCTGCTTCCTGCAGAAAGCAGCTCAGTACACAAGTACATTTGCCCAGCAAACAGTTGATTAGTAGAGATGAGCGAATATACTCGTTTCGAGTAATTACTCGATCAAGCACCATGATTTTCGAGTACTTCCGTATTCGGGTGAAAAGATTCGGGGGGCGGGGGGAGGCGTGGCGGAGCGGGGGGTAGCAGTGGGGAACAGGGGGGAGCCCTCTCTCTCCCTCTCCCCCCCACTCCCCGCTGCAACCCCCCACTCATCCACGGCGCCTCCCGAATCTTTTCACCTGAGTACGGAAGTACTCGAAAATCGCGACGCTCGGGCGAAAAAGGGGCGTGGCCGAGTAGGTTCGCTCATCTCTATTGATTAGCATGGTGAAAGACCCCTGCTGATTTACTAATGATATCCTATTCTGAGGATAGTCCACCACTGGTTTACAGATGGACAACTGGTTTAAAGAACCTTTCACAACAGTCAGAATTAGGGAGCAGGGTGCACCGCAACCCCGGTAAATTCTGCACTAAAATCCATAGGCTACCTGCAGATTTTGATGCAGAATTGAAAATGACTTAAAACCTGCTTGTAATTCCTCATCAAAATCCACAGTCAGACCTGCAAATTTTGCGTGGAATTCCACAGCTGCGGATTTGGGTGCGTCCTAATTTCGGCCTTTGTGAAGGTCCCCTAAGAGTTCTATTAGATGGGCGGACCAATTGTCTGTACAAGCACCAATGGTAGATATAACTTCATTAATGAATGACCACATGAACAAACGTTTACTACTTGCGATCGGTTGTGCAGGTGAGCGTTTCCATGTTTGTCAGTGGCACGAGTCCTGGTTACACAAGGAGATGCGCTGCCGGCAAACACGGATTCTCATGTCTGTATACAAGACCTGAGCAGTTGACAAACCGCTGACTGATGTATACAGGACAAGGGGCAGATCCCACATTCGTTAATCCAATCGTTGGTGTAAAAGGTTCTTAAGATGATAAGTTGTTGTTGAGACCTCAGTGACGTCTTCTTGTGATCTCTTAAACTTAAAAGGAAAATCCCATTAATTAGGGATTAAACATCCAGGAAAGTGTCGCCCACAATGACGTCTGGCATCAGGTTTTGGGGCGATGGACACAGCGACCCTCCGTAATAATAAGTGGATGCTGCTCTCATTACATAAAGCGACAGGAAGTTAATTTCAAAGACAAGGAAAAAGGAGAGAATGAGGGGCGCTTCCGTTTATTCATGGATGTGGGGAGGCGGACGGAATGGCAGGATGATCTCCGGAGACCCGGGAATGTCAGGACAGCAGAGAAGCGTTAACATAGGGACTGCGGGGGGCCTGATGCAAACTGATTCATGACCCTCCCCCCAGTGACATAACTACCCCTACATCGGGCCTGGGGTTCACATAATTATCCCCTACACCAGACCAAGTTTTTATACAACTACTTTCTACATCCAGGGCTCACTTAACTACCCCCGACATGAGACCCAGGATTCATATAAATACCCCTACACCAGATTGAGGACACAGCCCATCTCAACCCCCCAAGTTAAACTTCTTCTACCCCAGCCCACATGTTGCTGATTCGCTCCCTGTACCGCAGCCGGATGTTGATGGATGACTCCCCATGCCCCAGCACCCAGGTTGATGCATCGCTCTGTATACCCCAGCCCCCATGTTGATGGATGACTCCCCGTGCCCTAGCCCCCATGTTGATGGATCCCTTCCTGTACCCCAGCCCTCATGTTGTTGCATCACTCCCCATACCCTAGCCCCCAAGTGATGGATCACTCCCTATACGCCAGCTTCCATATTGATGGATCGCTCCCTGTACCACAGCCCTCACATTATTGGATCGTTCCCCACACTCCAGCCCCCATGTTGTTGGATCGCTCCATGTACCCCAGCCCCCATGTTTATGTATCACTCCCCATACCCCAGCCTCCATATTAACGGATCGTGCTCTGTGTTCCCTCATGTTAACTCATAACTTCCAAGCTCCCATGTTGATGGATTACTCCCCGTACCCTAGACCTCATGTTAACTCATAACTCTCCAGCCCGCCTGTTAATACTTCGCTTCCCGTACCCCAACCCTCATGTTGTTGGATCGCTCCCAGTACCCCAGCCTCCATGTTGATGGATGACTCCCTGTACCCCAGCCCCCATGGTGTTGGATTGCTCCCTGTACCACAATACTTCTATGAATGCATAACTCCCCAGCCCTCGTGTTGTTGGATCGCTCCAAGTACTCCAGCCCCCATGTTCGTGTATCACTCCCCATACTCAAGCCTCCATGTTGTTGGATCGCTCCCCATACCCTAGCCCCCATGTTGTTGGATTGCTCGCTATACCCCAGCCCCAATGTTGTTGAATCCCTCCTCATACCCCAGCCCCCATGTTGATGGATCACTCCCATTACCCCAGCCCCCATGTTGATGGATCACTCCCATTACCCCAGCCCCCATGTTGATGGATCACTCCCATTACCCCAGCCCCCATGTTGATGGATCACTCCCCATACCCCAGCCCCCATGTTCATGTACCACTCTCCATACCCCAGCCCCCATGTTGATGGATCACTCCCCGTACCTCAGCCCCCATGTTGATGGATCACTCCCCGTACCTCAGCCCCCATGTTCATGTACCACTCCCCATTCCCAAGCCTCCATGTTGTTGGATCACTTTCCATACCCCAGCCCCCATGTTGATGGATCACTCCCCATACCTCAGCCCCCATGTTCATGTACCACCCCTCATTCCAAAGCCTCCATGTTGTTGGATCACTCTCCATACCCCAGCCCCCATGTTGATGGATCACTCCCCATACCCCAGCCCCCATGTTAATGGATCACTCCCTGCTGCTGCTCGATCATCAGGTTGTGGGAACTTTCCAGCGTTCTCTGCGTCTCGTCTCCTCAGCTGCGGCCCCCACATTCCAGATCTTCCCGAATCTATTTGGTTTTGTTTTTTTTTATTTCCTATGGAAACACAGATTACAGAGCGGCGGTGGTGGCCGGGATCTCCTCTCCTCCCTCTTTATCTCCTTGGCTGCTGACGTTCTCCTCTTCTTCTGACTATTTTCCAGCCTGCAAAGCGTTTTCCTCGGTCACTTTGGCGCTGGACAACGACTTTTGGTTTTCTTTGTCCTGACTTAGCAGGATCTTTGGAGACTTTTCAGGAGTTGCCAGGTTCCCGCTTCATCCTCCCGGATCCAAGCAGCAGCTGTTGGCATCACTTCCTTAACCCCTCCACGGCCAGATTAGATTCCAGACTGATCTTCTGAGCATCAGCAGACTGGTTGACTAGGACAGTGAACTTCAAGGGGAGGTCTGTGAATTCCAGGAGACTCCCATAGCTGACACCCCCTCCCCAGAACTTCAGGGACCCTGATAAAGTTTTCTTCTACCGATGATGAGAAATTCAAACTTCAAGAAAGCAAAGAAAGAGAGACGGAAGAATGTAATCGAGGGGAGGAGGGAAGGAAGCCAGAACTGAGAGAGATGGGCGAGGAGAGGGCATGAGGCTGGGAGGAGGAACCTCAGCTGAGAAGACTCAGACCCAGTAAAAAGTTGGGTGAGAGTCGGAGGTCACGGTCACTGTTGACCCCCCCGGCTTCACCCCAAGCTTTATGGGATGTCCTCACAGGAGACGTCTTATGAGATGATTGAACTGAAAACCTTGAGTCCATGTGATGAGCTGGATGGGCTAGATCTGACCAAGAGTCCTAAAGGAAGTCACCGGCTGGAGCGAACAAATGCAGTGAGGATCCCCCCAGGAAGAGCGCCCCTCATTCTGCAGCGCAGCCTGCGGCGAAGGGTTGTGCCAGGACAGGAGGACTCTCTGCCACCAGGAAAAGTAGGGAAAGGGCATTACTTCCAGCCCACGTCCCACACGCAGTACACCTGGTGCGACCTCTGTGGGGACTTCATCTGGGGCATCTACAGGAAGAGCCTGCGCTGCACCTGTGAGTACAGAGCTCACCGCTCCTGCATCGTTACAACACGTGGGGGGAAATGGGTTAATGGTACCAAAGTCCAAGGCTGGGTTCACACATTGCGGCCAAAACCGCGAGTCCATTAACAATCAATTTGAAAACCATGCTGATTTGTGGGAAATCTGTCAGTGCAGTATGTTAGAGCTCAGACATCACCGGCCCCGGACACAGAATTATGGTCGCACAGTTGGTGGCGGCGGAGATGCGAGCAAGAGCCGCATTGCGATGCAAGTCTGCACAGCATGCTTATGAATTAAGGTGTCACCGGTTGCAGTCTGTTAACAGCCACACGATTGCCTAAAGCCACAGGATTTACCGGCATGCAGCCACTGGCTGCTGCACTGGGGCGGGTTTAATCATAGGGATCTCCAAGGCTGTGAGTCCGGTTGGACCGTGATACTTATTCATAGTACAGGCACAAAAACGGGCCTGAAATACAGTCCTGTGGATGCAGTCTTATTCTCCAGTCACACACAGAGCTGCAGTCACTTTTCTTCCATTAATTCATATCTTCTACTCCAGTCACCTCCAGAGCTGCAGGCACAATTCTACTATGACCTCATGTTTTATCCTGCAGTCACATCCAGAGCTGCAATTACTATTCTTCTGTGACATCATGTTTTATAATCCAGTCACTCCCAGAGCTGCAGGCAGAATTCTACTGTGACATCATGTTTTATAGTCCAGTCACATCCAGAGCTGTAGTTAATATTCTGCTGTTACATGATGTCTTATGCTCCAGTCACATCCAGAGCTGTAGTTAATATTCTGCTGTTACATGATGTCTTATGCTCCAGTCACATCCAGAGCTGTAGTTAATATTCTGCTGTTACATGATGTCTTATGCTCCAGTCACATCCAGAGCTGTAGTTAATATTCTGCTGTTACATGATGTCTTATGCTCCAGTTATATCCAGAGCTGTAGTTAATATTCTGCTGTTACATGATGTCTTATGCTCCAGTCACATCCAGAGCTGCAGTAACTATTTTTCTGTTACAGCATATGTTATACTCCAGTCACATACAAAGTTGCAGTCACAATTCTCTGTTCCATAATGTCTTATTCTCCAGAGCTGCAATTTACAGTATATGTGTGGATGACACCCCTCCCCTCAGGCCCATGTTTGACATGTTCATCCATTACATATGCGTGCTGAGCCCATAATGCACAGATTTCATAACATCGGATTTTAATGCTACAGTCATGAACTGAAATTTGTCGCAGTTTGTCATTTCCCAATGACAAACTCCTGAATTTGCAACATTTAGTCTGTCTTAGGGTGACTACCCACTACAGTTTTTTTTTTCACTGCGAAATTTGCAGTTTTTTTTTCTGCAGGGGTCTATAGGATTTCGCGCGATTTTAACATTACAAGTCCCATAGACCCCTGCAGAAAAAAAAACGCAGCGAATTTCGCAATGAAAAAAAACTGTAGTGGGCAGTCACCCTTAGGCCTCATGTCCACTAGCTAAATGGAATTGCGGAATCTGCAGCGGATTTTGCCCATAGGGAATCATTGGCCACCCGCGGTCCATTAAATTGATTTTTGTACCCGCGATGGCATTTTAAAAGAATTGCGTTTTTCACGTGTGGGAGAAAAAAACGCGGCATGCTCCATTCTGCTGCGGATCGGCAATATTGCTATCTCATTGATAGCAATGTGTGCGGATATCTGCATGCAAAAAAAACCAAAAACATTTAAAGCAAATCCGCGCGGAATCCGCCGCGAAAATCCGTATTTCAGTATTTTTCTAGTGGACATGAGGCCTTAGCGTGCCTTTCCACTAGCCTTTTTTTATTGCTGCGTTTTTTTTTCACACGAAAGTCAATGGGACTTTCTAATGGTAAAAACGCAATGCACCAAAAGCGCAAGTTGTGCTGCGTTGCGTTTTTAACATTAGAAAGTCCCATTGACAATCGCGTTAAAAAAAAGGAGGATCTGCAGCAAATGCCTTTCAGCATGCTATGTAAACTTGCTTTTTCCTTCACACTCATGGAAATGAATTACGATTTCTGCCAGCGGAGGAAAAATCGTAGCATGCTCTATTTTGCTGCTGACAGCTTCCATTGAAGTCAATGAAAGCCATTTGACCCACAGCCCATCCGCAATTAACATTTCGTTCGGGTAATGTGCCTTAGACGAGTATCTCCCTGCTCGTCCATAAAGATTCGGGGGCCGCTGCGGCTGACAGGTGAGTTGCGGCGGGGAGCAGTAGGGAGCGGGCGGGAGAGAGGGAGAGAGAGATCTCCCCTCCGTTCCTCCCCGCTCTCCCCCGCAGCTCCCCGCCCTGCGGCGGCCCCCTAATCTTTATGGACGAGCGGGGAGATACTCGGCTAAGGCACATTATTCGAACGAGTAGTGCCTTAGCGACTATACTCGCTCATCCTTAGTTATAATCAACGAGCGTTCGCCATCAGCTGCCGGAACCACAGACAGATGGCTAAAGTATTACATTGATAAAAAGTCCAACCTATTTCTAATATTTCTACCTTTTCTTTATAACGGATGATCACCACCTTCTGGACACCTTACAAGTGATCAGTTGGAACCGGCGACTGCTTCACTTTTCGAATTTACTACTTTTGATGAATGTCCATTTTATCACTTAAAGGGGGTTTCTGCCTGCCATTGCATCCTAATAAGAGAAACTCGGACCGATATCACACTTGTACAATTGTGATGCCCACTGCGAGTATGATGCGATTTACGAGAAAATCACATCACTGGACATGCAACTATCACGCACGTGAAAATCACATGTATTTCCAATAGGAAAAAAAAAAAAATCGCATGAAACTCTCATGTACACACGACTGTGATGCAATTTTTTTTCCTCATCCATTGAAAGCAAGGGGCGAGATTTCTGCGGACTCACAGAAAAATAGAGCTTGCTGCGATTTTTCTATCTCCCAGCATCACTACACAAGTAAAATCGCCCATAGAAATAGACACTTTGGAAACAATGGGGTCTATTTCAGTGCGGGTTCTGTGCATCTTGCAACGCACAAAACTCGCTGGTGGGAATGCACCCTAAAAGCGACGTAGTGAAGACTGCAGCAGATCTGTAGGTGGTTTTTCCTATTTACTTGACACAGAAAGCGCTAAGGAAACAAGAAACTGAGGTGAAAACACCTCCAGGAGAAAACTGATAAAGCTGAACCCTCCCACATGTCACTGTGGCAGCAATGAGGATGGAAGCTCTGACATCTATAATAGGTTGTTTGCTTGTCAGTTCCCTTCCATTTCCAAAATCTCTGCTTGCTGTCAGTGAACAGGAAGATGATTGTTTACATAGACTGAAAACCTGTCCTGACCTAATACTTCTCACAGCTGAAGGTTTGTTACAATGTATCCAATTCAGTCTAGACAATCCTCTATGATATGAGCATCCTGGAATCCACACTAATACATGTTACCTGCACTGATACATTGTAACAACTATCAGAACAGGAGGGGGAAAGTGTGCTGATAATTTGTTTCTCACAAAGGATTGTCTGCACTGATACACTGTAACAAACCCTCAACTGTGAGCAGGTCAAGGCTAGGATAATTTTTCAGCTTTTAGATGTAGACAAGAATCCTCATCTTGATAACCGAATAAATGGAAAGTTCTACAACTCTCTAATTTACTTTGTATTTCAGTTTCTCACCAGTTTCAAGATCTCTGCTTGCTGTCGGTGCATGAAAATATTCGTGTTCAGGATGTATTCACACAAGCAAGTTTTTCGCATGAGTTTGGTGCATTGTGAGACGCACAAAACCTGTGCTGGTATAGACCCTATTGCTTTCATTGGGTCTATTTACATGTGCAATTTTTTTTTCACGCAGTGACGCTGTAACATAAAAAAATAAATCGCAGCATGTTCTATTTTTCTGCAGACATCTCGCTCATTGTTTCCAGCCAGTTTCATTCGAGATTAATTTTAAATTATTCCTAAAGAAAATTAGTGATGCGTTGCCCCATGTCCAGTGAATGCACCCTTAGGCTACCTACCCACTTGCAAGTCAGACATTGCGCTCACCAACATATGTTTTCACGGTGATGCAAAGCGTTTTTCGGACAAAAGCACCTCCCATTGCTTCGGTAAAGTAGCGATTCTCCGGCGCGGCTTTCAACCAGAGGACTGCCAAGTGTTTCCCATTGTTTTCAATGGCAAGCCTCGCATCTCACTTGTGTGCACCTCGCACGCCCTGAGATGTTTTACTGTCCCATTGACAACAATGTGCAATGTCTTCCAAAGCAAATCTGTCCTATGTGAACATGGCCTTACAGTCCGAGGCAGTAAACCTGTACATAGCCAGTCCTGCTCACAGCTAAGAGGTTGGTACAGTTGTAGCCAATGCTCTGTGAGACTAGCAAAGTACAGGGTTTGTGCAACTGTTGCGTGTAGCTCACAGAGCATTGGCTAGACCGGATATAGTTGTAACAAGCCCTCACGCTATGTACAGGTCTGGTTTTATCATTGCAAAGTGTGAAGGATAATAAGGCAGAGAGCGCCACCTAGGGGACACTGCGTAAATGTTCCATCGTGCTGTACACAGACTGTCATTGCTTACAGTGGGCACTGTCCCCATGGTGGCTCACGATCCATATTCACAATTTAGTATATTTTTGGATTGTGAGAGGAAACCCAGGGAGAACATATAAGTACAAACTCCATGCAGATGTTGCCTTTGAAGCAGGGACCCCAGAGCTGCAAGGCAGCAGTGTTAACCACTGAGCCACCGTGCTCTTATTATTATTTATTTATTTTTTTAGCATGTGATGTGCACTAACCAACAGAGCAAGCAGTTATTTATTCCCATGTGTATGTTCTTGTATGACAGTGTATATTAAGGGTGCCTGTACACGGGCGTGATTTCACCGGCAGTAAACCGCCGGCAAATCACGGCGTCTGAAGCTTTCCATAGCATTGCTATGGAAAGCGCCGCCCCCCCCCCCCTCATTGCGATTCTACGCTCGCGGCGGGCATTTCGCAGCATGCTGCGAATTGCCCCGATTCTCCGCGGTCAGCCTATCTATTAGATTAGGCTGACTGGCGGAGATTCGTCTGTGGCTCCTGCTCCCGGGCAGCGGCTCTTGCGGCGGAGCTCCGCCGCGGGATACCGCATCGCCCATGGACAGGGGGCCTTAGGATGGTGTATATATACACTGCATTCGGAAAGTCTTCACGCTCTTTCACTTTTTCCCATTTTGCCAGGTTGTGGCCTTATGCAAATTAAAATAAAAATTCAGGTTTCCCCATCATTCTGCATTCAGTTTCCCGTAATGACAAAGTAACACCAGAATGTTGGAAATCTTTGTAATTTTTTAAAAAATTAACAACTATTCTTTTGCTCCCACATAAGTATTCACGCCCCGTACTCAGTACTTAGTTGAAGCACCTTTGGCCGTGACTCCATCCTCCTTGGGTATGATGCAACAAGGTTTGCACACGGATTTGGGAATTTTCTGCTCTCTTTTCTGTAGATCCTCTAAAGCTCTGTCTGTGGACAGCAATTTTCAGGTCTCTCCAGAGAATTTCAATTAGGTTCAAGTTAGGGCTCTGGCTGGGCCACTCAAGGACATTAACAGGGTTGTCCCTAAGCCCCTCCTGGGTTGTCCTGGCTGTGTGCTTAGGGTCATTGTCTTGTTGGAAGGTGACCCTTCTGCCCAGTCTGAGGTTCCTTGCGCCCTGGATCAGGTTCTCATTATCTCTGTACTTTGCTATATTCAGCTTTCCATCAACCCTGATCAGTCTCCCCTCACACAGCATGATGCTGCCACCACCAGGCTGCACTGTAGGGATGGTATTAGGCAGGTGATGAGCGGCGCTTGGTTTCCTCCAGATACAACGCTTAGAATTGAGGCCAAAAAGTCCCATCTTGGTGTCATCAGAGCAGAGAATCTTGTTTCTCGAAGTCTCAGGGTCCTTTAGGTGCTTTTTGGTAACTCCAGGCGGCTTTCATGTGTTTTACTGAGGAGGCTTCTTTCTGGCCGCTCTGCCGTAAAGCCCAGCTTGGTGGAGGCTGCAGTGATGGTTGACCTTCTGGAAGTTTCTTCTATCTGCAGACAGGATCTTTGGAGCTCAGTCAGAGAGACCATTGGCTTGTTGGCCACCTCTCTTACCAAGACCCTTCTTCTCCAATTACTTAGTTTGGTGGGTCGGCAGCTTTAGGAAGAGTCCGGGTTGTTGTTCTATGTAAGAGTTATGGAGGCTGCTGAGGTCTTGGGAACTTTCAGTGCAGCAGAAATTTTTGTAGCCTTCACCTGATCTGCGCCTCCACAAAATCCTGTCTCTGAGCTCTACAGGCAGTTCTTTCATCGTCATGGCTTGGTTTTGGCTCTGATATGCATTGTGAGAAGGTAGACCTGATATAGACAGGATGGTCTTTTTAAATGATGTCCAATCAATTGAATTTCGCATAGGTGACTCCAATCAAGGTGTAGAAACATCTCAGAGATGATAACGAGAAATAAGAGGTCCCCAGAGCTTCATTTCAAGTGTTATACCAAAGGGGCTGAAAACCTATGTCAATGCAAAATGGAGGTTTTTTATTTTTTTAAAATTACAAAGATTTCTAACATTCTTTTGTCACTTTGTCATTATGGGGTACTGAGTGCAGAATTATGAGGGAAAAACCAGATTTTTTACAAATTTGCACAAGGCCACAAGATAAAATGTGAAAGGGTCTAAAAACTTTCTGAATGCAGTGTATGTATGATTATGGATATATATGTAGGATGGTGTATACATTCAAAATTTCTGGAGAATTTTGTAACACTCCTTAAAAATGTAAACTTGGGAAGAAATGGTAATCTTAATGCTTTGGGATGTCTTTGTAACAACACAATTATTCCGACTTGGAATCTGGACATAACTTCACATCTTGGACTCCTCAAAGTCTCCCCCCTCCCCTTTTGCCTCTATGACTGCTTGCATAGTATCGGTATGCAGTGGATCAACTTTTACATTTTTTGGTCAGGATACATTCTCCATTCTTTGTGAGAACCTCCCACAGATGCTTCTGACTAGTCATCTGCTGTTTGAAATATGGGGCGTTTTTTTTCAATATCTGGATGGTATTTGATGATGGACTATATGTATGATGGAGTATATGTATAATGATGTATAATAGTGTATATGTATGATTGTGCAAGTGTACACATGTATATGTATGATGGACTATACTTATTTATGATAGTTTATATGTATGATGATGCAAAATAGTGTATATGTATGATATATATGTACGTATAATGGAGTATATGTATGACTGTGTATGTGTACACATGGTTATGTATATGTATGATGCTCTTTCTGTACGTATGATGGAGTATACATATATATGATGGTGTATAATAGTGTATATGTATGATGGTATATATGTACGTATGACAGAGTATACATATTTATGATGGTGTATAATAGTGTATATGTATGATGGTATATATGTACGTATGACAGAGTATACATATTTATGATGGTGTATATGTATGATGGTGTATGTGTACATATGATGGTGTATATGTGTATATGATTATGTATATATGGATGATGATGTATATAGATCTTGTAGCAGGATAACCTCTCATTGATATATTTCTTCTGTCACCAAGTCCCTAGAAGGACCACATCCAGGGGGTGCTCTGCTGTCACTCCATGATGCGCATACTTCTGCCCCCTTGACAGTCTCGGTAGGGCTGTGTCTTCAAGTTTTCCTTAATTTATCCACACTCGGAGCAGATAACTGGCCGCTCTGAGTGGCGCTGCAGTCATACCTAACCCCTCATACATGTTGCCGATTATAATAATCCCATTTGCACGGTCGTCTCGATCCTTCACAGGTTTTAGTGTGTCCTTTTTTTTATAAGAATAGGAAAATATCGACATAAAAAGATAAATAACAAAAACAAGAATTCTTGTTTTTTCTAGAAGTTTTTTTTCAGATGTTCTTTAAAAACATTACAAACCTGCAATAAAATATTTTCCACCGTGAGCGTCTCCTAGGGACAGGAACAGGAAAGTTGTCGCATTGCCCTGGGATCTGGATCTAAAGACGAGAGAAGCTGTGTGTACTGTATGTCTTACATCGCCAGCACATACCGGGGCGTAACTGGGCAGATTTGTCATTCGGGGTTCTGGGAAAGCTGGGTGATGACCCGGGTGGAACTTGTGATGGCGGCCACAGTTGTCTAGACATAGAAGTGCCAACTAAGTACACAGGCCCCCTTCTTTTACAGCCATCAGCAGGGGGCGTTACGCCCTATAATAGCACATGTAACACGGCGCAGATTGGTACAGGTCTTGTAGGCTGCAGCTGCTCTTTTTGACATATGTGGAGCAGCTGCATCAGAGCTGGAATTGGTCGGGGTGAGTTACCCGGCTGTACATGCCTTTCCGCTGCCTCCCTTCCCTCTATTGGCAGGACCATGACAACGTTTCCTAGACTATATGGCATATAGCGTCACCTGGTGGATATTTTAATGCACTGGTTTCTGCTGGGGGTTTGTGGGTCTGACACCCCATTATATACCTCTATTACTCTTGTGTCTTGTAGACTGCAGCTTCACGTGTCACTACCGATGCCGAGCCCTCATCCGGTTAGACTGCAGCAAAGGCGAAGACGAGGACAGTGACAGCGACTTATCACAGGACACCGCCTGGGAGAAAGACACTAATGTGGTAAGGTGACCGCCATATTACCCAGGGTGTAACCTGGAGGGGACTAAAGAGCCTCCTGCCTCTGTAGTGGAGGCAAAGATTTACCCTTATTGCATTTAATCCATATTGTCCGTGTTTCCCTGAACCCTGGATTTTGGCATATAGTCATCTGACCCTAGAATAATCTTCACTCTGCAGTGAATATCAGCGCTCTGCCCCTGCTGTTCGCAGATGATACTGCATGTATCCTTATTTCTCTATTTCCTCATCATGAGTCGTGTTACAGCGCTGTATGCATTGCCAATCACCTTGAACACCGTAGTCCTTATCCGATCATACCTGTGACCTCAACGGAGAGAGGGGAATAAGGTGTTGCTAGATAAAAAATGCCCCTCTGTGGTACAGTGCTGATCTGTTCCTCCTTAAAGTAATAATGCCCCTCTGTACCCCCTAAAATTATGAATTCTCCTCTGTAGTATACTGCCACTCTGTTCCTCCTCAAATTAATAATGCCCCTCTGTGCCACTCAAAGTAATGTGTCCTTTGCAGTCCACACCTGACCCTGGAAACTCCGGTCAGCAGAGGACAAACTTATGCTGCTGATCACATCACAGCTCAGTGCCCAACTGCTTCGCCTATCTTCTGCTCTAAGGCCAGCTTCACACTGGTGTGGGTGATATCGGACCATGATTCACGGCCTGATATCGCCCTCGCAATCCATGTGAAAACAGCCTTGCATCACTGTGAAAACAGCCCCATGGGGAATCCCTTCATCCCTGTGGGGAATCCCTTTCCAACCCCCCTGGGCCTAAAGGGATTTCCCCGCTGCATCTGAAGGGATTCCTTGCAGGGTTGAAGGAATCCCCTGCTACGGCAAAGTTCTTCCATTGCTTTCAATGGGGCCGGCACTGCTGCTGCCAGCTCCATTGAAAACAATGGGCGAAATCACAAAAAGATAGAACATACTGTGTTTTTTTTTCATGCAACATCACAGATGGGAATGAAATCATTGAAAATCATTGGTTTAATAATTCTGCATTTTCACTCACACTAGCATTGTGCAAAAATCACACGGTTTTCTCGCCAGTGTAAAGCTGGCCTTAGGGCTCTTTCACACTACATCGAGTAGGTGCGTCAAAGAATCGCATCTAAGAGAACCCATGGTTTCCTACACGCTCTTTCAGATGAATAATTTTTGGATGTGCTGAAAAAAATCATGTGTCAAAAGATAACACAATAGTTGCGGGTTTTTTACGCTTTACACCGACATATCCTATCTTTTGACGGCACGGTGCCAACTGCTCCCATTTGCTCCTATTGGAGACGACAAGCAAAGGGAGGGCGAGTGGCATTCTCGCTATTGGCAGCTGCGATGTGCTCGCGGCTGCTATTCGGTCACCTGATTTAACACTCAAATAGCCTTAAAATGACGCTGGTATGAAAAAGCCCTTGAGCGCTGGGGAGACAGGAAGGTGTCAGACTCTGTACAGCACTGAGCCGCGTTGTGTCCTGCAGCAGACTGAGTTAGGCCTCTTTCACACGGGCGACAGCGATATCAGCGCTATAAAATCACTGCGATATTGCAGTTTTGTACACGCAATTTTGTAGCATCAGTGATGCCTTTTCTTGTGAAAAATTTCTCATTGTGTCGCTGCTTACCCGTATACATTGCATTGAATGCCTGTGATTGGTTCATCGAGTGCTGAGTGATTGGCTGAGCTGCAACACTCGAGAACCAATCAGAGCCAGCGCTTCCTGGAGGCGGGGTTTTTGAAACCCCTGACCAGGAATCGCTGGCTGAAGACTAGAAACAAGTGGGTTTTTTTATGCAGCTAGGGTTTATTTTCAGGGCAGGGCTTATATTTTAAGCCCCCCTTCCCCTAAAAATCCTGGCAAGAAAGTGACACAAAATCACAATATTGCACAGAACACAAGTGTAATATCACTGTATCCAACTGCATCCTGAGGACACGGATATAGTTGAAATTGGGACATTCTGCAGGCCTTCCGGGATGGCGCCATAAAATCAGAACAGTCCTTCTGGAATCATTATGATAGGGAGGCATGCATATATGGTAATACTTCTAACTCCACTCCCTCCAGCGTGCTCACGATTCACAACTCCTGAACATCTATCCATTTCTGGTAGCTTGTGTGTGTAAATTTCTATAGCAATGGAGATAAGCGGCTGATGGACACATCTGTCGCTGCTTAACCCAGTAAGGCAAAGTGCCTAGATCTCTGATCCATTATTTGTAGGTTGTTATTGACCCTCCCCATCAGTGGCATCATCACTGCAATGGTCATACAGATGAAGTCCTGTCATGTGACTAGTCAGACCCGCGCCACCCTCCTGGTCGTCTGCTGACGCTGAGAGGCTCTTTTATCACAAAAACTTCTCAGCAAGGGCTTCTTCACACGAGAAAATCGTGCGAGATGTGTGCGTTGTGAGACGCACAAATATGAAACCCATTATTTTGCATGGGTTCATTCACATTTGCGATGTTTCTCAGCATGGCACTGTGTTGCGATGCGATACAGGAAACCCATCGCAGCACGTTCATTCTTATTGCAAAATCGCCCATTGTTTTCAATAGGACAGGCGGCAGCAGCCTCGGCCCCATTGAAAACAATGGGAGAACATCGCTATAGTTCCTTGCCTCACATCTAGGGGTTTTCAGGACTGCGAGGGCAAAATCAGGCTGTGAATCACGGCTGGGTATCGCCCTCGCCAGTGTGCAGGAGCCCTAATGTTGTATTTAAATGGGCGAGCGGGAAACTGGTCTGAAAAACCCAAATTGATATCACACTTGCGACTCTAGATGCACTTTTGCATAAATAAGGCGCGGCCTGGCATCCAGGTACTTTCGATTTTCATACGTTTTTCCAATAGATTTCAATGATAAAAATCGCATCGCCTCACATACGAATCGCATGGCATGTGGGTACAATGTGATTTAAAAAAAAAAAAGTAAGATCCCATAGGAAACCATAGGCGATTCCTTACAAGGAATCGACCAAAAATAGGATATGTAGCGACTTTATAATCTCACAGCGCTGCGAGCGAAAAATAGCTCATGTGAATAAACACATTCAATATGTTATTAACATGCGCGAGTTCCATCCGTATTGCTATTGGATGGAACAGGCACATGAAACTCACCCGTGTGAATGCACCCTAATGTGTGCAATTACCGAGCAGCGCCCATTAGCCTCCAGAGTTGTCACATGACGGCGTGTACAATCCCAATTACCGCCGTTTCCTCACAGGATACTACGTGACCTAGAATATAGTTTAGTGCGTTTAGTCTGACGCTGCACAGATGGCGGCTCATCTAGAGCAGCGGCCGTCACCCATAGCACTAATATATATATATATATATATATATATATATAAAACATAAGTGCCCTCTGTACACGGCCGCGTCCAGTAAATCTGTGTAATGGGTTACAGTCTCACTTTACAACACACTGGGTGGGGGAGGAGGGATGACCCCCGGAGGGTCCGATGACTAGAGGCAGGATATTCCCACATCTGGCGGGAGCCCCCCTCCCCCCCCCTTCCTCAGGATACCTGGTCATGTGACCCGGAGTTGCTGCCAACATTGAACTGAACACAAAGAACAGAGATTATAACGATTTACAGAACAAGAGCGAGAGCGACTGAGATCAAAACTAAGCGGCGGGGGAGGAAGGGGCAATGATGGCAGCCGGGGGGCACAGGATGTCATATGCAGCATCACAGGATCCGTTTTATATAATTGATTCATCTCTGTGTTCTTCCACTAAAGGGGCCTATAGAGGTGCTAGAAAAGGGTACATGAACAGAATGTGAGGACTACAGTGAAGACTGACACAGGCAGCTTCAAAGTATGCGAACACTTTTCTGGCACATATCTTATGTTGCATTTACATGGGCAAGCGTGATATCCGTCCGAGAACCATGGTCCGATATCGCACTCTTAAACCTGAAATTTTGCCTGCAAGTGCGATGCGTTTCGCAAGAAAAAGCATTGAAACGCAGTGCAATTTTCACGCACATTTTTCACGTGCTTGAAAATCACATGTTGCTTCAATAGGAATAATTTAAAAAATGGCTTGGCACTCTCATCAATCTTGCATGTACAGTGGGGAAAAAAGTATTTAGTCAGATCCCAATTGTACAAGTTCTCCCACTTAAAAAGATGAGAGAGGCCTGTAATTGACATCATAGGTAGACCTCAACTATGAGAGACAACATGAGAAAACACATCCAGAAAATCACATTCTATGATTTTTTAACAAATTTCTTGGAAATTATGATGGGAAATAAGTATTTGGTCAATAACAAAAGTTCATCTCAATGCTTTGTTATATATCCTTTTTTGGCAATGACAGAGGTCAAATGTTTTCTGTAAGTCCTCCCAAGGTTGGCACACAATGTTGCTGGTATGTTGGCCCATTCCTCCATGCAGATCTCCTCAAGAGCAGTGATGTTTTGGGGCTGTCGCTGGGCAACATGGACTTTCAACTCCATCCAAAGGTTTTCTATAGGGTTGAGATCTGGAGACTGGCTAGGCCACTCCAGGACCTTGAAATGCTTCTTACGAAGCCACTCCTTCGTTGCCCTGGCGGTGTGCTTGGGATAACTGTCATGCTGAAAGACCCAGCCACGTTTCATCTTCAGTGCCCTTGCTGATAGGAGGTTTGCACTCAAAATCTCACGATACATGGCCCCATTCATTCTTTCATGCATACGGATCAGTCGTCCTGGTCCCTTTGCAGAGAAACAGCCCCAAAGCATGATGTTGCCACCCCCATGCTTCACAGTAGGTATGGTGCTCTTTGGATGCAACTCAGCATTCTTTCACCTCCAAACCCGACGAGTTGTGTTTCTGCCAAACAGTTCTACTTTGGTTTCATCTGACCATATGACATTCTCCCAAAACTCTTCTGGATCATCCAAATGCTTTCTAGCAAACTTCAGTCGGCCCCGGACATGTACTGGCTTAAGCAGGGGGACACGTCTGGCACTGCGGGATCTGAGTCCCTGGTGGCGTAGTGTGTTACTGATGGTAGCCTTTGTTACGTTGGTCCCAGCTCTCTGAGGGTCATTCACTAGATTCCCCTGTGTGGTTCTGGGATTTTTGCTCACCGTTCTTGTGATCCTTTTGACCCCACAGGGTGAGATCTTGCGTGGAGCCCCAGATCGAGGGAGATTATCAGTGGTCTTGTATCTCTTCCATTTTCAAATTATTGCTCCCACAGTTGATTTCTTCACATCAAGCTGCTTGCCTATTGCAGATTCAGTCTTCCCAGTCTGGTGCAGGGTTACAATTTTGTTTCTGGAGTCCTTCGACAGCTCTTTGGTCTTCACCATAGTAGAGTTTGGAGTGTGGCTGCCTGAGGTTGTGGACAGGTGTCTTTTATAATGATAACAAGTTCAAACAGGTGCCATTACTACAGGTAATGAGTGGAGGACAGAGGAGCCTCTCAAAGAAGTTACAGGTCTCTGAGGCTGCATTCACATGAACGTTTTCACGCCGAGCCGATATACGTTGTTCTCCTCTGCGGGGGGGGGGGGGGGGGGAGGATGGAAGAGCCAGGAGCAGGAACTGAGCTTCCGCCCCCTCTCCGCCCCTCTGCACTATTTGCAATGGGGAGAGGCGAAACAGGGGTGGGGCTAATTCGCGGCACTTAGCCCAACCCCCGCCTGCTTTCATTGCCCGCAGAGATGCGAGTCTGTTGCATGCAGGGGTTTTCAATGCGACCAGGATGCAGGGATGTGAGGCTGTTTCCGTGTGGGGTTTTCAGAAGGATTGCGAGGGCGATTTTTGGGCCATTAATCACGCTCGATAACGCCCTTGCCAGTGCGCAGGAGCCCTAAGGCCTCTTTTACACGGGCAACAGTGATATTGGCGCTACAAAATCGCAGCTTTGTACACACAATTTTGTCTGGGGGGGGGGGGGTGCATTATTGGGATGTGAGAAGCTGGATGGTCGTATCGATGAACTGCCGCCACTGGGCCGTTCTGTCCAGACTGTTAGGGGGTGTTGGGACCAGTGATGCGTTGGGGCACACAAGGTGACCGGGCTCAGGACCCCCTGACAGACCACCAGTAGAGAGGATCGTCTGATCGTCCGACAACCACAAGCAGCTCCAAATGCTTTGTTGTCCGCCAGAAACAGGGGGAGCCATCGTTACTCTCCTGTGATTGTCGGAACCATTTCCAGGGGCTTAGCTGAAAGACATTTGTTACATGTACTGCCTTTGATACCCACCATCACCTCTGTTTGCAGTGGTGTCGTGAACAATTATACTGGACGCTACGGAGTGGAATCGGGTTGTCTGAAGCGACGAATCCAGGTTTAGTTTGGGCGCTGATAACGGCCGGGTTCGTGTCTGGAGACCTCTGGGTGAGCGCCTCAATCCTGCCTATACTGTGGGACGGCACACTGCCCCCTGCTGGTGTGATGGTCTGGGGACATCACATATGACAGTCGGTCACCCCTAGTAGTGGTATGAGGCACAATGATAGCTCAGCGATATGTTCAGGACATCCTGCAGCCACATGTGTTCCTCTCATGGCAGCTTCAAAGAGGCATTTGCCAGCAGGATAATGCTCGGCCGCACACACAAGGGGGACACAGGAGTCTCCACAACATTGTCACACTTCTGTAGCTGCCTGGTTGCCAGATTTATCATCAATAGAACATGTATGGGGACCATCTGGGACGCCAACTCCGACAGCCTAAGACTTTGCAGGATCTAAAGGCTGTTACAGCAAATCTGTAGCAATATGCCATAGGATACCATACGAACCCTGTATGCCTCCTGTGATGCCTACCCGTATCACATTTTGTATCCAAGCTAGAGGCGGTACAACAAGGTACTAGAGCCTCCATGCCCGCCTGTATCACATCTTGTATCCAAGATAGAGGTGGTACAACAAGGTACTAGAGCCTCCATGCCCGCCTGTATCACATCCTTTGCTCTGATATTGTAATTACTTACTTATATCAACACAGAGAAAGTTTCATTCCATCCGACAACTTCTGGGGGAGGGATGTTACTGACAATGAGTGTACTTTGGTTTTTTTTGAGGGTGGGGGGGGGGTTCCTTCCCAAGATCTCTGCTTGTAGTCAGTGAACGTAAGCATTAAAAGCTGGGGTGTTGTTGCAGTGTATCAGTGCACACAATCTTGTGTTAGGTAAACAGCAGCACAAGTCCCACTTCTGAGCTGGACTCTGGGCTGAGACACTAAGGCCGCCAGCTCACAGGCAGGTTGGACCCTGCATGCAAGATACCCGCAGCGAAGTTCGACCCGGTTCCCAGCCAGTGACCCCCAGCATACCTCTCCACCGTCTTCTCCTCTGCTGCATATGTGCCAGCCGACACGCCACAACACATGCGCAGTACAGAGGATGCCGCGCCGTCGCTATGGTGATGATGCGGCTGCCTCAACCATTCTACAATGATGGTTGCAAAATGGCAGCGGGACGGACGGCTTACATTGACTTCAATGGAAGCCAGCCGCGCGTTTCCCACACTAAAATCGCTGCATGATGTAATTTCTCCTCCGCAAGTGGAAATTGCAATCAATTTCCACTCGTGGGCAGGAAATCACGTATTGCCATAGCATGTTATGGGCTGGATTTGCTGCAGAATTTCGCAATGCAAATCCGCTCGTGTGCAGGATGCCTTAAGGCTCATGGGCCAGTAATAGGCACAATAGTTTGCCAGCCCACCTGAATAAGGCAATGTAACTGATTGCCTGTGAGTTACCGCATATCACACGGCGTAATCATATGCCGTGTGACCCGGCCTAAGACTGCGCATTGTTAGTCAGATGCAGTGTCAGTGCAATTTTGAGAGGGGGGCGGGGGGGGGGGGGAATTGACCGCATAACTGAATACACCCCATACAGTGAAAAGTCTGTAGACCGGACACAACTGTGACAAACCCTCAGCTGTGAGAAGTCTGAGGTCAGGACTGGAAGTCACAGAAGTGGTTATTATAATGGAGGTCCACGTAAAGAACTCTGTGCCCCTCCACATCCCCCGATGACTCAATTTCTGGCTTTGGCTCAAAAAAATAGCATCAAAAACTGTAGCATGTGACTCCCACCTTACACAGGGCAATTATATAATGCAGCGAGTGGCACAAAGATCA
The DNA here is from genome assembly GCF_035609145.1 of Eleutherodactylus coqui. Lineage (NCBI taxonomy): Eukaryota > Metazoa > Chordata > Amphibia > Anura > Eleutherodactylidae > Eleutherodactylus > Eleutherodactylus coqui. Next base: position 206,393,149 of record NC_089839.1, on the reverse strand, counting down.
GCAATACCCATAGTCATTGAGCAAGCAGCGGTACCCGTAGTCGCGGAGCGCAGATCAGCGGCGCCCCGTAGTCGCGGAGCGCAGATCAGCGGCGCCCCGTAGTCGCGGAGCGCAGATCAGCGGCACCCCGTAGTTGTAAAGCACAGAAATTAGTGGCACCTATACTTTTGCAGCAGAGATTAGCGGTGCCTATACTTTTGCAGCAGAGATTAGCGGTGCCTATACTTTTGCAGCAGAGATTAGCGGTGCCTATACTTTTGCAGCGGAGATTAGCGGTGCCTATACTTTTGCAGCAGAGATTAGGCGGTGCCTATACTTTTGCAGCGGAGATTAGGCTGTGCCTATACTTTTGCAGCAGAGATTAGCGGTGCCTATACTTTTGCAGCAGAGATTAGGCTGTGCCTATACTTTTGCAGCAGAGATTAGCGGTGCCTATACTTTTGCAGCAGAGATTAGCGGTGCCTATACTTTTGCAGCAGAGATTAGCGGTGCCTATACTTTTGCAGCAGAGATTAGCGGTGCCTATACTTTTACAGCAGAGATTAGCTGTGCCTATACTTTTACAGCAGAGATTAGCTGTGCCTATACTTTTGCAGCAGAGATTAGCGGTGCCTATACTTTTGCAGCAGAGATTAGCGGTGCCTATACTTTTACAGCAGAGATTAGCTGTGCCTATACTTTTGCAGCAGATTTTAGCGGTGCCTATACTTTTGCAGCAGATTTTAGCGGTGCCTATACTTTTGCAGCAGAGATTAGCGGTGCCTATACTTTTGCAGCAGAGATTAGCGGTGCCTATACTTTTGCAGCGGAGATTAGCTGTGCCTATACTTTTGCAGCAGAGATTAGATGTGCCTATACTTTTGCAGCAGAGATTAGATGTGCCTATACTTTTACAGCAGAGATTAGCTGTGCCTATACTTTTACAGCAGAGATTAGCTGTGCCTATACTTTTGCAGCAGATTTTAGCGGTGCCTATACTTTTGCAGCAGATTTTAGCGGTGCCTATACTTTTGCAGCAGAGATTAGCGGTGCCTATACTTTTGCAGCAGAGATTAGCGGTGCCTATACTTTTGCAGCGGAGATTAGCTGTGCCTATACTTTTGCAGCAGAGATTAGATGTGCCTATACTTTTGCAGCAGAGATTAGATGTGCCTATACTTTTGCAGCAGAGATTAGCGGTGCCTATACTTTTGCAGCAGAGATTAGCGGTGCCTATACTTTTGCAGCAGAGATTAGCGGTGCCTATACTTTTGCAGCAGAGATTAGCGGTGCCTATACTTTTGCAGCAGAGATTAGCGGTGCCTATACTTTTACAGCAGAGATTAGCTGTGCCTATACTTTTACAGCAGAGATTAGCTGTGCCTATACTTTTGCAGCAGAGATTAGCGGTGCCTATACTTTTGCAGCAGAGATTAGCGGTGCCTATACTTTTGCAGCAGAGATTAGCGGTGCCTATACTTTTGCAGCAGAGATTAGCGGTGCCTATACTTTTACAGCAGAGATTAGCGGTGCCTATACTTTTGCAGCAGATTTTAGCGGTGCCTATACTTTTGCAGCAGATTTTAGCGGTGCCTATACTTTTGCAGCAGAGATTAGCGGTGCCTATACTTTTGCAGCAGAGATTAGCGGTGCCTATACTTTTGCAGCGGAGATTAGCTGTGCCTATACTTTTGCAGCAGAGATTAGATGTGCCTATACTTTTGCAGCAGAGATTAGCGGTGCCTATACTTTTGCAGCAGAGATTAGCTGTGCCTATACTTTTGCAGCAGATTTTAGCGGTGCCTATACTTTTGCAGCAGATTTTAGCGGTGCCTATACTTTTGCAGCAGAGATTAGCGGTGCCTATACTTTTGCAGCAGAGATTAGCGGTGCCTATACTTTTGCAGCGGAGATTAGCTGTGCCTATACTTTTGCAGCAGAGATTAGATGTGCCTATACTTTTGCAGCAGAGATTAGCGGTGCCTATACTTTTGCAGCAGAGATTAGCTGTGCCTATACTTTTGCAGCAGAGATTAGATGTGCCTATACTTTTGCAGCAGAGATTAGATGTGCCTATACTTTTACAGCAGAGATTAGCTGTGCCTATACTTTTGCAGCAGATTTTAGCGGTGCCTATACTTTTGCAGCAGATTTTAGCGGTGCCTATACTTTTGCAGCAGAGATTAGCGGTGCCTATACTTTTGCAGCAGAGATTAGCGGTGCCTATACTTTTGCAGCAGAGATTAGCGGTGCCTATACTTTTGCAGCGGAGATTAGCTGTGCCTATACTTTTGCAGCAGAGATTAGATGTGCCTATACTTTTGCAGCAGAGATTAGCGGTGCCTATACTTTTGCAGCAGAGATTAGCGGTGCCTATACTTTTGCAGCAGAGATTAGCGGTGCCTATACTTTTGCAGCAGAGATTAGCGGTGCCTATACTTTTGCAGCAGAGATTAGCGGTGCCTATACTTTTACAGCAGAGATTAGCTGTGCCTATACTTTTACAGCAGAGATTAGCTGTGCCTATACTTTTGCAGCAGAGATTAGCGGTGCCTATACTTTTGCAGCAGAGATTAGCGGTGCCTATACTTTTGCAGCAGAGATTAGCGGTGCCTATACTTTTGCAGCAGAGATTAGCGGTGCCTATACTTTTACAGCAGAGATTAGCGGTGCCTATACTTTTGCAGCAGATTTTAGCGGTGCCTATACTTTTGCAGCAGATTTTAGCGGTGCCTATACTTTTGCAGCAGAGATTAGCGGTGCCTATACTTTTGCAGCAGAGATTAGCGGTGCCTATACTTTTGCAGCGGAGATTAGCTGTGCCTATACTTTTGCAGCAGAGATTAGATGTGCCTATACTTTTGCAGCAGAGATTAGCGGTGCCTATACTTTTGCAGCAGAGATTAGCTGTGCCTATACTTTTGCAGCAGATTTTAGCGGTGCCTATACTTTTGCAGCAGATTTTAGCGGTGCCTATACTTTTGCAGCAGAGATTAGCGGTGCCTATACTTTTGCAGCAGAGATTAGCGGTGCCTATACTTTTGCAGCGGAGATTAGCTGTGCCTATACTTTTGCAGCAGAGATTAGATGTGCCTATACTTTTGCAGCAGAGATTAGCGGTGCCTATACTTTTGCAGCAGAGATTAGCTGTGCCTATACTTTTGCAGCAGAGATTAGCTGTGCCTATACTTTTGCAGCAGAGATTAGCGGTGCCTATACTTTTGCAGCAGAGATTAGCTGTGCCTATACTTTTGCAGCAGAGATTAGATGTGCCTATACTTTTGCAGCAGAGATTAGCGGTGCCTATACTTTTGCAGCAGAGATTAGCGGTGCCTATACTTTTGCAGCAGAGATTAGCGGTGCCTATACTTTTGCAGCAGAGATTAGCGGTGCCTATACTTTTGCAGCAGAGATTAGCGGTGCCTATACTTTTGCAGCAGAGATTAGCTGTGTCTATACTTTTACAGCAGAGATTAGCGGTGCCTATACTTTTGCAGCAGAGATTAGCGGTGCCTATACTTCTGCAGCAGAGATTAGCGGTGCCTATACTTTTGCAGCAGAGATTAGCGGTGCCTATACTTTTGCAGCAGAGATTAGCTGTGCCTATACTTTTGCAGCAGAGATTAGCGGTGCCTATACTTTTGCAGCAGAGATTAGGCTGTGCCTATACTTTTGCAGCAGAGATTAGGCTGTGCCTATACTTTTGCAGCAGAGATTAGCGGTGCCTATACTTTTGCAGCAGAGATTAGGCTGTGCCTATACTTTTGCAGCAGGGACTAGCGGTGCCTATACTTTTGCAGCAGAGATTAGGCTGTGCCTATACTTTTGCAGCAGAGACTAGCATTGCCTGTACTCCTGGAGTAAAAGTCAGCGCCGCCTGTAGCCATGGAACACAGAGCAGCAGAGTATGTGCTCATGGAGCAGAGATCAGCGGCGCCTGTACTCCGGGAGCACATGGTCACGGATCAGAGCTGTACATGGTGATGAAATCCCCGGAGCGGATGTGGGTGTGGAGTGTTGGGGGGATGAAGTCATCTCTTCCCCTCCCGGCGCCGCTCTCCCCCTCCCAATCACAGCAGACTTTGCAGACTCTGTGTACGTTCAACTTGAAGCTGAGCAGAGAAGAACAGAGCAGAACGGACAGGCAGGCAGACTGACCGACCGACAGCCGGCCACCTCCGTGTCACTACACATACTCGCTACCATCATGGGCAAAGGCGACAAGGACAGCGCGAGCTTCGAGCGGACCTGGAACAGCACGACCAGCAGCGGCTACTGCAGCCAGGAGGAGTCGGACCCGGAGCTGGAGCTCTTCTACACCGCCAAGACCTCCATACTGCCCCGGAGATCCCCGGCCAAGACCCAGGTCAGACTACGCGCCGGAGCGGGGAGGGGGCGCAGGATTGCAGCCCTGGTGGCAGAAAGTCCTGGGGCGGCAGACCCACGGGCACAGCGGCACAATAACTTATAGAGATAGCGCCAGCATAGTCCGCAGTGCTGTACAACCGGGAGGAACGACTAATGCTAGAAGTCACTAAACCGGTGACTGTGTTGGTGTAAGAGGGCAGGAGGGGCATAAGGGGGTACCGGCTGGGTGTGAGGTTGACAGTATAGGGGGCAGGAGTGGTACAAGAGGAGGTAGGAGGGGTATAAAGTGGTACCAGCTGGGTGCGACGTGGAGGTATAAACTGTCTGGAAGGGATTAAGAGGGGAAGAAGAGGTATGAGAGAGTACCAAGTGGGTATAAGAGGGTGTAGGCAGCTGCTGGTACTATCATGGGCACTGGCTTGGCACTTCATACTAGAAGTTGGCACACATGATCCTGGGGCTTGACAGGCGTGCCCACATCTATTGTTGGGCGCTGACATTCTTAATCTCTGACTAAATGGATTATTAATCTTAATTACTAATGCCGCCTTTAGACCTGGGCGATTGTCGTTTGCCCAAGCGAATGACGTCATCAGCAGCTCGTGCCGCGGCTCAGACCGTCAGATCGTCGCTGACTCGCTCCCTTCTTGTTCAGTGTTTGCTGTTCCTGTGCGAACGAGAAGTGGTTAAACACAACGCGCCAATGGTGGTTTTTAGTTCTGCAGAAACTGAATGACTAATGAGGAGCGAACGATTCTTGTTCGTCGTTGGTGCGTATTTAGATTGAACAATCATTGTTCTCTTTGAGACCCCCGGACTATAAATTACTGCCCTCAAGAATGTTCCTTCATGGGAGATGGCAATGAGATCTACCAGGAGGACCTACTGAGGGATGTAGGATATATATAAATTGTCCACAGAAAGGCCTATCCAGGGGCAAAACAGGCCCTTCCAGCGCGGCACGAGGGGATGTGTGCGCGGAGCTACTTGTTCCAGCGCTAAAATAACCAAAGGGAATCTATATTAGGCGAATTGGCGTAACAGTGTGTTTATTTATTGGTCGCCATTAAAAAATGTCACAATTGAATTAATGTAATCGGTCAAATAAATTAAATCGCTCAGCTAAAGCGTCCCGCGACAACCGCGAATCAGTGACAACGGGGGAATTGTATTAATATGAGGCCACGATGCAAATCGTGAAAGAAATGTAGTTTCGCCATATTGTGACATGCGATACTAGTGTCCCATCGATAGGAGATGCGAGCTGCTGGTGACACGTAGATGACAGCGGTGACGTCCTGTACAAACGGGCTATACCATGATAAATGGGGACAAAGCGCACAAGCTGCAGCACATAGAGTTCAAGAGGTCTCCCGGCGACCGTAGACTGCGCATATGATTCTGACTGCAGCTCGCCGCCTAACGCAGACTGGCAGCACTGGGGGCGTCACAGACCAGGTCACCCACGTCTGAACAACCTGGACATGTCGTCGCACTTCCATTCTGCCACCTTTACCACATACATCCTCGTATAGCCGCTGACTGCGCTTGGTAATGAACGTTTTTCGTATGATAAATCTCAGTTTTGGTTCCCGTCCCGCGGCCGTCCTTATCGCTGCCGGCCACAAAAGGTTTGTGTGTTATACTAATGTAATCCCACTGTATTTAAAATTCCCTGCGGCTCTGCCATTCAACCCCCCCCCCCCCCCCCCCTGTACAGGCCGGGCGTGTGGCTCCATGTCATTCTGAATAAAGGCCATCTCCACAACACACGTCTCTGGGTACAGGCCGGGCGTGTGGCTCTGCCATACCCCTCTGGGTACTGGCCAGGCATGTGGCTCTGCCATGCCCCCTTGTGTACAGGCCGGTGTGTGGCCTCATGCCCTTCTGGTTACAGGCCGGCACCACAGCACACGTCTATGGATACAGGGCGGGCGCGTGGCTCCATGCCCTTCTGGGTACAGGCCGGCTTCACTGCACACATCTCTGGGTACAGGGTGGGCATGCGACTCCATGCCCTTCTGGGTGCAGCCCGGCTCCACAGCACACGTCTCTGGGTACAGGATCGGTGTGCGGCTCCATGCCCTGCTGGGTACAGGCCGGCTCCACAGCACACGTCTCGGAGTACAGGGTGGGTGTGCGGCTCCATGCCCTGCTGGGTACAGGCCGGCTCCACGACTCCATGCCCTGCTGGGTACAGGCCGGCTCCACAGCACACGTCTTTGGGTACAGGCCGGGCGTGTTCTGCAGTTTCCTTCCTCTCAGATTTCCGGAGTTGTGGTTCTCAGGCCTCCACTTGATCTAAACTTGCATCTGAGTCACAAAGATCAGGGAGGGGGTTCCCAGGGACTGGGCGGCCATCGCTCCCAGCCCCCACCACAGACTGATGCAACTGTGAGCAAGAAGAGGGAGGAGGAGGGAGCGCGGACCATGGGGAGAGACAGGCAGGACATGGGGCACAGAGGAGATTTCTGAAGCAATATGCACCAGAGTCCTCCGCACCAGACGATGACTAAAAGAACTGTGTTCATTATTAAATTTTCCCCAACAATCGGTTAAAATCGTTCATTTTCATCAACTTTAGTCTAAGGTGTATGTGGACCTTAAAGGGAACCCGTCACCAAGTTTGTACAATGTATGATCCACGATAAACCCTTAACTGCACTGCTAATGGGATTTTCTTAGCACTATTTGGTTCTGTAGTCCGTGCCCCGATACCTTCATAATCCGCTCCTTGAAGTTTTCCGTGCTGTATACTAATGTGCTGAAGAGTCAGATTTCTCCCTCGTCGACGCATCGGGCACACCCCTGATCATGATTGGCATATATACTGATTTCTCTTCTGCTTTTATTGCTGACCTATCCTTAAGATAGGTCATCAATAGTTGATCAGCTGGGGTCCAGCGCTCAGGACCCCGACCAATCAGCTGTTCAAGGACTCGCTGTCACCGGCAAAATACACAGGGTTTGATCAAACGCAGATCACTTAAACCCCGTGTAGTTTCCGGGAACTGATCGGTCGGATAGGTCGTCAATAAAAACCCCTTTAACTATAGATTTCTTGGACACAAGAGGAAGCAATGGCAAAATCGATATCCACTGTAGCAGCGGGATGTAATTTGCCATAAAGGGGTTAATTCTGCACGCACTGTACTGGTTCTCATCAGTCCAGGCAGGGACATTCCTGTTGGCGCTGCTGCCGCTCCCGATGTGCAGAGAACCTTTTATGTGCAAAGAACTTCACAACCCGAACTATGAGGAAGGAGAAACTGCAGATGACTGAGAACCAGTAAAACTAATCACAAGTCAGGGGAATGGCCGGAGCGGCTCTGTGGTGGCAACGGACGAGAACTGGACTGACGGCAGAACAAGCCGGATCACCCATCCCATAATCTCTTGTGTTTTTTCAGGATGAGAAACCAGAAAAGCAGCCACCGACTCTGAGCCAGAAGGAGACGGAGCAGACGATCAGGGATTATAACTCAAAGATCAAGAGTAACCTCTTCATGAGCATGGTAAGTCCATCCCAGGGCTGACACCAGCGAGACATCCTGTAGTGACCGACTGGGTCCGTACACTGGCAGTGACCGGTGGGGTCTGCCTAATGACTAGTACTGACTGACAGGTTCCGCACACTGAGTAACAGGTAAACATGTAGACCAATATTTGCAGACTGGGTCCACACACTGACTCTCGGGGGTCCACACAATGCCCGAAGTTGACTGACTAGATACGCACACTGACCAATAGCATCCATACAAGGACCGACGCTAACCTACGAGTCTGCACACTGACCGACACCATCCGTCCAAGGACCGACGCTGACCCACGGGTCTGCACACTGACCGACACCATCCGTCCAAGGACCGACGCTGACCCACGGGTCTGCACACTGACCGACACCATCCGTCCAAGGACCGACGCTGACCCACGGGTCTGCACACTGACCGACACCATCCGTCCAAGGACCGACGCTGACCCACGGGTCTGCACACTGACCGACACCATCCGTCCAAGGACCGACGCTGACCCACGGGTCTGCACACTGACCGACACCATCCGTCCAAGGACCGACGCTGACCCACGGGTCTGCACACTGACCGACACCATCCGTCCAAGGACCGACGCTGACCCACGGGTCTGCACACTGACCGACACCATCCGTCCAAGGACCGACGCTGACCCACGGGTCTGCACACTGACCGACACCATCCGTCCAAGGACCGACGCTGACCCACGGGTCTGCACACTGACCGACACCATCCGTCCAAGGACCGACGCTGACCCACGGGTCTGCACACTGACCGACACCATCCGTCCAAGGACCGACGCTGACCCACGGGTCTGCACACTGACCGACACCATCCGTCCAAGGACCGACGCTGACCCACGGGTCTGCACACTGACCGACACCATCCGTCCAAGGACCGACGCTGACCCACGGGTCTGCACACTGACCGACACCATCCGTCCAAGGACCGACGCTGACCCACGGGTCTGCACACTGACCGACACCATCCGTCCAAGGACCGACGCTGACCCACGGGTCTGCACACTGACCGACACCATCCGTCCAAGGACCGACGCTGACCCACGGGTCTGCACACTGACCGACACCATCCGTCCAAGGACCGACGCTGACCCACGGGTCTGCACACTGACCGACACCATCCGTCCAAGGACCGACGCTGACCCACGGGTCTGCACACTGACCGACACCATCCGTCCAAGGACCGACGCTGACCCACGGGTCTGCACACTGACCGACACCATCCGTCCAAGGACCGACGCTGACCCACGGGTCTGCACACTGACCGACAGCATCCGTCCAAGGACCGACGCTGACCCACGGGTCTGCACACTGACCGACAGCATCCGTCCAAGGACCGACGCTGACCCACGGGTCTGCACACTGACCGACAGCATCCGTCCAAGGACCGACGCTGACCCACGGGTCTGCACACTGACCGACAGCATCCGTCCAAGGACCGACGCTGACCCACGGGTCTGCACACTGACCGACAGCATCCGTCCAAGGACCGACGCTGACCCACGGGTCTGCACACTGACCGACAGCATCCGTCCAAGGACCGACGCTGACCCACGGGTCTGCACACTGACCGACAGCATCCGTCCAAGGACCGCCGCTGACCCACGGGTCTGCACACTGACCGACAGCATCCGTCCAAGGACCGCCGCTGACCCACGGGTCTGCACACTGACCGACAGCATCCGTCCAAGGACCGCCGCTGACCCACGGGTCTGCACACTGACCGACAGCATCCGTCCAAGGACCGCCGCTGACCCACGGGTCTGCACACTGACCGACAGCATCCGTCCAAGGACCGCCGCTGACCCACGGGTCTGCACACTGACCGACAGCATCCGTCCAAGGACCGCCGCTGACCCACGGGTCTGCACACTGACCGACAGCATCCGTCCAAGGACCGCCGCTGACCCACGGGTCTGCACACTGACCGACAGCATCCGTCCAAGGACCGCCGCTGACCCACGGGTCTGCACACTGACCGACAGCATCCGTCCAAGGACCGCCGCTGACCCACGGGTCTGCACACTGACCGACAGCATCCGTCCAAGGACCGCCGCTGACCCACGGGTCTGCACACTGACCAATGGAGTCCACACAATTGATGTTGACTGATAGGGTCTGCACAATGGCCAATGCTGCCTAACCAGATCCACACACTGACCGACTCTGATCAACAGGAGCCACAAACTGACTGGCAGGGCCTGCCCACTGACCAATAGCGTTCACACAGTAACCAACGCAGACTGACAACGTCCGCACAATGGTTGGAACTGACCGCTGGGTCTGCAAAATGGCTGGCGCTGACAAGACACCATGTGATGACAGCCAAGTACAAGGGACGCCATTGGTCAGCACCTACAGATGATGGAGTCTCACTAGACAAGTTCTGGGGTGACTGTTGGACCGGTACTGCTATCGGATCCTCAGAGCAGTTGGTCCTCGTCTAAAGTCATGGAAGATTCATTAGTTCCACCTTTTCCTCCATCTTGTGTCCGGTAATCACCTGAACCTGTTTTCTACCTTTCAGAATAAAGATGGCTCCTACACTGGCTTCATTAAGGTTCAGCTGAAGCTCATCCGTCCGGTTTCAGTGCCGGCCGCTAAGAAGCCATCCTGTAACCATGACCGGAAAGGAAGTGCCCGATCCCAGCAAGTGAAGCGCAGAACCTCCTTCTACCTTCCCAAGGACGCCTCCAAGCACCTCCACCTCAGTTCCCGCACCCCGGCCAGCGAGGTCATCCATGCTCTCCTGCGCAAATTTACTGTTCTAGATAACCCCAGGAAATTTGCCTTGTTCCAGAGGACGGAAAAAGACGGTCAAGGTGAGAACTGCGAGTCTTACTTCTTAAACTTCTTCACTTACAGCAGAAGTGACAACGCAACACATCATCGGTAAGTGCACTTCTATAATGCACAGGAGGCGACTGCAACATCACCCCCTTACTCATCAGCTGCTCCTCTTATAATGCTACAGCAGATATATACTCTAGGCTGTAAGGGTGAATGTCCCTTTAATTACACTTACATTGATATTATCTATGTGACATTTCTTGCAGTCTCCATGAGAAAACTTGCAGATGATGAGGAACCGTTAAAGTTGCGCCTATTCTCTGGACCGTGTGAGAAGACTTTGAGCTTCATCCTGAAGGAGAACGAAACTGGGGAAGTGAATGTAAGTTACATGCTGCGTTTCTTCTCCCCTTTGGCTTCTCTCTCGCTATAGTTTCCTCTATCTTGTGGTCTTCTCGCACTGACCCTTACCTCTTCCTTGTAGTGGGATGCGTTCAGCATGCCTGAGCTACAGAACTTCCTGCGTATCCTCCAACGGGAGGAAGAAGAGCACATGCGGCAGATCATTCAACGCTACGCCCGCTGCCGGCAGCAGATGCAGGAAGCACTGGCGTCACGTACTCCTGGCTGAAGCGCACTGCGTACCTCTAAAGGAAAGGAGCGCATGAAGACTGCACGACTGATCCAGAGGACGCGGTGTGACTGGAGACTGAGTGTGGGAGAGCTACAGCCCAGGGGCGGCAGAGATCCTTGCCCCCCCACAGAATACATGTGAGTGAGCGGAAGAGAGAGTGTGTCTGTATGGGACACGAATTACTGCATCCGTCTAGGTGACAATGCACCAAGCGGGCATTCAATGACACTACAGTGACAGGAGGCATCCCATTGTAACGTGAGGCTTTGCAGGAACCTCGGCCTTCATGAGGCAGTGCTGGGGACGTATGAGCAATTAGAACATGGGATGTGAGGTCAGTCGGGTGAGATGCCCGGTTCCTTGTGCCTGCTGACTGTTTCCCGTCTGATTTTTATATGTTTATAAATGTTACTTTGCACTAATAAAGTCTTGTGCTATTTTGACAATTTGTGTTACCCTTTCGCTCCCTCATGTGTCTGCACTGTGAGAGATGTATTGCTCATGCCACATGCTGTCCAGAGTGCAAGTCAGGAAATGTCTGTCCCTTAGTAACAACTGGCAGAATTCTGAATGCAGCTCTGGATGTAACTGAATATAAAAGATAATGTAATACAAGATCATGGCAGTATAAATAATTTGATTGTTTCTAGATGGAAGTGGTAAAATGTCTACATGATCGAAGACTGGTTATCGTCGAGGAGTCGCAGCTAAGAACTAACCTGGCACCACCGGCAATGCCAACGTCTGATTCCAATGAGTCACTTCCTGTAGATCTTATGTGTAGTTCGTTCAGAGGAAACGGCTCATTCTGAATCATAATCTGAGGCAGGAAACAAAAATGTGCATTTAATTTACAAACACGTCATTTATATCTTCCAGTGTGATATCAGTTAGTTGTGCATATTTTTGTTTCCTGTCTCAGATATGCACTTACTGGCCTCTTAGAGCCCCCGACCCCCTCATGATTGGGCTTCCTCTGTTAGAAGTTATTCTGTGTACAACATAAAATCATGTGACAAGTTTTCCATGGATCAGTTTCAGTGTGAATCCACATTAGATTAGAAAATCCAGTGATCTGAGCGACTTGCCATGAGGTCTGGTCATCGGTGCTAGAGTAGCTGGGGCCGGGATGTCACTGCCAACTGCGTGTGGTTTTCTTGTGTAACGGTGTAGAGTATGCAAAGAATGGTGTGATCAAGGAAAAACTGCCAGCAAAAGGGGATCCTGTGTATGGAAACAACTAGTCACTATAAGGGGTCAGAGGAGGATGTCGGGAATCGTTCTGACCAACAGGTGCTGCACAGTCAGAAGTAGGTGAATACAATACTCGTGCTCCAACTAACGTGTCCAAATACACAACCCTCTGGTCCTTAGCCCGGATTGGCTACAACAGCAGACAACCAGTTCCAGCACCATTAAGTGTAAAAGAAACAGAAAGGCGAGACTCCAGCAGGACAAAAGAGCGCAAAATTGCATCACTGAGCGGCACAAAAATCTGGTCAGATGGATTTCTGTTGCACCGTGCTGATGGGAGGTCAGAATTCGGCACGAGCAGCATAAATAAATGACCCCCTTCTGTCAGCTGGTCAGAACATGTCAGCACCTCCAACTAATGTGCAGCAACTACAAGAAGCTGCCTGGCCGCAGGGGCCGATATTCCTGCTGAATGATTTCAGCACCTCATGGAATTCACGCTATGACGAATTGCTGTGGGTCGAAATGTGTCCAACGTATTACTAGATGGGGGCTCTAATAAAGCTGTTGTATATCCCAGATAAAATAATAGTATGGAGGGGAAAAAGACATCACTGCTTAGTAACTTGATTCAGATGAACAATAGCGCCACCATATCACAGGCCATGAGAGGTACTGCAGGTCAGTGTAACATTTATTACTAATAATCTTGATTTGTATAGCGCCAACTTATTCCGCAGTGCTTTACATTTACATTAAGGATGAATACGGAAGGTTAAATATTTGCTCTTTCCAATAGATAATTGATACAGCAAAAACATTCAAATGTTACACAGTAACCAGTAGAATCTGTAGCTTAGCTGGTGGGGCGCAGGATGGGGTAAACATGTTTGTTACTGGAACACATGTTGTACACATGCATTTTCATACATATATTTATAGCTGATCTTGCCCTCCTCCCAGTCGGGCCTCATTCAGAGAAACCATAGTATCTGAACAGCATCTTGTTTCTCTTCCATTTTCTAACTATAATTGACACAAATATTCAGATATTTTCGTTTAGATTGCAAGGACTGAAGAAGGAAAAGCTGCAATTGACCTTTGCTCACACAAATATGTAGCCAGTCAGCTGACTAAATATGGAGTTTGTTTTAGAAATGTAGTAGCAGGTTAAAAAAAACAGTTTTTCCCAGTCGTCTCCACGATAGCACCACCTGAGATTAGCCTCCTCCTGGTTGGACAGGAACACACCAAGAGGTTAAAAGCTCCTCCCTTTCCCACCTTCCTCAGTGATCTTCCTGTCCTGCCAGGAGGGCAGGATCACTGAGAGGGGCTGGTGGAGACGCCAGCATGCAGTGGATTAGGAGAGAGACGCGGGCATACCTTTCCGGTGCATAGCAATATATCTAAATTAATCCAGAAAGAATGGAAAAAGCCCCATGTGGAATCCTTTTCCACCAGGGGCGTTAAAAGGCGCTACCCATTTGAAGAGGAGGTATGCGCAATTGGGAAGAAATACCCAGAGTAGACGTCCCAGTAGCGAAGAGGACAACATTACCCTTTGAGGACGCAACACAGCTGAGAGACCCGATGGACTGGAAGACTGAGGGTCTCCTGAGGAGGTTCTGGGAAGCAGCATTTGGCACCCTTAGGCCAGGGGAGGCCAGGGGTAGCCAGGACCTTAGGAGTATGGTTGGAGCAGCTGGAGCTCCATATATCGAACAAGACCCCAAGGGAGCAGATCCTAAATTCTCTCCCGATTCTCAAAATGGCCACTAATTTCCTGGCGGATGCATCAGCCGAGACAGTTAAGCTCTCAGCACGGGCGACCGCTCTTATCTAATTTGGCCAGAAGAATTTCGTGGCTAAATTCCTGGTCAGGCGACCTAGCTTCAAAAAATAAGTTGTGCTCTCTCCCATTCTATGGTTAATTCCTTTTCAGCCCAGACCTTGACAAGATCCTCGAGAAGGCAGCCGACAGGAAGAGGGGCTTTCCGAAAGAAAAACAACAAAAAGGGAAAGCCTTTTTTCTGGCCCCAACGCAGCATCCCAAGCTGTACAAGGGCAAGGGCAAAATAGGCAGATGGAGTTACCCTAAGGGGGGTAGAGGGAGGAATTTCCCAGTCGGGGCGAGGCTGGGGAACTTCGCGGACCGATGGGCCTCAATCTGCGAGGGCTCATGGATCCCCGAGGTTCTGTAGCAGGGATACCAAATAGAACTGGTGTCCCTCCCCAAGAGAAAACTTGTAACTACGTGGGGCTCGGCCCAACAGTTGCGCCTACTCCAACAAGGAGTTCGAGACCTACTACATCTAAAAGCAGTATCCTTTGTATCTCCAAACGAACAAACCCGGGGCCACTACTCCAGACTCTTCTTGATAAGAAAATCCTGCGGGAAGTCATGCATGATCATCAATCTAAAACCCCTGAACACCTACATCCGGTATCGGAGATTCAAGATGGAATCAATATCCTCAACAGTGAAGCTGATACCAAAGGGGGCATATATGGCGTCCATAGACCTAAAAGACGCATATTTCCACGTGCCTATCCACAGGGAGTCTCAGAAGTTCCCGAGATTTGCGCTAAATTTGGGCAGAACCACAGGTAACCTCCAGTTCAGATGCCTTACTTTTGGGATTTCATCACCTCCCCGAATTTTTACAAAGATCATGGCGGAGGTAGCAGCCTACCTGAGGCAAAGGTTGATCTTAAGAGTAGCTTACCTGGATGACATCCTGATCAAAGCGGAATCCAGAGAGCTTTTGGAGGAACATCTGGCAACGGTTCTCCAGAACTTCAAGGCGAAGAACAACTTCTCCCTCAGACCAGGGGACCAGCCAACAGCAGTGGACGCACTAAATCAAAACTGGGGCAAAAAGCTCATTTATGCCTTTCTCCCCCAATACCTCTAATCCCAAGGGTGCTACAATACTACAGATCCCAGAAATGCACTCTGATCCTAGTAGCCCCTTTCTGGCCGAGGAGGAGCTGGTTCGGGTTTCTAAGAAATCTAAGTATCCAGGACCCAGTCATCTTTCCTGCCCAAGGGGACTTACTGACACAGGGCCCTCTAAATTACCCAAACATAGACTCCACCTAGCAGCTTGGATTTTGAGGAATCCATACTAAGGGGGAGGGGGTTCTCCGAAAGAGAAATCCAGACCTTAATGTCCAGTAAGAAAACAACGACTAATATCTACCAGAAGGAAATATATTTTATGGGGGCAGGAGAGGGAATCCCAGGTTTCCTCCCCGGACATCCCCTCAATATTAGAATTCTTACAGGAAGGCCTGGATATGGGCCTCTCCCCGAGCACTCTCAGGGTCCAGGTAGCGGCCCTTAGCGCCCTGTTTGACACCAAGCTGTCAGAAATTAGGTGGATCAGCAGATTCTTGACAGCAGCAGACAGGTTGCGACCCAGGCCCACAAATATTTTTCCTGACTGGAACCTAAACTGGGTCCTGAGGGCCATGTCCTCAGATCCATTCGAGCCGATCAAGTCACTTCCAATTAGAATGCTGATGATAAAAACAGTCTTCCTAGTGGCTATTACCTCGGTAAGGCAGGTTAGTGATCTGCAGGCCCTATCCATCCGCCACCCCTTCCTTAAGATCACTGACACAAAGCTAGTATTCAAATCAGACCCAGCGTTTATGCCTAAGGTGGTGTCACCTTTCCACAAGGACCAGAACGTAGTGATCCCCTCGTTCTTCGACAAACCCAGAGATGTTGCGGAGAGAGTCCTTAGTTATCTAGACGTCAGGAGACCGGTCCTTAGTTATATTAACGCCACAAGTCCCTGGAGACGAGACGAGACGACAACCTGTTCGTCCAGTTTTTCGGCCCAAATAAGGGGAATAAAGCAGCAAAAAGCTCCATAGCAAGATGGATTCGCCTGGCTTTTACGGAAGCGCTTAATAAAGAGGTCCCTTCAGAATTTAAGGCCCACTCCACAAGTGCAGTAGCTTCTTCATGGGCCGAACATAGTTCAGCGTCCGTTGACAGATATGTAAGGCCGCAGTTTGAAAAAGTGCAGCTGGATGAGGACATGGCCTTTGGCCGTAAGGTCCTCTCGGCAGCAACGCCGCCCTAAGAAATTTTAGTTGGTACGTCCCAGGTGGTGCTGTCGTGGAGACGACTGAGGAAAAGGTGATTATACCTACCCGATAATCGGGTTTTCGGGAGTCTCCACAACAGCACCCTTATATACCCTCCCCCCCCCCCCCCCAAAAAAAAAAAAACATGAGAAGAGAATTATGAAATTTAATTTCCGATTAAGAAGAAACAGATTAAATACCACTTAGGGAAAGATTCTTAAATTAAACTCCTACCCCCGGCAATTCGTTAGAAATCACTGAGGAAGGTGGGAAAGGGGGGAGCTTTTAACCTCTCGGTGTGTTCCTGTCCAACCAGGAGGAGGCTATCTCAGGTGGTGCTATGAAGGTTAAAATTCTAAGTGCAACACCAATCCGGCCCACCCCACTTGCCCCGTTGCCGGCCGTAAGAATAGACACCACACAGAGGTCTGGTATAGCTTCTCACACGGGAGAAAAAACTGCGCACTTTATTACAGATTACATGAGATCTTATACCCTCTGCCCTCTCACCACTAGGGGGTGATGGGCTTATAACCATATATGGGCAGTCCGGATTTGCGGACTGAGACAGTGAAAATCATATAACAGTCATGTACATTTGAACATCTTGATATCTTGTTCCAGCGCTTCTGGGAAATCGGCCAAGTACATGCGTCCTTGCGTCTGGTTCGGTATCTTCTCTGAACTTCTAGAACATCTTCTTGCAAAACCTTGGCATATCTGATTTAAGGCGACATTTAAGTTTTTTTCTCATTTGGAATTGAATAAAACTTGCATATAGGTATAAAAGCATAAAAAACACATATGGCAATATATATATACCCTCACAAACCCCCCTAAAAAACTTAATATGGAGATCAAGCATCAGACCTTGCACTCTTCCTCGGTCGTCTCTCCCTTGCGTCAGGGTTTCTCCACTGCCCGTAAGTCCCTACTCCTAAAAGGGAGGGATCCCTACCTAATCTCAGAAGGAGGCCATGGATTCCCTGGGCTTATTTCCGGGCCTCCATACCCTCTATCTGTACAAGTTAACACCCCACAGGGTGTGCCCTCGCCGGAACCTAAGGTCTTCTGCACTTTCCCTAGGCAAATGGGAAGTCCACTGACAGTCCATCTTATGAGACTGAGGCAGACACAGTACTAGTCCATCTCTCCATTCTTCTGGTAACGTACGTGGTTGGCATTATCGGAACTGGTTCTTCATCTTTTTCAAACAAGGGAAATTTTGGTGTCACATTGTCCAGTCCCTTACTCATACTCTTTGATCAAAGGGAAAATACACATACAGAAAATTACATACCCAACCTCTTTCTGCTAAAATCATATCCAGGGCTACTCTATTTTGGAACGCCATGGATGCAGTGGGCCCGAACTGGTCAATTAACCCTTGCAAAAGCATCCCTGGTGTAGTTTACAAACCTCTGCTGATTGTAATAGATATAATTCATCTAATCTACATTATTATTAACAGTGACAATAGCAAATAAGGACTCAAAACCTGCTTTAACCTGATCTCTAGAATTAAATTAATCTCGCACCCCCCTTGGCACTCCTATTGTATCTATGTATACATGTGGATCAAAGTTACCACCTGGAGCGTCAACGTCTCTCTTAGCACGATGCGGTGTTGGATTCTCACCCTCAGTGTAGTCTTATTGATTGCACATTTGATTGTATTAATTTGTTCTGAAACGGGGAGCTAGTGTACAGTAGTCAAAGGTGTGTGTTAGAGGAATTGTACCACATTATAGCATTTAAAGGATATGCAGGATCATTAGTTTTTTCAGTGCGAAGTGTGGATCCAAGTGGGCTTTCCTTCGAGCTTGACTGCAGTTGGGTGAACAACATCTGGTAGGGACATTCAAACCGGGTTTCTCGCTCAAACTCTTTTACATAGACCCTGTCACCTGGTTTCAGATTGTGACACTCATCTGTAGGACCTGGTAGAAAAGCAGAGACTACAGAATACATTACTAACAATTCCTTGGAGAGGCCTATGACAAAATTAACAAGAAAATCATTCCCCAAACTCTGCTGCTTTGGCATGCATCCTCCGGAGAAAAAAGAAACACTAATGGAAGACACTCAATTCAAAATTTTACCATTTCCTTCATTGCCTTTTGGATCTACTTTCCCCCTACTCCGCGGATGGAAGGGTGTGTGAAAAACCTGGAATATACCCAAAACAGACATGATGTGTTGCATTATTTCACCTGTGAAGTGTGTACCTTTGTTTGACTCAATCACTTCTGGTACCCCATATCTGCGGATTACCTCATTCATGAGCTTCTGTGCGATTACCTGCTTATTTACTTTGGTAACAGAGTAGGTCTCCATCCTGAAAAACATTAACAACAACAAGCACATATTCATGCTTCCCAACAAGTGGGAGCTGAGTGTAGCCAATTTGCAATCCCTGAAATGGGTAGAGTGGCCTAGGCAAGTGTTATGTGGCAAATTTACTTCTGCCCTGTTGCTTTACGGCAAAGATCATGCAAAATTGGACAAATGATGCAGCAGCTACAGAAAACCAAGGAGCCACCCGTCCTCGTTCAAGCATCGACATCATTGTTGCTTTGAGAGGTGCGTCTTTCCGTGCGTCAGCTGGGCCATTATGAGGCACAGGGACTATGGTAAGCAAGTTCTGTTGACTGTTCACCATACGCCGTCCCTTTTTAGTCCATTTGTCTTTTTCTGTAAAGTCTTTAGCATATCAAAGTCCAATGTTCAAATCAAAGTCCAAGTTTAAATCAAAGTCCAAGTTTTATTATCAAATCAGAGTCCAAGTGTAGTCAAAGTCCAAAATTATTGTTAAATTCTTCTTTTCTTCCACGGCTTGAGGGCCACTGCCTTTGCTGTGTGGCCTGTGATGGCATTGCCTCTTGCTTCTCCGGTGTAGGAATTGGTGTGAGCTCTCCACTTTGTCAGGTAGAAGTAGGGCCTCCGTGAGACTCTGCACCATTGCATCATTCTTAATTGGCTGTCCTGCTGTGGTAAAAAACTGTCTGGCCTTCCATGTTGGGCCGTAATCATGAGCTATGCCAAATGCATACCGGGAGTCAGTGTAAATGTTTACCGTCTTACCTTCCGCCACTCTACTCGCCTCCGTGAGTGCTTTTAATTCCGCTTCTTGTACTGCGACATGCGGAGACATTCTGCTTTTAGGACATCTTGTTGTGTAACCACTGTATATCCAGTGTGGAGTCGTCAATCACCCTGGGTACCATCTATAAAAAACAACTCAAAATATGCATTATTAACAAGGGCTTTCAGTAACTTTTTTTAAACTTAAATTTTCTTGTTGCATCACTGCTAGACAATCAGGCTGGTATTCTATTTGAAAAAGATCAGAATCTTGTTGCAAAAAATTTAAAAATTTAAAAATGACTTGCAAAAAAAATTAAAAATGGCTGATTTGCAATACCTAAAATGGCTGACTTGCAATACCTAGATCACCTATGCCTTCTCCTCCCCACCTTTAAACCAGGGTACGCAATTGGAACAATAGTAGCCGGGTTTAAGTTATTATAACATTGTAAAAAGATTTGATGGAAGCAGATAAGGCCTGTAAGATGTTAGCACCTATAGCAGAAACATGAGTTACACCGGGGCAGAATAATCTACAAACACCTATTAATATTTGAAATGTGATATCCCTTTAAGTGAATTCATTATTAGTCTGTTCCTGCCTGCAATATCTTTATCAAAATTTCAGACAGGAGAAAAAAAAAAAAAAAACAGGAAAAAAAAAACTAGCTGCTCAAAATTCTCACCCCCTCCCTCGTGCAGGAGGGATGAAACATTATTACGTACTATTACATCATCTAGCTCCACCCCCTCGATATTGGCACATTGCGTCCGTCTTCTCAACTCCATTTCAGCTTAACCGTCCACACGTCCACATCTCAACCAAGCAAAGTCCCATGCATGGGGTAGGACTTTTACCCCCAGTCATTTATCCACATCACACATTCCACCACAGCTCGAACATGGGTCACTAACTCTCATCCATCCATGCGCTCAAGTCTGCTCCGTCACCCCCCCTTTAAAGGTGTACCAGTCCATACAGATGCACGGACAAAAAAAGTTTGGCAAACATACATACATCAGTTGAAAAACATTGAGGTGAGTGCTTTTAATTTTATAAAGTACATAATTCTATTGAGATGAGATTGTGAATGAGCGCTATTTATGACAAATTATGTGAAAAAGTTTGCTGAGTGACTGAAATATTCTATATTTCTTATCTACTGAAGCTATTATATGCTGTATTAAACGCTGAAGTGTTTTAGAATCTGTGACCCTGAATTTGGAGTGAGTTCTGAAAGCCCCCACTTTTTTAAAATAAATCTCTTATCTCTCCGCGACTATGAAACACATACTGAAATAAGTTTTAGCTTAAACTATTGAAAAGACATTTTGAAATCATAATTAACACATATGCTGGGACCTTGCAACATTCATTTTCAACCCCTGTATAAGTAAGAATATACATTAGAAATTACTATATTTCCCTGCCTACTAAGACAGTATAACTAATTAAATTCATTTCAATTCATTGCAAGCAAGCCAAGATATTAACCAAGGATGTTATTGTATTTTCTCTCTCGCTGTTATCTTCCTGACCTTGGAAGGCTACACAGAGTCGCAGCTATATGTCAACAGACTCTTCTCCCCTACAAGCAATCTCAGTTAACTATTTGCACATACAGTATATATATATATACACACATATATCCACCTAGTATGGATTATACATATTATCTATTATCTATCTTGTATTATACACATTTTCATCTCTTTCTTTACCAACAAATCACGTGCATTGTAACTTACTTATCGACTTTCTTGTTACTTCATCACTTTTCTCTCCCCTACCTAACTGCCAATATAACCTTCAATAGACACTCTCCTGACGCCCTCTTGATCACTTACTGTACTTTTCAACATTTCACTTACGGATACTTTCTTAAACAAATAATGTGTACATACGTAACTTACTCTGACTATCTCTCTCTCCTCCTAGCAAACCTTGGTCTTCCAAGGCACCTCTGGGTCCTAAAGACCTCCTCCCAGACACCATTTTGTAATCTGCCGTGCGGGTCGGTCTGACACATTTTCATACAAGTTTTCTTACATTCTACAGATTCATCCACACGGCGGCAGCCCTTGAGGGGCTCTGTCTTCTTTAATAAGATCTTACGCATATTACAACAAAAACAACAAAAAATAACACGCTCCATAGAATGCATCCCTCTTAATTTTCAAATTGTCAGCCCCTTATATACCGGCAGACAACCGAGGGTCCCTTCTCCTTATGGAACCAGCCCCATAAAAATGCATCTCTCTGAAATCAAATCGCTAGCCCCATATATAAGGCAAACCGACCGAGAGTCCCTTCTTTCTATGAAACATCTCACAAAATGCATCCCTCTCTGCTAAACCATTAACAACTAACTAAACTAACCTGAGGGTCCCTTCTCTTGTGAGATCAAATGAAAAGTAAGAGAAAAAAAAATTCTGCAGATACAACAAACAATCTCCACTATCGCTAAAACGCTACGGACTTCAAAGTACAAATAAACTACAGACTAATTTCTGGGTGAGCCATTGGTGCGCATATCACGGTCAGTGGTCCATGACGGCAAACCCGGAGCCCACACGAGTTACCGTGTAGAACTCTTAACCCAACCCGTCCGGTCACAAACCACAGATAGTCAGTCCTGCTGCAAGACTCTCAGCGTAAAACACAACATAAATATATGTTTGTCTTACCTGGAGTTCTAAGTGAGTTGATCAGGCTCGGTTTGCAGTAGGACGGTTTCTCAGTAGCGTGGATCCGGGTGAATTGCGCTGTAAGCTCCGATTTTACCGCCCCAGTTGGTTGCGCCATTTATGAAGGTTAAAATTCTAAGTGCAACACCAATCCGGCCCACCCCACTTGCCCCGTTGCCGGCCGTAAGAATAGACACCACACAGAGGTCTGGTATAGCTTCTCACACGGGAGAAAAAACTGCGCACTTTATTACAGATTACATGAGATCTTATACCCTCTGCCCTCTCACCACTAGGGGGTGATGGGCTTATAACCATATATGGGCAGTCCGGATTTGCGGACTGAGACAGTGAAAATCATATAACAGTCATGTACATTTGAACATCTTGATATCTTGTTCCAGCGCTTCTGGGAAATCGGCCAAGTACATGCGTCCTTGCGTCTGGTTCGGTATCTTCTCTGAACTTCTAGAACATCTTCTTGCAAAACCTTGGCATATCTGATTTAAGGCGACATTTAAGTTTTTTTCTCATTTGGAATTGAATAAAACTTGCATATAGGTATAAAAGCATAAAAAACACATATGGCAATATATATATACCCTCACAGTGCTGTTGTGGAGACTCCCCAAAACCCAGTTATCAGGTAGGTATAATCACTTTTTTTTTTCCCCTCAAGCACCTGTGTGAGAGTGGCCTGAGCTTCGGTTTCAATGTATTTGTCTTATAGGACTATTAATTTTTTGGCTGGGTAACACATGAATAGAAAGAATCACTTGCAATTTACACTAGTGCTTTGTGACATGCTAGTGATTTTGCGAGCTACTTGAATTTTAACCTTTAATTTGGAGCACAAGAATAACACTTGTAGCGCTCCGTTGCGCTGACAAGGACGTACTGTACTTGTGTTTCATATTCCATATTCAGGAATGTGACCTCTGGGTCTGCTCTGGTTTTACTGTACCAAACCTACACAACCGCGAGGCAGCGGTCGTCACAGATGGGTAAACATCGGTACAATACTGCCTGCATGTGAAACTGGGGGTGTATGAGCCACAAACAGAGGTGTGATTCAAGGCATAAAATAAACATAAGAAGTAGCATAGTAAGAAAAAAAAATCTATAATAAATTACATAGGAGCCTTCCGCCCTGATTGTTGCTGCAACCCTGCACATGTAATGCACAATGTTGGCAAAAGTATTGCCCTGGTACCAGCTGTGAAGGCATCACGCACATCGTCTGCCCTCGTCATGAGGGCTCACAGGCCATTGGAACATCCATTAGCACCAGAACCATCCGTCGGGAACTGCATGTGAAGGGTTACCATGGACGAGCGGCTGCACACATCACAGCAGTGAATGCACAGCGGCGCCCGTGATGGTGCTCGGAGCATCGGACTGAATATGAGTGGAAGTAAGGGTTCCCACAGGCGTATGCAGAAAACTCTGCGTGGGTCACATCGCACGCACATTGTCATGCACAATAGGGCTGTTTGTACGTGATCCACGGTGAAATAGAGCATGCTGCAATCTTTTTCACATGAGTATTTACACACAATGTATATACGCTATTGTAAATGGATTAATGAAAATCCATGTACTTTTGTGTACTCCATTTACCACGTGTCACACCGCTGTGCATGATACGCAGTGAAATCACAGCCGTGTGAATGAGCCCTAAGAGTTGTGGGCAGCTGAATCACAGTACACCATCTTCTGATCGGATGGCGGCATTTAGGTGTGGCTGTTGTCTGGAGCGCAGTTTCTACGTGACTGCATTGTCCCAACAGTGAAAAGCAGAGGAGGTTCTGTTATGGTGAGGGGTGTTTCTGCTGGGAAGGACTAGGACTATCGGTTATACTAACATCCACCCTCAAAGCCAAAGGGTAGAGAGACATTCCGGACAACGTGGCATCACCTACCTGTGGTAATACGTGGATACAGTTCCGTGCCTCTACCACCCTGACCGAGCCCCATGTCATAGAGCACGCAGTGTAGAGGAGCAGAAAGTCTGCAGGCTTCATTGGCCAGCCCAAAGTCTGGATCTCAATCCCATCGAGTGGGATGAACTAGAACGCCGTATCCTTACATGCCCATCATCCCCCACATCACTATCTGAAGCTCTCCTCCAGGAATGGATGTAAATCCCTCCACACATCTATGGGAATTTGGAGGAAAGCGGCCGAGGAGGGTTACTGCAGTCATTGAGGCCAAAGGCGGTCCAACACCGGACTGAAAAATAGGAATAAAATCCAATTTCATCACCTCTGTGTTTCCAATACTTCTGACAACAGTGTATTCCGAGGACTCCTGCCTGGGCAGCGTGTTCATGTGTGTCTAATGCAGCCGGAGAGCCACAGGATGGGGCCACAGTGAGTGCAGAAGTTACACTTGTGCAGCCTAAGATGATGCCTGTTATATCAGCACTTGGGGGGGGTTAGGGGTGGCGCTCCTGAGCCTCCATTACCAATGCTCAGTGGTAGTCCCCTAGGGGGGTTGGAACCACAATGGACCCTGCGAGGATGTCTTCAATCATTACATATAAAGACATGTATAAACTTCCTACATTGTATATCACTGACTGCTGTAACCTGTGAATACTCTCTATCTTGCATGTCCTGGGATAAAAGTACCGGGGCCCCTATGGGACTAGGGTGAGGTATCACTTGTGATGAGGTTTAATATCAGGGCAACTAATGACCCAAAGGGAATGAAACCTGTGATAAACCCCAAATATTCAACACTGATCTCAATATCACAGACACATGACATCATCGCAGGTACACAAGATGTCAGGTGACCCCCCCCCCCCCAATCACTGACATCAGAGAAGCATTTTCATGCACTTGTCATAGTAACATAGTATGTTAGGCTGAAGGGAGACAATATCCATCTAGTTTAGCCATTTCTCCCCCCACCCCACTCTCTTGTTGACCCAGAGGAAGGCAAAAAACACCCCAAAAACAATGAGGCAGAAGCCAATTATCCCCCCATAAGGGCAGTCAGAATAATCCCTGGGTCAATGTTTGAAAATTCCTACCTGACTCTGAGACCCGTATCAACAACCCCACTGATTATTTAATGTCTATATCCTGTAATATCATAGCACTTTAAAAAGGCATCTAGTCCTCTCTTAAACTCCTCTATGGATTTTGCCGTCACCACGTCCTCAGGCAGAGAGTTCCACAGTCTCACTGCTCTTACAAGTGCCTTATATAGTGGAAGAATAATGTTCTCGTTCCTCGCCCCTATACCTCTTTTAATGCACCCCAAGACTTTATTTGCTTTTGCAGCAGCTGACTGGCATTGGCTGTTCCAGTTAAGTCTACAGTCCACTAGTACCACCAAAATCACTTTTCCCTAGCAGTACCCCATTTAGTGTATATTGGTGACATCCGTTTCTCCTGCCCATGTGCATAACCTTACATTTATCAATATTGTACTTCATTTGTCATTTTTCCACCCAAGTTCCCAGATTATCCAGGTCCTTTTGTAGCCGCATATTGTCCTCCGTTGTATTAATTATCTTGTATAATTTTGTATCGTCTGTAAATATTGATATTTTGCTGTGCAGCCCCTCATATCAGGTCGTTGATAAATATATTGAACAGAATGGGGCCTAATACTGAACCCTGTGGCACCCCACTAGCAACGGTGGCCCAATCAGAGTATGAACCATTTATTACCACCCTCTGCTTTATATCTGTGAGCCAGTTCTTTACTCAGATACACACGTTTTCACCCAATCCAAGCTGCCTCATTTCATATATCAGCCTATTATGCGGCATGGTGTCAAATGCTTTAGAGAAATCCAGATATATGAGATCAATAGACTCTCCCAGGTCCAGCCTAAACTTTACTTCATGGTAGAAGCAGATCAGATTAATCTGACATGATCGACCCCTCATGAACCCATGCTGATGAGGAATTATACCGTTGTTTTCCTTGAGGTATTCTAGGATCGCGTCTCTCAGAAACCCCTCAAATATTTTTCTTAATTCCAAATTGTCCCAATTTATGTTACTGATAGAAGTTCTGAGCTGATCAAATTTTGCTTTACTAAGGTTTAGGGTTTTTTTGTTGCTCCCTGATAAGGCTTCCTATTGATGACAGTTGGAAATTGACTATATTGTGGTCACTATTTCCCAAGTGTCCCTCAACCTGCACCCCCATGATTCAGTCCAGTTTGTTAGTTAATAATAAGTCCAGGATGGCCCTCCCTCTAGTTGGCTCTCGTACAAGTTGGGTAAGGTAGTTATCTTTAATTGCTCTCAAGAACTTATCACCCTTGTTAGATTTGCAGGTTTCGTCTTTCCATATTATATCTGGATAATGAAAGTCTTCTATAATAATTACTTCATTGCGGTTTGATACTTTTTCTATTTGCCTTATTAAAAAGTTTCAGTTTTTTTCTTTTATTTTTGGTGGCCTATAGAAAACCCCTATCAGTATTTTGTTACTTTTCCCTCTCTGTATTTCTACCCACAGAGATTCCACGTGTTCATCTCCTGCATCTATATCTTCCTGTAGCTTCGGCATTAGATAGGGGGAGGGGTATGTCTGTACGTTAAATCCTATCTGTTTCCCACGGTTTCTTCTGAAGAGATTGTAGCCCTGTAAATTCACCGCCCAATCGCACTTATTATTGAGCTATGTTTCAGTTATTCCTACTATGTCGTAATTTTCTCCAGACATTTTCGCTTCGAGTTCACATACAATTTATATGGTTGTTGTTATTCTTTGTATTCATTATGCTACTTATGGTCCTATTAGCTGTTCTATCAGTTCTAACTGCACTAACCCCTCCCCCCACTCAACCCCCATTCCCAATACTTGGTCCCAGGTCACTATCTACACTGTCTTCCCCCCTATTACTCTTTTTGCCCTCCCCAGTGCCTAGCTTAAACACTCCTCCAGCCTTCTAGCCATCTTCTCCCCCAGCATACCTGTACCCTCCCCATTGATATGCAGCCCATCCCTACGGTAGAGCATGTAGCTGACAGCAAAGTCAGCCCAGTTCTCCAGGAACCTGAAGCCCTCCTTCTGACACCAACTCTACACCAACTCCTGAGCCACTTGTTTACCTCCCTAAGATCCTGCTGCCTTTCTGGTGTGGCTCATGGTACTGGTAGTATTTCCGAGAAAACTACCTTGGAGGTCCTCACCCTAAGCTTAGATCCTAGGTCCCTTAAATCGTTTTTGAGGGTCCTCCATTGACCACAAACTTTATCATTGGTGCCAGTTGTGCACCATGACCGTTGAATCCTCACCAGCTCCTCCCAGTAATCTGTCAACCCGATCTGCGATGTGTCGAACACGAGCGCCAGGAAGACAACACACCGTTCGACGATCCTGGTCTTTATGGCAGATTGCCCTGTCTGTCCCCCTTACAATTGAGTTCCCCGCGACTAACATAGTAACATAGTTCGTAAGGCTGAATGAAGACAATGTCCATCTAGTCCAGCCTGTTTAGCCTCCTGTTTTGTTGATCCAGAGGAAGGCAAAAAACCCCAAGAGTAGAAGCCAATAGCCCTTTTGGGGAAACAAATTCCTTCCCGACTCCCTAATGGCAATCAGACTGTTCCCAGGATCAACCCCTAATAGTTCCTACCTGCCTGTATACCCGGATTAACAAATAATCTTAGATTTATAGCTTATAATATCCTTCCTCTCCAGAAAGACATCAAGTCCCCTTTTAAACTCCTCTAAGGATTTTGCCATCACTACGTCCTCAGGCAGAGAGTTCCACAGTCTAGCTGCTCTTACAGTTAAGAATTCCTTTCTATGTTGGTGATGAAACCTGCTTTCCTCTAAACGTAGCGGATGCCCTCTTGTGACCGTCGTAGTCCTTGGTATAAACAGATCCTGGGAGAGATCCCTGTATTGTCCCCTCATGTATTTATACATAGTTATTTGGTCGCCTCTTAACCTTCTTTTTTCTAGAGTAAATAGTCCCAATTTGGATAGCCTCTCTGGGTATGCCAGTCCCGTCATTCCATGTATTTGTTTAGTCGCTCTTCTTTGAACCCCCTCCAATACCGTAACATCTTTCCTGAGCACCGGTGACCAGAACTGTATACAGTATTCCATGTGAGGCCTGACAAGTGCCTTATATAGTGGGAGGATAATGTTCTCGTCCCTCGCCCCTATACCTCTTTTAATGCACCCCAAAACTTTATCTGCCTTTGCAGCAGCTGATTGGCATTGGTTACTCCAGTTTAGTCTACAATCCACTTGTACCCCCAGGTCTTTATCCATATCACTTTTCCCTAGCAGTACCCCATTAAGTGTATATAGGTAACATCCGTTTCTCCTGCCCATGTGCATAACCTTACATTTATTAACATTGAACTTCATTTGCCATTTTTCTGCCCAAGCCCCCAGCTTATCTAGGTCAGTTTGTAGCTGCACATTGTCCTCCATTGCATTCATTATTTTGTATAATTTTGTGTCATCTGCAAATATTGAAATTTTGCTGTGCAGCCCCTCTATCAGGTCGTTGATAAATATATTGAACAGAATGGGGCCCAATACTGAACCTTGTGGCACCCCGCTAGCGACTGTGGTCCAATCAGAGAGTGAACCATTTATTACCACCCTCTGCTTTCTATCATTGAGCCAATTTTTAACCCAATTACACATGTTTTCACCTAATCCAAGCTGTCTCATTTTGTATATTAGCCTATTATGTGGCACGGTGTCAAACGCTTTAGAGAAGTCTAGATATACGAGATCCATAGACTCTCCCAGGTCCAGCTTAGAGCTTACTTCATCATAGAAACTGATCAGATTTGTCTGACATGAGCGACCCTTCATGAATCCATGCTGGTGAGGAGTTATTCCCTTGTTCTCCTTGAGGTGCTCATCGATGGCGTCTCTCAGAATCCCCTTGAAAATTTTTCCCGTTACTGAAGTGAGACTTACTGGCCTGTAGTTGCCAGGCTCACTTTTTGTCCCCTTTTTATAAATTGGAACCAGGTTGGCAATGCGCCAATCCAATGGTACAACACCGGTCTTGATAGTGTCTAGAAATATTAGGTATAGCGGCCTAGCTAACTCATCACTTAGTTCCCTTAGTATCCTTGGGTGTATTCCATCTGGGCCTGACGATTTATCGATTTTAATCTTCTTTAACCTGTTCCGCACTTCCTCCTGCGTTAGGTATGACATATTTTGCGAGGGGTTTATTTTATTCCCCTGTATCTCGTGTGCATTTCCTTTTCGTTTGTGAATGCGCTTGAAAAGAAACTATTTAATAGATTTGCCTTCCCTCCATCATCTTCAACGATTTCCCCTGCATTATTTGTTAAAGGGCTAGTGCTCTCCCTGTAAATCCTTTTGCTGTTAATATAGTTGAAAAATAGTTCTGGGTTGTTTTTGCTCTCTTTGGCGATCAGTCTTTCCGCCTCCTCCTTGGCAATTTTGATCGTATCTTTGCATATTTTGTTTTTGTCCCTGTACGATTTTAGCGCTTCTTCGCTGCCTTGTTGCTTTAGTAGTTTGAACGCTTTCTTCTTTTCGTTTATTGCCCCTCTTACTGTCTTGTCGAGCCACATTGGTTTCCTTTTGGTTGAGATTCTTTTATTTTTAAAGGGAAAGAACTGCTCACATGAGGTGATTAGGATCCTTTTGAACTTTTCCCATTTATCCTCCGTACTGGCATTTTTGAGGATGTTGTCCCATTTAATGTTACCTATAGTAGTTCTAAGCTCATCAAATTTTGCTTTACTAAAGTTTAGTTTGTTTGTTGCTCCCTGATAAGGCTTCTTATTGAATGACAGCTGGAAGTTGATTATATTGTGGTCACTGTTCCCCAAGTGCCCCTCAACCTGTACCCCCTTTATTCGGTCCGGTTTGTTAGTTAGTACTAGGTCCAGAGTGGCCCTCCCTCTTGTTGGTTCCTGCACCAGTTGGTTCAGATAATTATCTTTAATTACTCTCAAGAACTTATCACCCCTGTAAGATTTGCAGGTCTCATTTTCCCATATTATATCTGGATAATTAAAGTCCCGCATTATAATTACTTCATTGTGGTTTGACACCTCTTCTATCTGCCTTAATAGTACGTTTTCAGTTTCTTCTGTTGCTTTTGGTGGTCTATAGAAAACCCCTATCAGGATTTTGTTATTTTTTCCTCCCTGTATTTCTACCCACAGAGATTCCACCTGTTCTTCTCCTACCCCTATGTCCTCCCGTAGTCTCTGATTTAAGTTCGATTTGACGTACAGACATACCCCTCCCCCTTTCTGGTTCCTTCGGTCTCTTCTGAAGAGATTGTACCCCTGTAAATTCGCTGCCCAATCACACTTATCATCAAGCCATGTTTCCGTTATTCCAACTATATCATAACTCTCATCAGTCATTCTTGCTTCAAGCTCACCCACTTTACCAATCAGACTTCGTGCATTTGTGGTCATACAATTGATATCGTTATTTTTGTTTTTTAAATTCGTTTTGTTGCTATTCGTACTAATGGCTGACCTCACATTTCTAACTGTACTAACCCCCCCCCCCCCCGTCTAGTCTGCCCTGTGCTCCCCTTCCCCTTCTTACTAGAGCAGACCTCCCTGGCGTTCAGAGGGCATGTCGGGCTGCCCTGTAATGGCATCCTCCTCATCTGCCAACTTTGCAAACTTATTGGGGTGTGCCAGTTCAGGACTAGCCTCCCTGGTTCTCTTCCCTCTACCCTATCTAACTGTCACCCAGCTAGCTGCCTGATTGTCCTGCTCTTCTGAACTAAAGTCCACCCCCGCAATGATCGGCTGCAATATGTTGCAGGGTATAATCTATAATAATACAAAGTATGAAGGGTGCAATATATAATAATACATGGTATGAGAGGTGTAATATATAAAAATACAAGAGGCATCATATATAATAATAAGGAGTATTAGGGGTGTAATATATAATAATAAAGAGTATAAGGGGTGTAATGTATAATAATAAAAAGTATGAGAGGTGTAATATATAATAGTATAGAATATGAAGGGTGCAATATATAATACATGGTATGAGAGCTGTAATAGATAAAAAAACAAGATACATAATATATAATAATAAGGAATATAAGGGGTGTAATATATAATAATAAAGAGTATGAGAGGTGTAATATATAATAGTATAGAATATGAAGGGTGCACTATATAACAATACAAGAAGAGTGTGAGAGGCATAATATATAATAAGGAGTCTAATATATAATAATACAAGGTATGAGAGGTGTAATATATGATAATACAGAGTATAATATATCATATTACAGGGTAGGAAGGTGTAATATAATAACTGGTTAGGAGGGGTATAAAATATGATAAGGTATGAGAAGTGTAATATATGATAATAATGCAGGGTATGTGGGCAATAATATGTAATAATACAGAATGAGGGAAGAAATATATAACAAACCAATAACATCTCTCCTTTCATTTTCTGCTTTGTACTGGCCACATGAGAGCTGATACGTGATTGGTTGCTGGGTTTTCCACAGCGTCACCGATTCTACCTGAGGCCAATGACAAATGATAGGGCACGGGTCACGTGTCAGGCTCCGCTCTCAGGTGAACTCTAGTCGCGTGTCAATTCAAGCCTCATTCTGGATGTAAGCTCCGCCCCTGTGTCGAGTGCTTATTGGCTGTGATGGTCCCACGCGCCGGCTCAGTTCCGGAAGTGACGCAGTGAGATAGCGGAGTGACAGGAGGCAGCGGGCACCGGGGGTTGATCCTCGGGGGCGCCCGGTGTGCACCGCGCTGTGTAACTCGGCTTGTGGGAGCCGTCATGGGCGGCAGCGGATCCCGAGCCCGCGGTCTATGGCCCTTCTCATCACAGGGAGCCGAGAGCCCCGGCAGCAACACCGAGCAGAGTGTGGCCCGGATTCGTAAGGCCACCCCGTTCATCTTCACCCGCCGCGGGTGAGCAGAAAGCCAGGGGGGGAGGGAGGTGACCCCCAATAATGATCCTGACACCCGCACAGCAAGCTGCGGCTACCGGCTATCAGAGAGGACAGCCGGCAGGGTGATCCCCTGGTCTCTCTTCTCCACATCTGCTCCCCTGGTGCACCCCTTATCCTCGTCCCTCTGGGCCCCAACACCTCATGTTTTGTTCCCCCGGTGCACCCCTCGTCATTCCCCCTCCAGGCCCGCAACCCCTCTGGTGCACCCTTCATCTTCTGGTCCCATGGGGCACCCTTCATCCTCTCCGGTCTCCCAACCTCTCTGGTGCACCCCTCACTTTCCAGTCCCCGGTGCACCCCTCATCCTCCCCCCTCTGGGCCCCCACCCCGCTGCACCCCTCATCTCTCCCACAGTTCTCTCCCCTGCTGCACCCCTCATCTCTCCCACAGTTCTCTCCCCCGCTGCACCCCTCATCTCTCCCACAGTTCTCTCCCCCGCTGCACCCCTCATCTCTCCCACAGTTCTCTCCCCCGCTGCACCCCTCATCTCTCCCACAGTTCTCTCCCCCGCTGCACCCCTCATCTCTCCCACAGTTCTCTCCCCCGCTGCACCCCTCATCTCTCCCCTCTCTCCCCCGCTGCGCCCCTTATCTCTCCCACAGTTCTCCCCTCTCTCCCCCGCTGCGCCCCTTATCTCTCCCACAGTTCTCCCCTCTCTCCCCCGCTGCACCCCTCATCTCTCCCACAGTTCTCCCCCGCTGCACCCCTCATCTCTCCCACAGGTCTCCCCCCTCTCCCCCGCTGCACCCCTTATCTCTCCCACAGTTCTCCCCTCTCTCCCCTGCTGCACCCCTTATCTCTCCCACAGTTCTCCCCTCTCTCCCCCGCTGCGCCCCTTATCTCTCCCACAGTTCTCCCCTCTCTCCCCAGCTGCGCCCCTCATCTCTCCCAGATCCTTCCCCCTCCGGTAATTTGCTGTAATAAGCCTGTGTTCTCCCGCAGCTCCATGTACTTCGATGAGGACGGAGATCTGGCGCACGAGTTCTACGAGGAAACAATTGTGACCAAGAACGGCCGGAAACGGGCAAAACTGAAACGCATCCACAAGAACCTGCGGCCCCAGGTAAATCCGGAGGAGAGCGATAACCTGTCACCTCCCCATTTTGAGGGTGCGTGACTCCAATCTATTGCTCTTTGTGATCAGCCATGTCAGGCTGGTTAAAGACGGTCTGTAAGACACGTTAGTGCAGCCTATGTCTCCCTTTTGGCTGATGGTAGGACAGGTGAGTGCAATCTATTGTCCTCTGTTATTAGCCCCACATCAGTAACTGTTCCTTCTGCTTCTCCGCAGGGCACGATCAAGTTAGACCATCCATGTATCCATGTGGACTTCCCCATCGTACTATGTGAGGTCTGACACTGCCACCCTCGCCTGCCAAGCTGCGCCCTCCTCTACCAACCTTTGCACCCTATGCTGTGCTCTTGAGACAGGGAGCCGGAAGAGAGTGATGGGGGAGGCACAGGGGGACCCCCGACCCCCCCAAACGGACTTCTGAGTGGTATGTGCAGAGTCAGTGACTGGGCTGTGAATAGAGACAATTAACCCACGCTCTGCCAGGGCCGACACGGCCGGGGTGTAATGTTCTGCGGCCGTGCTGTTCTATGGGCTGCTGGACTTTTCTCTCTTCTCGCTTTAATACTTACCGGTGTTTTCACTGTCCTTTATGGGGACTCCGTCTCCGACCTCAATCCTCGCCAGGGGGGACGTGGCTCAATACTGACAGCTGCCCAGGCTCCTGGCGCGTAGCATAGATGCCAACCTGGCACCATCTAGGGGATACGTTCCGGCCCCCCAGCCTCTATCTCAATGGTCTTATTATCCAGCACATGTAGAGTTGTCAGTCGGCCTCAGCGTGTGACCCGCTTGTTGCCCTGCTAAGGGGGCACTCTGCACTACGAGGGGAACATTGACACTCGTCTCTTCTATGTGATGCACTGTTGATGCAGGAAATTCCCTGGTACAATCGCACTTGTATGTAAGTTAGGATGGGCACGCTGCCTCCGGTTATTTATTACTTGTATGTTTTAGTTCTGTGTCCTCTGTTCCTGAGCTGTGAAGACCCCGTTGTCCCTGCGATCCCCCCTGATCCGACTGTGATATGTACAAGGCAGCGGGAGAGATCGGGGCGCTGGGAGACTGACCCCAATAAAACCTATGTTTGTAAGTCGGACTCCTAGCTTCATTGTTACTTCAGATCCCGGTGCCGCGTTACTGCACAAATAACCATCTGCTGGCAGCAGGCGCTGATATAGGGACAAGCAAAGAATGGGTGGCGGCAGGCGCTTGTATAGGGACAGGTCAGAGAATGGGTGGCATCATCTTGGCGGCAGGTGCTTGTATATAGAGAGATCGGAGAATGGGCGGCATCGTGTTGGTGGCAGGTACTAGTATAGAGACAGGGCGGAGAATGCGTGGTATCATGTTGGCGGCAGGCGCTTGTATAGGGACAGGGCAGAGAATGGGTGGCATCATCTTGGCGGCAGGCGCTTGTATAGGGACAGATCAGAGAATGGGCAGCATCGTGTTGGTGGCAGGTACTAGTATAGGGACAGGGCGGAGAATGCGTGGTATCATGTTGGCGGCAGGTGCTTGTATAGGGTGTAGCAACACGGGGGTTAATGAGTACGCCAAATGGTCACTTTTGCTTCTTTGTTAGTTTATTCATACAAGTTTTAGCAGAACGTAAACGACTGGGTCTCCAGAGAAATAATAAGGTTTGCAAAAAGTCCTTTCAATTTAACCCTCCGTAGTCCACAGGAGGAGCAAGTAAGTCCACAGCTGAGGGAAACAGTAATAAGTCCGTTTGTTTTCACAGACCTGTGGTTGGCCAGAGCGCAGCTGGTCCTTAAGTTGTAGTGTTTCCAGACCCCAGTCCTAGGGCAGGCGTTCCCCAAGGGTCCTGCTGGAACAACGTAGTTCCTTGTCCACAGCGTCTCGACGTCAGGTTACAACTGAAGTCTGGTTCTCCCAGACACACACACCTGCTCCTCACTTCCATCTGTCTCCTTACATAGCTTGCTGGTTTAGGTGTAAGATCTGGCCTGGAGTAAAATTGGACCGATCTACATCACAGAAGCACACCTCTCACCCTGTTACAAGGGACAGGTTGGAGAATCGCTGGCATCATGTTGCGGCAGGCACTTGTATAGGGACAGATCGGAGAATGTGTGGCATCATGTTGGTAGCAGGTGTATGTATAGGGACAGGTCGGAGAATGAGTGGCATTGTGCTGGCGGCAGGCGCACGTATAGAGACAGGTCGGAGAATGAGTGGCATTGTGCTGGCGGCAGGCGCACGTATACGGACAGGTCGGAGAATAGGTTGTATTGTGCTGGCGGCAGGCGCATGTATACGGACAGGTCGGAGAATAGGTGGCATTGTGCTGGCGGCAGGCGCATGGATAGGGACAAATTGGAGAATTTGTGGCATTGTGCTGGCGCCAGGTGCATGGATAGGGAGAGGTCGGAGAATGGGCGGCATAGTACTGGCGCTGGGATAGGGACAGGTCGGAGAATGGGTGGCATCGTGCTTGCGGCAGGCGCATGGATAGGGACAGGTTGTAGAATGGGTGGCATTGTGCTGGCGGCAGGTGCTGATATTCAATATCCTGCCAAAAGTATCTGAACACCTGAGCAAGAATAGCGTTGGCTTTGTGATGGATATGATGTGCGCAGCGGCATAACATGTATATCCAATAGCGTGTGGTCCGCTTTGTGCGGCGCTGACTTGGTTTCCACTGGCTTGCAGATTCTCAGTGCGCTCCTGGATAGTGGCAGAGCTCTGCAGACAATCCCTCCCTTAAGTCATCTGGTTCTTGGTTTAGTAGTGGTAGGGCCTCTCTATTCCGCCTTGTGCTTATGTAACTTGGTTGATCTGGTGACCTGGGTTTTGTCGGAAATGTCACTAACATAGTCCACTAATGTGACAACCAACACGATCCTCCGTGTAATACTCTGTAAAGGGCCATTTACACGGTACAATTATATCGCTCAAAATCCGTCCAAATGAATGAAATTGAGCGATGATTGTGCAGTGTACATGCAGAAAAAACATTAACTATTAGTTGACTTCTCGTTATCGCTGACTTTCAGTCGGCATAAAAAACCTCGCTGGATCGCTGGCTTCTCGCTGCGTGTAAACGCTCCGCACATTACATAGTAGGTGAAGCGCTGAGCGAGACGCCCACAATCTAGCGGTGATCTCTGTCTGGCCAAACGTTCTGCATGAGTGCTAATAACCTTAGCAGTGACGTCAGCACTCCTGCAGTCATTTAGACCAGGGGTCCCCAACTCCAGTCCTCAGGGACCGCCAACAGGTCATGGTTTCAGGATATCCTATGGTAAGAACACCTGTGGCAATGTGTGAGGCACCGACAATAATTACATCACCTGTGTAACACTGAGGAAATCCTGAAAACATGACCTGTTGGCGGTCCCTGAGGACTGGAGTTGGGGGAACACTGATTTAGACGACTGTCGTCCCGTCTACATGGGAGGTAAGATCCCTGGGTCAAAGCATGCTAAAGGGGTTATGCCAGAGACCCCACCAATCAGCAAGCTATCCTCTATATTGTGGATAAGGAATACATTTCAGGGTTCATTCGCGTCATTGAAAACCTGGAATTTGATGAAAGTCATGGATTTTTGCTTTTTGTCATGGATTTTTTTTCTGAGTATTAATAATTTCTCAGATTCTTGTGTGTTTTTAGTTATTTTTGTCCAAAACAATTTCTTTATTGCATTACGATCCAGTATTGTGTTTAACACTAGAAGCCAAAGGGATAAAGAAATTGTTCTGGATAAACAGAACTAAAAACTCACAAGAATCTCCATACTCAGTCTTAAAAATACAAAAAATATTTCCGCTTTTTGACGTGCATTGAAGCTTTTGTTCTCAACCGGCCTCTCGTGGTTGGGGATTTCTTATAAAAAATATATATATATATATATATATATATATATATATATATATATATATATATATATTATATATATAACTGAAAAAAGCTTGACTATTTTTGTATATAAAAAAAAACATTGATTTTCAATGGTATCCTTTTACGATTTTTTTTTTTTTTGGGGGGGGGGGTAATCTCCCATGTTTCCCTATGAAGCCTCCTTTTTTTGCATCACAAAGCAGAAACTTGCGATTTTTGTGCGATGCGTTTTTATAATTAGAGAGTCCTATTGACTTTCATGCTAAACAATTGCAGCAAAATCGCTCGAGAAAATTGCAAGTGGCAGCCATGTTTTTACAAGAAAGCTGTTCTGACGCTCAAAAATCGTGCAGCGATTTCTCGCTCACCAGTGTGAAGGAGCCCTAAACCTTTGATTGCGTGTATTTAAGTTCTGCGAGTGTCATTGAAAAATCAAGATTTTGTCATTTTTTGAGACATTTTTTTAAACACCTGTATGGACACTGAACTTGTAATTTGGGTCTGACCCCTTATAGCAAAACAAACTCCGGCTGACACCTCCAAGGGTCTGCATCTTCTGTAGCATGGTTTAGGACATGTTACATGCTAATGAGACCCAATCCACTTTACTGAGAGGGGGTATCCAAATACCTTTGGTAGGATAGTGTAGAGATGGTGGAGAATGTGCACCAATGCTCTGGCAGTGACCTTTCACACGGAATGGAATACGTCCTACTGCAGAATATTCAGCACCAACATTATCACTCCTAACATCAGCCATCAAGGATCGGACATATTGGATTTCATCGTGCCTGATCCTTTATTACTGCTGGCTATCAGTGCAGTCGGGGTGATCTTACCGCTGCAGTAAATATGCACGCAGCATAATACTTGGTTGTCGGGGTCGGGCAGTAGCGCCTGCTTTCTGTTCCCCCTAATACCCCAGAATTACTCCTGTACGATCCTCTAGAGGTTGTAGATTATGGCTGGTCGCTCCTGCTTAGTTTGCATTTGCTCTGGGCATCTCCCTGGCTGCGGCTGGTGCTCAGGATATTGTGTATGACATCGGTTGTGGCTCAAGAACTAATTGTGACTGGAACAGCTCTGATCAGAGCAGCGTTTGTGGATTAGTTTATGCACTTGCCCAATATATGCGACTTCAACTAAGACCATAAAGCAGAGGATCCTGTGGGGATGGCGTTACGGACGTCCGTTTCCCCCTCTGTGAATCCTATCCATAGATGAGGGAATGAAGACCATGCTATCCATACGTTTACTTTCATTCTCAGCAACTTCATGGCCGCGTAAGTAACTTGCCACTCAAATATCTCAGCAGTAAGACCCCCTCTGATCAGCAAGTTATCCCTTATCATGTGGCTAGGGGATAATTTATAATCTTGGTACAACCCCTTTAATTGATGTCTCCAGTTCAAGGGGGCTGGAAATATTGTGCACTTCAGACTCTACGTGTGTACCGCACTTCCAAAAAAGGCGCATGCGCAGTGATTTGGCTTGCTGCAGTCACTCTTCCCGGAGGTGCGACGCACGTGCAGTGTCTGATACGCACACAGTCCCCAGCTACCTTTTTAAAAGGGCTGTCCGAGTTGTAATATTTCTGTAAAACCTGGTCTTCATGCACTAACATAACAAACCCGCATATTCTCACTCACGCTGTGTCTGCCGCTGCTGCTGCTCCAGGCATCCCCTTCGATGTCTAGATTAAAGGCTGCGGCAGCCTGTTTGTGACGTCACAGGTGCCACAGCCAATCACAGAGCTCAACACTTCATCGCTGAGCTGTATTATTGGCTGCAGCACCTGTGACGTCCCATAAACCAGGCGCGACTGCAGCGTTTTAAACAAAGGAGCGTCAATTGAGCGGTGGCGCAGGACACTGTAGGAGCAAGGAGAGGCGAAAATGTGCAGATTTGTTATATCTGTGCATAGGGAAGAGCTTTTACAAAAATGCTACAGCTTGGACAACCCCTTTAAGCTGCAAACGTCAATCAAATAACAATGGGTGGATTTAGGCACGGAATGAGAGGGGGGAAGCCTGGACCAGTACTGAGGACTGACCGATGTCTCAGACTGTTTGGTCTTAATGATTATACATAAAGTGAAGAAAAAGCCGATTTCAGGGTCATAGAGCTGCTGACTATTAAAGCGAAGGAGTGAATACATAGGGGGGGGGGGGGGGGGAGGTGCCAGCCTTTCTTTAAACTTTTAAGGACCAAGCATGGTAAATATACGGTGCTTGGTCCTGTGCTTTAATCTCCGCAGATGTACGGCATGGTATTAAAGCCTCTGTCCTGCAATCAAGCAGAAGCAGGTTGGGTCCTTAGTAAATCACAACTGAGGACCCAGATGAGAAGGGAGAAGCAGTTTTTAACCGCTTTTTCCTTCTCCTTTCTGAGTGACATACGCTGAATGAGTGCTATGTATTAAAAAGTGGAAGTATTACTGCCACTATGCGACCAGTGATCACCTGACCCTCCGGGTGCCGACTATCTCAGCAGAGCTGCAGGGTCCTAGCAAACCGTGATCAGCTCTGCCAGTGACTTGTCACTACAGGGGGATGTTTTTCCCTGGAACTGCAGCTCCTACACGTTTCAGCTACAGTGGAAAATTGATGTAATGAACAAAAAACTGACCCCCAGAGGTCTTGTATAACATCATGTGACAACTTTATCTTCCAAAAAGTAGAAGAGAAAACACGCGGATCTGCTATCGGTACTATTGTATCTTGTCACCACCGGAAGCTAGGGGTGGCGACATAATACAGCTGTCAAAAAATTTTGTAACGCCCCCTGCATCTGATTGGCTGGGGGCCTGTTTAATATTCAAGTGCTGTTCTGACACGGCAGGAAGACAGCGGCGAGGCTGGGAGCGGCGCCGCCAGCAGAGCCAGAAGCGCCAAAAGACACTGGCCAGTGCCGTTCTGAGATGGCAGGAGGACAGCGACGAAGCTGGGAGCGCCGGCAGAGCCAGAGGCATCGGAGGACACTGGCCAGTGCTATTGTGAGATGGCAGGAGGACAGTGCAGAGGCAAAGGCACCAGAGGACGACTGCGTGTTGAATCCCTCAAGTGCCGTTCTGACATGGCAGGAGGACCGTGCCAAAAGTGGGAGCTGAGGCAGAGGGACAGCAGACCACAACAGTGAGTGACCGGGGCAATTGGTGGCCGGTATGGAGCAGACAGCCAACACAGCGGCTGCAAAAAAAGTGGCTGCACGGACCAATGAGGGAGCGCAGGGACAGCTGCAGTGTGTAAATTGAATTTGTGCCTGGACTGGAGTGTTAGGGTTCGTTTTCCTAGTAGGCTTACATTTATAGCTGTAAAGGCTTCTGCATTTACAGCTAATAACCCTCCAGCCCAGGCACAAATTCAATGTACACGCTGCTAGGACCTGCAGGAATTCAGCCAATCAGGAGCTAGGGGCATAACAGGGGCGTTCCTCCATGCAAGCCCTGTGAAACCCCTAGCTTCTGGAGGTGACCAGGTACAATAGTACCTCTGCTATCTTGGACCTAATTCTTACTAACAGGGAGGGAATGGTTGAGGAAGTAAGGGTGTCTGGAACCATAGGAGGCAGTGATTAGTCTATCCTCGAATTTTTGATAAAAAAGGGGAGTAATGTCAGGAAAAATTCTGCGTAAAGCACCAATTAGGCCCACCCCAATGCCCCGCTGCCGGCGGTAAAGAAGAGACACCACACACGGAGGTCTGGTATAGTTCCTCACACGGGGACATGACTGCGCACTTTATTACAGATTACATGGGATCTTATACCCTTTGGTCTCATAACTAGGAATGGGTGATGGGCTCATTGGCTCAAATTCACCGCATAACCATATATGTGAAGTCCGGATTTCCGGCCTGAGACAGTGAAAGTTATATACGTAGTTGAACAGTCGTTATCTAGATATGGCGCTTCTGGGAAAACAGCCAAGTACACGGCCTTCGTGTCTGGTTCTGTATCATCTCTGAATTTCTGGACACATCTCTCGCAGCCTTGCAAAGCCTTGGAATATCTGATGTAAGGCGACATATAAGTTTTTCTCATTTTAACTTTGAATAGAACTTGCATACAGGTATAAAAGCATAAAAACATATGGCAATATATACATATTCCCTCACAGTAAGAACTGAGAAAACTCAGACCTCAAGGTTGGATTTCAAAAAGGCAGATTTCTATGAACTCAGAAAGAGGGTAAGAAGAATCCAATGGCTGGATGTTCTTAAGGACCGAAATGTCCAGGAAGGTTGGGAAATATTACAAAATGAGATTCTCAAAGCACAATCGTTACCAATCCCTAAAAGAATGAAGGGAAAGCATTTAAAGAGACCAGGCTGGATGAACACAGAACACATATTAAAAAGGAAAAATATGTTTATCAAATGGAAAGCAGGGGAAATATCTAAAGGAAGAATATAATGCGGTCTGCAGAAACTGTAGTGGAAGTGTCAGAAAAGCTAATCATGAATTAGGGCTTGCAACAGAGGCTAAAAGCAATAAAAAAGGATTTTGTGGGGTATCTCAAAAGAAAAGTCAAAGATGCTATTGGATACTTACAAGATGAAAATGGTGAATTGGTTAAGAATGATGTTGAGAAGGCCAGACTTTTAAATTCCTACTTTTGTATCTGTTTTCTCTCAGAAAGTAGATGGAACTTCAACTGATCTTCCCTGTCCGATTGGGGGGATAAAAGAATGCAGACTATAATCAGAGAGACAGACACTTGAAAATGGTGTGCTGTGCTACCACTGACGAAGGCTCTGTGCAGCCGATACGCGTCTGGTTTAGTGATGTGTATACCTGGCAATTTTAAATATGTCTTAATAAAGGAAGATTATATATTTTATTCTGCAAGCAAGCGTGGATTACACTTTTTCCTGCGTGGAATTCTCTGTTATAATCAGAGAGATGGGGATGGAACACTTAGCTACCTTCAATGAATTCAAGTCTCAAGGTCCAGCTGAATTACATCCTAGGATATTAAAGGAAGCACTGGAGGTAATTGCTGAATCACTCCCCATAATCTTTGAAAATTCCTGTAGAACAGGAGGAGTCCCAGAAAACTGGAAAAAGGCAAGTGCTGTCTCTACCATCAAAAAAGGGAAGAAGGTGGATCCAGGAAACTACAGGCCTGTGAGCCTGACTTTTATAGGGGGAAAGATCTTTGAACAAATTATTAAACAGCATGTTTGCAAGTACTTGGATAAAAATGGAATAATTAACCAGAGCCTGCATGGGTTTGTAACAAGCAAGTCATGCCAGACTAATCTAATTTTCTTCTATGACTGAATCACCGACTGGGATGATCAGGGAAATGCGGTAGATATAGTAGGTATTAGTGTATCTTGACGCCCTCGGAAGCTAGGGGATTGATGGGAGGAACGCCCCTCTCACACCCCCAGCTCCCGATAGGGTCAAGCCACCAAGGTCCTAGTAGTAGAGTGTGCAGTGTAGCGCTCAGGGAAACATTTCTTCTTAGCCTTACGTTATGACCTGTAAATGGTGCCATGTGACCGGTGAAAGATGGCAGCATGTACAGGTCATAATGTAAGGCTAGGAAGAAATATTACCCTGACCCTAAGGTGGCGCCCTCACCTCTTGTTGTCCGTAGCCTAGACTGTCAGCTCTGTTTCAGCCGCTGCCGGTCTGAGTGGTTCTGCTCCACCATCGGGACTCATCTCCGAGGCCGCCACCCTCACCGCCGCTGGGACTCCCACACTGAGAGATGCCGCCCTCCCCACCACCGAGACTGTTATATCTGTGCCGCCCACTCCCCCGCTGACAGCTGCCGGTGTCAGTGGTTCTGCTTTGGGGCCGGGAAAGCCGCATCGGGGATGCCAAACATAGCACACTCTCACCCCCCACCCCCCTGCCCGGTCGCCTCCCTGCTTCGGCCGGTATGTACCAGTTGAATCGGGTGGGGGTTGCTATTGCGGAGCATTTGGCCTCAGTCCTACTACAGTGACCGGGGTTGCACCTTGTGCGTCGATGGCCAGGCTCTGCGTTAGCACCACGGACCGCTGGATGTTTTTGACGGCTAATTTTAGTGCCCTTGCAGGACCTAGTTTCCAGGCTGTTCTCCAGCCAATCAGCATCAGGGGCCGTCAACCCCCTTTCAATCTTGACTCCACCATCAAGATACACTAGTACCGATATACTATATCTTGACTTTTCTAAAGCATTTGACAAAGTATCTCATACCATACTTATTGAAAAAATGATCAAATATGGGATTGACAAGGCAGCTATTAGCTGGATTCACAACTGGCTGAGTCATTGTACTCAAAGAGTGGTCATAAATGGCTGCACATCCAAGTGGAAGAATGTATCAAGTGCGGTACCACAAGGCTCTGTCCTAGGCCAGTGTTCAACATTTTTATAATTGATCTGGACGAGGGAATTGATGGGGAACTGATCAAATTTGCAGACGACACAAAGCTAGGAGGGATAGCTAACACTAAGGTCCCCTGTCCCTGGCAGTTTATTCGCTTGTGGTAAACCACCAGCGAATCACGCCGACCGACGCTTCCCAAAGCATTTCTATGGAAAGCGCCGGCACCTGTCCACAAGCAGAGAATCATTGCGATTCTCCGCTTGCTGCGGGCAATTCGCAGCATGCTGTGAATTGCCCCGATTCTCCGCAGTCAATCTATTAAATAGAGCTGACCGGCGGAGATTCGCCACGGGATACTGCATCGCCCTTGGACAGCCAGCCGGTCTAAGGGAGAAAGAGAGTATTCAAAAGGATCTGGAAAAGCTTGAACAGTGGGCGGTGACTAACAGAATGGTATTTAACAAGGAGAAATGCAAAGTCCTACATCTGGGCAAGAAAAATGATAACATACAGAATGGGAGGAATTGGGCTAAGCAAAACATGTGAAAAAGATTTGGGTATACTAATAGATCATAGACTGAACATGAGTCAACAATGTGATGCAGCAGCCAAAAAGGCAAACACAATTTTAGGATGTATTAAGAAAAGCATAGATCACGTGAAGTAATTATCCCCCTCTACTCTTCCTTGGTCAGACCTCATCTAAAATACAGTGTCCAGTTCTGGGCACCCCACTTTAAAAAAAGACATAGACAAACTG
This sequence comes from Eleutherodactylus coqui, assembly GCF_035609145.1. NCBI lineage: Eukaryota > Metazoa > Chordata > Amphibia > Anura > Eleutherodactylidae > Eleutherodactylus > Eleutherodactylus coqui. The sequence continues at coordinate 206,348,784 of NC_089839.1, read as the reverse complement.
GAGTAAGGTCAGAGAAGAGTTACCAAGATGGTGAGCGGTCTGCAAATATCTGAAGGGCTGTCACAGTGCAGAGGGATCAGCCCTATTCTCATTTGCACAAGGAAAGACGAAGCAATGGTATGAAACTGAAAGGGAGGTAACACAAGTTAGATATTAGACAGTGAGGGTGATCAATGAGTGGAACAGGTTACCACAGGAGGTGGTGAGTTCTCCTTTAATGGAAGTGTTCAAGCAAAGGCAGGACAAATCTGTCTGGGATGATTTAGTGAATCCTGCACTGAGCAGGGGATTGGACCCAAAGACCCTGGAGGTCCCTTCCAACCATTCTATGATTCATGGGGAGGTCAAAAAAGGTTAAAAAAAAGTAACAAAAATAAGTTACAAAATTAAATAAAAAAAAACAAAAAAACATAAAAAAGAATATTACCCACCACCGCTGACCAAAACTGTCACTGTATGCACCCTGTAATCCAAAACTAGACCTATGAATCAAAATGGCTGAAACAAAATGAGGAACCCATTCCTATACTTTTAGTGTAAATATGCTAATAAAAATTATAATGTTAAACGTTTTATTAGCTTTTTACCCCCAATAAAGCTAAAAAGTGGGGGGAAAAGTCAGTGAAAAACAATATAAAAAATTAGCCCTCCATGTCACAGAAAAAAGAACTCCCTGAAAAGTCTCTGGTCCGTTAGGATTTTTTTAAAAATCTTAGCCAGACATGATTGAGATGGGAACACGGCCGATTACAAACTGGCCAGAAAAACTGAGCTCGGCTGCGCTAAGCTGTTTCCGTAACTCCTATAGAAGGAAATTACACAAACAACGTAGCACAGAAATCTCTGGCGTTTCCGCAGCTCCTCAGTTACCGAAGCAGTGTAGCTCAGCTGTTTCCATCATCCCAGCCACCACATTTAGCACGACCGGGTTGGTGGGGGCTCACCTCTGGCGCTTTCCTCGATCATATTGCTGGTGTATTGTGTAGAGTCAGACCAACTCTGAGATGGAAGAACCCCTTAAATGGCAAAAAAATTTACAAATCCTTTCCCCTGTAATACCGTGATGATGACACCAGCAATTCTCTGCCTGCGACACTAGAGTTTGGGTGCAGATCACTTTCCTTATGTCCTCAAGCCACCCCAGCCCACACCGACTCAGGAAATCCACAGATCAACATTTTGAAGGATCAGCAAAACTCTGATCTGACGCTATCTGACTCACTTCTTCCACACACAGCCTTGTCCTAGTGCTGTTTGTCCACACGAGGGCGCCCCTCCCCTGAGAATCTGCTGCTGCGTGCACTGGAGGGTTATGTGTCAGTAAATCCTCATCATCAGCCCATTAGCTACAGGCAGTTCTGGCTTCTGTTTCTGCATCAGTCTTCATAATGTCCACGGGGATTGGAGCCGCCTGTAATGTGGATTTATCGTACTGTGTAAAGCCAAGTTCCTGTCACTATCGGAGTAGCGCCGTTACTCTATCCTAGTACTGACCCAACTATCAGATATCCATATAAAGTTTCTATACACATCCAATTCTGAGAGGAGTCTGCTGTAGTTCAACCAGTAAAAAAAAAAAAAAAAAAACGCCTTGGGTCACTGCTTGGGGAGATCTGATCGGCCATGTTTAATTTTCATGGTCAGTTCTATACACTGATTGACCTCTTTATTAGACCACCTCCCAGACTTTTTATGGTTGCCGCTTCTCTGTATGGAAATTGCTGTGATCCCGGTGTGCAGCATGAAAAAGCATGCAATAAGGTTTTTGTGGATCAGTTTCAGTGTGAATCCACATTAGATGGGAAAATCCAACGATCTGAGCGACTTCCAATTAGGCCCGATTATTGGTGCTAGACTAGCTGGGGCCAGGATTTCTCTTGTAACTGTGTGGAGAGTATACCAAGAATGGTGTTACTGAGAAAAAACATCTAGTGAAAGGGGACTGTAGACGGAAACAACTCAGCAGAGGATGTCAAGAACCGTTCTGACCAACAGGTGTTGCACAATTAAGTGCAGCTGAATACAATGCTGGTGCTTGCGACTAATTTGGCCGAACACATAACTCCCTTTTCTTTAGCATGAATAGGCTATAACAGCAGCTGACCAGTTCCTGCACCATTGTGTGTAAGAAAAGCGAAGACGAGGCTCTAGCAGGCAAAAAAGAGCGCAAAACTTGTATCACTGAGCAGTAGAAAATCAGCGCCTGGTCATGAATCCAGATTTCTGTTGCATCATGCTGATGGGAGGTCAGATTTTGGCGCAAGCAGAATGAATTAATCATCCCTTCCTGGCAGCTGGTCAGAATATGTCAGCACCTTCATCTAATTTGTTGCAACTAGAAGAATCTTTCTGTCCGCGGGGGCCGATATTCCTGCAGCAAAATTTTATTACCTAGTGAAAGCTACACCATGATGAATTGCTGCTGTTCTGAAGGACGAAGGAGGCCCAAGACGTTACCAGAGGGAGCTCTAATTAAGGGGCCATTCAGTGTGTATAGAGTTGGTTATTATTGTACACCCGACTACCACTAGTACTGTTAGTGCGGTAAACGCATTGTATGACTACTTGTTCATAGGCTGACTGCACAATGTCTCCGCCCCTGAGGTTCCAGTCTAGCACAGTCTCCGCCCCTGAGGTTCTCCTCTAGCACTGTCTCCATTTATCATGTGTTTTTCTTGGACATAGGCCATCTTGGTACATTGTGTTGACCGCCTGTGGAAGTGCCAGCCACGTCTACTGTCCTGAGTCTGACTGCACCATGATCGTCGCTGTGTCCTGACATAGTATAATCAGGTTATATTCGCACGGAGTAGTTTCTGGGACTAAAAATCAGTTCTGTTTACCTGCATGGGGCTAGTGTGGCAGCAAGCACATGGTTTTCTGTAAGATACATTCAGATGCATGGAACACCTTCAGAGATTTCTGCAACAAACTTGCCGCCTGTGGATAAATGGATGTAGCAAAATTTAGCCTAATGTTGAGAATGCGTTGCAACACGTTCTCTTAAAGGGGTATCACGAGGATAGGCTATAAAAGACTGAGAATTGGGGTCTTGTGTTCCCTTCCCCATCTCATGGTGGGTTTGCTGCACCCACCACCGTGAGGAGATTGTATAGAGCAGTGGTTATGCAGGTGCAGTGCGGCTCCATTCAGCTTCAGTAGGGCTGACAGCTAGCTAAAGGCTTGTCCTCAGCTAGTTCCATCAGCCCCACTGAAATAAATGGAGACATTCTGCGCATGCTCAGCCACTGCTTCATTCAATTAAACATGAGAGAGCCCGCAGTGATTAGAAGATGGGACATGGGACCCCCATTCTCAGGATCAGTAGGGGTCTCAGTGGTGAGACTCTGATCAGACTGTTATCACCTATCCTGTATTTGCATGCGATTCCTGGCCCATTCTTTTCCTCTCGGTGATGCATCCATGAGCCGGCGCTGGCGTTAAGGATGACTCTAGAGGAAATCCTGAGGGAGGAGGGGAGGGCGGCGGTCACGAGCTCTGTCACATAAAAGTGCAAGTTGTCACATTATCTCGCCAAACCCAACACAAATGATTTGTATCTCATCAATATCATCCTCATTGTTAGACCCGGGCCCTGTGAATAATTGGGGTCACCTTCATCTGTGCCCTTAGCCCATCTCGTGGCAATTCGGCTTCAATGCTGAGAAACGTACAGCTAAGGTGGTCGGCGTGGCATCAAAGAAGTCACACAATGACTGCAACAAGCAGCACAAGGTATCAGTCACAGAATATAGTGTGTAATGGATATTATCTATAGGCTCCATACAATGTCACATATACTGTCCTATCCAAAGTAACTGAACACCTGAGCAAGAAGGAAAAGTAGTCATTATTTACATATGTTAATAGTTGGGGTTCCTTTGGACCTAATGATTTTGGAAATTTTCTACTAACGTCTGATACACGTCAACTGGTATTTCCCTCCATTCATCCTGCAAATGTCTTACGAGTTCTCTGAAAGAAGAGGATTGTCGAGTCTGAAATATGACCAGTGTCCTAGTTCATCCCAAAGATGTTCAGGTTGGGACTCTGTGCAGCCAGTCCAATCGTGGAACATCCATATCCTCAAACCAACGTAAAACAGCTGTTGATATGTTTCACTCACAGAGGATTGTCTGAACGGAACACATTGTACCTGTGAGAACGATTAGGTCAGGAGAGGTTTACAGCTTCTAGATGTAAATCAGACTATTTCCATTCCCTGTCAGCAAGCAGAGATCTTGACACTGGTACAGAATTTAAACACAAAGTCTTTGAATTTCACAGAACAGTCAGCAGTTGCTTATTCAGAAGTGACATCCAAGGTGGCGGCGGCTTCACTTGTCATATAATCACAGGTGGGTGACTGCTTGGGATCACGAATCGCGCCATGTTGTTCTAGAGAGTCTGGTGCTGGACCGCAGCCATATTCCACTGCGCAGAACGACGATAGCTGACAAAACAAAGATTAGGCTCAGGAATGTCTCTATCCTCAGAGGTGTAGGGACAGGTGGTACGTGGTGTGCTGCAGTGGGACCCCCCAGCAGTCGGAGACACGGCTCTGGATGTATTATAGCAGGTGTTTGGCGCCGAGCTCCAGATAAGACAGTCATCCAGACTGGAAATATAAAGTGCACCGTCACTTAAAGGGCCGCCGTCCACAGGATTATAAGGTTTAGCCGGGATTAGATTCCCCAGACAGTTTCATGTGTGATGGGATTAGATACAGCAGTTCAGTTGCCAGTTTCAAATGATGCACAGCTCAGCAAACAGTATAACACATTGGGACTAGATAGAGCAGCTCAACAGACGGTATCACACAGGATTAGATACAATGGATCAGCTGACAGTATCATATATGATTATATTATACCCGTATATGGAGGCTCAGGAGACAATATCACTCAGGATAACATTGTACAGCAGACAGTATCACACATGCTAGGATTAGATACACCAATTCACTAGGCAGTATCACACATAATAGGATGTGATACACTCCTCAGCAGACAGAATATAACACATGATAGGATTAGATACAGCAGACAGTATCACATATGATAGTATTATGTTCAGCAGACAGTATCCCACATGATAGGATTAGATACAGCGGCTTGGCAAACAGTATCACGCAAAAATAAGTACACAGCTCAGCACAGAATCACACATGATAGGATTAGATACAGCAGAGAGTATCACACATGACAATGTGATACGGGGGCTCAGTAGATAGTATGACACATGATAGGATTAGATACACAGCTCAGTAGACCATACTACACATAATAGGTATAAATACACAACAGTATCACACAATAAGGATGATGAGGACTGTAGTCCTGTTTATTTGGAATCTGCTTTATCATGACGCTGCACTTTGGGTCCGCAGCTCCATTCGCCTGTACATGACTCAGATATTTCGTAAGTGATTGGACGGATACATCACCCGGAGGAGAATTCTTAGAAGTTGAGTTCAATAAGAATACAATGGGGTCATTGTTATACAGAAACCACACAGCCAAACTGCGGCGATACGTCTCGCGCCTCCTCACAAATACTAACAGCTTACGACGAGATATGGAGGGAACGCAACAGCTCAGAAGACGTGATCCGAGGAGTCTACCCAACTCTCCACATCCTCCCAAAATAAACTGGACTCATCATCATGGGCCGCTGTATCAAACTCTTATAATGTGTGATACGGTCTTCTGATCCACTGTTTCCAAGCCTATTGTGTTACACTGTCTGCTGAGCTGTGTATCTAATCGTATGTTATACTGCTGTGTATATATGCCCTTTATGTGTGGTACTGTTTGCCAATCCGTTGTATCTAATCCTATCGTGTGATACAGCCTACTGCCCCACTGTATCTGATCCTATCATGTGTGATACTGTTTGCTTAGCTGGTGTATGTAATATCATGTGATAGTGTGCTGTATCTAATCCTATCCTATATTATACTGTCTGCTGACCCACAGTAACAAATCCTACGCTGTGAGAAGTATTAAGTCAAGGAAGGTTTTCAGCTGCAGAACTTTTCTACATATATTGATGAAGTTTTATCCACATATTATTGAAATCCCCTATAAAATCATATGGCATGGCAGGGATTTTGTGCCCATGTTTTTTTTCCTTAGTCATGTGACAGTCCCGTTACCATGCAGGGAACAGAACCTGTGTGTCTTATCCACCCTGTTCATTCCATTGGCATATGTTTAGATGTTATTTCCATGGTTCAGGGTGGCGCTCCCATCCGGCCGGTAACAATTGCCCAGCCTGACAATTACTGGAGCTGTGCGATTCAGCCTAGAGGGACAAACACTGATTCTGAGTATACCTGGCCATGTCACGGGTCCCAGCAGCCACTGATCACCATGTATATTAGAAAACTTTGAAAGTGCACTCAAAAACAAACTTGTCATTTAGCTGCAAAACTCGTCCTGCAGTTCCACCTCGGGCTGATATACAAATGACTAGAGTTGTGGTGATTAGATGAACGGTCTTGTCATCTGAGGCCCTAAAAGTGGTTCCCCCTTGGCCTATAAAAGGCTCTCGGAGGCTCCTTGTGTGTAGTGACCTCTTCTTACACTTGTGTAGAGCTTGTTGACCACTAGTCGCCTCTACGACGCAGAGAAGAGATGTCACCCCCTTACCAGAGCCTGAGAGGGGCGCATTATTGGGATGTGAGAAGCTGGATGGTCGTATCGATGAATTGCCCCCCACCGGCCGTTCTGACTAGACTGTTAGAAGGTGTTGGGACCAGTGGATGAGTGAGGGCACACAAGGTGACCGGGGGGGGGGGGGGGGGAGCCAGGACGTCCTCTGCTGACCACCAGTAGAGAGAATCATCTGATAGTCCAACAACCCCAAGCAGCTCTAACTATTTCATTGTCCACCATCCAGAGACGGGGGGCGCCATTGTTACAACCCTGTGTCTGCCAGAAGCATATATCTATATTACTCCCCAAATCCACACTATTTGCAACCTGATTGGATGTTTGGATTTACTCATTCCCGGTGATTGGTATTTTGGGTTGGCTGATTCACGGTGATTGGTTGTTTAGGTTGGCTCATGTAGAAGTGGGGAGTAAAAGGCTAATATGCCTGCCAGAACCATTTCCAGGCGCTTCGCTGAAGGACATTTGGTCTCACGGCGCCCATTACATATACTGCCTTTGACATCCACCATCACTTTTGTTTGCAGTGGTATCATGAACGACAAAACTGGAACCAGGTTGTCTTCAGCAATGAATCCAGGTTTAGTTTGAACACTGATTACGGCCGCGTTCATGTCTGGAGATCTCTGGTTGAGCAACTCAATCCTGCCTTTGCTGTGGAGCGGCACACTGCCCCCTGCTGGTGTGATGGTCTGGGGGCATCACATATGACAGTCAGTCACCCCTAGTAGTGGTACGAGGGACAATGATAGCTCAGCGATATGTTCAGGACATCCTGCAGCCACATGTGTTACTCTCATGGTGGCTTCCAAGCAGAATAATGCTCGGCCGCACACAAGGGTGGCCCTGGAATGTCCCCACAACATTGTCACACTTCCATGGCACCCTGGCACCAGACTTATCACCAAGTATATAAAACATGTATGGGATCCCTCTAGAACGCTATATTCGACAGGCTACGAGTTTGCATGATCCAGAGGCTCAGTTACAGCAAATGTGGAGCGATATGCAGCAGGATACCATACAGAATCTTTATGCCTCCATGCCTGCTTGTATCAAATCTTGCATCCAAGCTAGAGACGGTACAACAGGGTACTAGAGCCTCCATGCCCGCCTATATCACATCCTGTATCCAAGCTAGAGGCGGTACAACAGGGTTCTAGAGCCTCCATGTCCACCCGTATCACATTTTGTATCTAAGCCAGAAGCAGTACAACAGGGTACTGGAGCCTCTATGCCCACCAGTATCACATCTTGTATCCAAGCTAGAGGTGATACAACAGGGTACTAGAGCCTCCATGCCTGCCCATTTAACATCTTGTACCCAAGCTAGAGGCGGTATAACAGGGTACTAGAACCTTCATGCCCGCCTGTATTACATCTTATATCCAAGCTAGAGGCGGTACAACAGGGTACTAAAGCCTCCATTCAACAGATCAGTTCTCCACAATAAATGATCCTTTTGCTCTGATATTGTAACCACTTACTTATATTGTTACCATCACACAGAGAAAGTTTCATTCATTTCTGACAACTCCTTCTAGGGGGGGGGGGGGTTGGTTTTACAGGAGAGGAATTTGTGCTACTGTGTTTGTTTAGCTCCCAGACGACTGTCCTCTGCTCACACAGCTGCAGGTTTGTTACAGTGCAGCAGTGTAGACTTTAATGTGCACTTCAGTCATTTTTACTTCCAAATAGCAGCAAATGATATGGAGCATTCACGGTTGTGGCCGCAGGGTGCAGGATGTACGATATCTCCGTCCCTCTCATACGGTGAATAAGGGCTTTGTCATTGCAGTGCGGCCGCAGCACGGGGTCTGCAGTTTGGCTTCAGTCTTACTATTTTCATGGATAAATAGTTGTCCTATATCAGACACTGAGAAATGCAGTTAATGAAATGCATCTAGGATAATAAATAACTTCAGGGTTATCCGAACATATGTGTAGAGCGACGCACACAACAGCAGGAGGCTACAGCCAGAAGTGATGGGGCGCTAATCTGCGAATGGCAACTGCATGTGAATGGCTATGAACAATAGGAAAAAGTGAAACCAGCTCACCCACAGCGGGCGCTATCCTGGAGTCTAAGCAGCACGGTGCAGGGAGGGAAGCCGGTCAGCCACGGATGGATCCAATTCCAAAACACAAGGTTTCTTCCAGCACTCATATGAAGTTAGAAACAAAACTTGTATTATAGCATCCCTAAAAACCTCCTCATAGAAGCAGATAGAAGGGAGGGGAACGACTTTTGTATGTTTCAAGCCTCACCAACTAGGCTCTCCCTTATGTCATTCCCAACCTCATGCCTCTGGTTAGAAACAAACCACTTCTACACATATGGTGAATATAATTAATCACATTAACCCTTTCCAATCCACTGTCTGACGTCTAAAGACATCCTGATTAAAGCCTGTACAGCTCTGATGTCAGAAGACATCCGACAGGGTATTCTTACTGTATATTACTGGCCACTCTATGGTCAGGGGCCTCTCCGGCATGTCACATACTGCAGTACTGGCTCTAGCCAGCAGATGGCGACATTGTAAAATGGCAGAAAGAGAAAGCCCCCTAGGAAACCCTGCATCCAATATTGGATTGCAAAGGGTTAAAGGGGTTTTCTGGTGAAATACTACTGATGACCTATCATCAGGATAGGTCATCAATAGTTGATCGGCCGGAGTCTGCCGCTCGGAACCCTGACCAATCAGCTGAGTGGGTGCATGCTGTCAGTGCCGCAATAACACAGAGGTAGGAGTGGAAGCAGCGGAAGCCTCCGCACCAACCTCCTTGTAACTGCAGGCATGACTCAATGAAATCAATCAGAGCCATGCCTGCAGTTACAAGCGCCGGCCACTACAAAGAGGTTGGCGCTGAGGCTTCTGCTCCGCCCTCTGTGTATCTGGACTGAAAGTCTCCGCGCCAATCTCCCATGGATTGGCTAGCGCTTGTAACTGCAGGCATGGCTCTCACTGATTTCAATGAGAGCCGTGCCTGCAATTACAAGCGACGGCCACTACACGGAGGTCGGCACGGAGGCTTCTGCTCTGATCTCTATGTTATTGCGACGCTCACAAGATGCGCTCACTCAGCTGACGGGTCGGGGTCTCTATCATCAGGATAGGTCATCAATAGAATTTCACCAGAAAATCTCTTTAAAGATGCACATGACCTCAAATTGGTGAGCGATGAGTTTAACTATGACAGTGCAGTGTAAATAGCAGCCGTCACTCAGTATTGAACGGCCACTACGTTAACGGAATAGAGAGGTGCGGGGAGAACTGAAATCTCCTTCTGCCACCCCGCTGTGAGCCAGCAATACTAGCTCACATGCAGGAGTGCGGGAGCAGGCATGGGCGTAACTATAGGGGATGCGGTTGCACCCGGGCTCAGGAGTCTTAGGGGGCCCATAAGACCTCTCTTCTCCATATAGGCAGCCCAGTAATATGAATAAAGCATTATAGTTTTGGGCCCTGTTACAGGTTTTGCATTGGGGCCCAGAAGCTTCAAGTTACGAATCTGGGAGCAGGTATGTGCGGGGAAGTGTGTCGGGCATCATTTGCCCGACATTCAACCCATCTAAATGGGGCTTAATTCAAACCTCCATGTCTATAAGCCCCATAGGCGACAGTGGTATATTGTACCTGTAACATGACAGACAGAGGCAATATATTGAATCTGTAATATGATAGGTCATAGTACATTGTACCTAGGATCATAGAATGGTAGAGTCCAACCCCCTGCTCAGTGCAAGATTCACTAAGGCCGCCTGCAGACAGCCGGGTCGAATTCGGCTGCGAGAATTCTCACAGCGGGACCCGTCCCGTGCCCCTGCAGGGACCAGCGCGTACTCACCTGCTTCCGCGGCTCCGGCTGTTTAATGGTCCGGCTGCTAACGCAATCGTATGGCAGCTTCCACAGGCGGAAATTCTGCGGGAAATCCCGCCGCGGAATTTCCGCCTGTGTGCAGGACGCCTAAGTCATCCCAGACAGATGTCTGTCCAGCCTTTGCTTGAACACTTCCATTGAAGAACTCACCACCTCCCGTGGTAACCTGTTCCACTCATTGATCACCCTCACTGTCAGAAAGTTTTTTCTAATATCTAATCTGTGTCCCCTCCCTTTCAGTTTCATCCCATTGCTTCTGGTGTTTCCTTGTGCAGATGAGAATAGGGCTGATCCCTCTGCACTGTGACAACCCTTCAGATATTCGTAGACAGCTATTAAGTCTCCTTTCAACTTTCTTTTTTTGCATGCTAAGCATTCCCAGATCTTTTAACCATTCCTCATAGTACATGATTTGCAGATCGCTCACCATCTTGCTAACTCTTCTCTGAACTTGCTCCAGTTAGTCGGTGTATTTTTTAAAGTGGGGTGCCCAGAACTGGACACAGTATTCCAGATGAGGTCTGACTAAGGAAGAGTAGAGGGGGATAATTACCTCACGTGATCTAGACTCTATGCTTCTCTTAATACATCCCGGAATTGTGTTTGCCTTTTTGGCTGCTGCATCACATTGTTGACACATGTTCAGTCTGTGATCTATTAATATACCCAAGTCTTTTTCACATGTACTGATGCTTAGTCCAATTCCTCCCATTCTGTATGTTCTTTAGTTATTTTTCTTTCCCAGATGTAGGACTTTGCATTTCTCCTTGTTAATTACCATTCTGTTAGTCGCTGCCCACTGTGCACGTTTTACTAGATCTTTTTGAATCCTCTCTCCCTCTTCAGTATTAGCTATCTGTCCTAGCTTTGTGTCGTCAACAAATTTGATCAGTTTCCCCTCAATTCCCTGTTCCAGATCATTTATAAAAATGTTGAACAACACTGGGCCTCGGACAGAGCCTTGTGGTACCCCACTTGATACATTCTTCCACTTGGATGTGCAGCCATTTATGACCACTCTTTGAGTATGATCACTCAGCCAGTTGTAAATCCAATCCCATATTTGGTCATTTTTTCAATACGTATGCTATGAAATACTTTGTCAAATGCTTTATATGACAGTTGGCAGTGGTATATTGTACCTGTAATAAGACAGTGGTTAGTGGTATAATATAGCTGTAATATTAGAGGCAACAAAAGTATACTGTATCTCTAATATGGCAGGTGGTGAAGGTATATTGAACCTGTAGTATTACAGGAAGCAGTGGTATATTGCACCTGTATTATGTCAGGGGATGATGGGTGTTGTATTACTCCAGTTGTCCATCAAACGGCCTCCCTGTGTCCAGGGTCAGGTGGTGACTGCCGCTCCTCCTGGTTGATGCCCTGTTGTGCCTCCTATATATGGCCTATTACTGTATGCACTATTGAGACCTGGAGACAGAATCCTTGATTTACACTCTGCAGAACTCGAGAAGGGATTACATTTGTTTGCTGCCTTAGCTGGATGCCAGGACATTCTGCCCGATCTCTGCATGTTGTGGATCTTTCTCCTAGCTCAGCCCAAACTTCCTTCCTGCTTTGCTGGGTGGGGTGTCAGAGCTGCTGGGTGCTGTGCCCTAGACACCTCCTCCTAGTCCTCCACAGCTGGCACGGAGGCCTGTGGGCAGGAGACCCCTGAGGTGTGGTGCCCAGGTCTATGGTTAAACTGCCAGGGATTATTATATCTGTCCATAGTACCTCTGCCCAGACCCCCACCTCTCAGTCTTTACTGTTTTCTGGGCAGAGACTGCTCAGCTATTTCTTAGTTCTTAGCCACAGCTTTCCCAAAATCCTAAAAGGCAAATCTGCAGAGCTGCACAGTGATCAGAGGATCGGGCATTTAACGCTCCCTAATACAGGAGTCTAGGAAAGCTGGGCATGCTGAGAGAAGTAGTGGCACAACATGTGGGGAGCCACAGAGTGCTACTATGCACCCTAAGGCTCCATTCACACGGGCAGTTCAGTTGCAATAAAAACCACATCAAAAAAGTGCATTTGCAAAACTGCGTGCGTTTTTTGCCACATTTTACTACAAACAGTAGAAGCACACATGGTTTCAGCAATGCACTTTTTGGTGCTATTTTTATTGCAACCGAAATGCCCCATTTGATAGAACCTAAAGGCCCATTTAGACACAACAATTGTCGCTCAGAATTCGTTCAAAGCCATCCTTTGAGAAATAAGCATTGCGTCTAAATGCACGGACATCGTGCAGTTTTCGTGCACGATTAGTTCCTTGCTCAATTCTAGTGTTACGGTATTCTACCCGATGATACGCCAGCCTGGGTTGCCCTAGAGCAGTGGTGGCGAACTTATGGCACGCGTGCCAGAGGCGGTACGCAGAGCCCTCACTGCTGGCACGCGTCACCATCGGCTGCTCACCACATTAGTGAATGCCTGCAGGGCTGTGGCTCCCTCTGCGCTGATCTTGGCGCACACTGACGTCAGTGTGCAGCCGGGATACTCCTCCCCCATCCCCCGGCGTCTCCTACTTGGTTCCGCGAGAGCAGGGGGAGGAGACGTCCGGCAGCACACTGACGTCAGTGTGCACCAGCCATCAGACAGAAGAGGAGCGGCGCTTCCACGAGGAGGAGGGGTAAGTATGTGGGCCTCGGGGGTGGGTGGGTGCATTATTACTGCTGGGGGGGGTGTCACTATTATTACTGCTGGGGGACAGTCTGGGGGGAGGGGGTGTCACTGTTATTACTGCTTGGTGGCCGCTGGGGGGTGTCACTATTATTACTGCTGGGGGGACGCTGGGGGGTGTCACTATTATTACTGCCGGGGGGGGGGCGCTCTGGGAGGGGGGGCGTTATTACTGCTGGGGGTATTATAACTGCTGTGGGACCACTGGGGGGGGGCACTATTATTACTGCTGGTGGGGTGTCACTATTATTACTGCTGGGGGGCCGCTAAGGGGTGTCACTATTATACTGCTGGGGGGCCGCCGGGGGGTGTCTCTATTATTACTGCTGGGGGACCGCTGGGGGGGTGTCACTATTATTACTGCTGGGGGTAACGGTCTCAGGGGACCCCCCGCAGGACGCCGCCGACTTTTACTGCTTGCACAGACAGAGCATCCCTTAACAAAGTCGGGGATCTCCTGAGACCTCTTGGCCACCAGTAGTGTCTAGAACAAAGATTCAGAGTCGCCTGCACCCCCGGATGGCCTGCGAAAACCGACGAGTGAGATTCTTCAATGACTCTGAGATGCAAGGTCTCTGGCACGAACCATCTGCCCTCTGGCACCCCCGAAGGAGCGTCCTGCTGACAGTTCTGTAGTTGAGGGACCAGGTTAGATTCTACAGCTGCCACCACCACCCCAGGTGCCAAGATATTCTCAGGAGTCACTGTCTCACTTTCCGGGCACCCGAAACTCCGTGAGAGGGCGTCTGCCTTCACGTTCTTCTGTCCCGGAATATGTCGCAACAAAATTAAACCTGGCTAAAAACAATGCCCACCTCGCTTGACGAGCAGTGAGTCTTTTAGCATTGGCGAGGTATACCAGGTTTTTGTGATCCGTATACACGGTAATGGGATGTCTAGCCCCCTCAAGATGATGTTGCCACTCTTCTAGAGCCCACTTGATCGCCAGTAACTCACGGTTACCCACGTCGTAGTTACGTTCTGCCGAACTAAACTTCCGTGAAAAGAACGCACAGGGGGCAATACCCGGATCTCCCACTGACTTCCTGAGACAATACAGCTCCTGGCCCCACCTCAGATGCATCTACCTCAATAAAAAATGGTCGCCGTGCGTCCGGCTGTACTAACACCGAGGCACTAGTAAATGCTCTTTTTAGACGTCTAAAAGCCTCTAGGGCCGCAGGCGACCATCTTACCAAGTCGAGCCCCTTCTTAGTAAGGTCGGTCAAGGGTTGAGCAATAACTGAGTAATTCTTAATGAATTTACGGTAAAAATTTGCGAAACCCAAAAGCCGCTGGAAAGCCTTAAGGTTATCTGGTCTGACCCATTGGGAGATTGCTGCTACGGTACTTTATCAGACTCCATCTGAATCTTCGTGGGTGAAATCACATAACCAAGGAAAGATACTTGTTTAGTACCAAATAAACATTTTTCCAACTTGACAAACAGTTGGTACTCACGCAAACGGGTCAAAACCAGCCTCAGGTGCCGCACATGGAGAATACACCAGAATGTCATTGAGATAGATGACCAGAAATACCCCCAGGAAGTCGTGGAAGACCGCGTTCATAAAACCCTGGAACACAGTGGGGGTGTTACAGAGTCCGAAGGGCATGACCAGATATTCAAAATGTCCTAATGGAGTGTTGAACGCGGTCTTCGATTCATCTCTCTCTCGAATGCGAATTAAATTGTAAGCCCCCCTTAAGTCCAGTTTGAAAACCAGTGGGCCCCTACCACCTAATACAACAAGGCCTGAATCAGGGGCAAGGAGCACTGGTTCTTCACTGTGATTTTATTCAAAGCCCGATAGTCCAGACAAGGCCTCAATGTTCCATCCTTCTTCTCTACAAAGAAGAGACCTGCCCCGGCAAGGGAACTGGACGGCCTGATATGTCGCTTGGCCAGAGACTCCAAAATATAGGACTTAAGGGCTTCGTGCTCACGCCCCGACAAATTCAAAATGGCTCCCTTAGGGATGGGACTGTCGGGAATCAGATCAATATCACAGTCCCACTCCCTATGGGGAGGAAAAGTCTCAGACAGTTTTTTTGAAAATAGGTCCTGAAAATCTGACAAATACTCTGGGATATATATAGTATCTGCTGAACACATGGATATAGTAGCTAAGTGACTATGACAGGACGACCCCCAATGTGTCAATTCCCGGGTGGACCAATCAAATTGGGGCTTGTGCAGTGCCAACCAGGGCATACCAAGCACCACATCAACAAACATCTTTTCCATAACCAGGAAAGACAGATTCTCAGAATGAAGAGCACCAACAGTGAACTGTAGAATGGGAGTCCTCCATTGTACAACACCTGCGGAGAGAGGGGTCGAATCAATACTGATGAAGCATATGGGGGGGGGGGGGGGGCTTCAGCATGGAAAATTTGGTCATCAGAGGTCTGACAAAATTTAAATGAATCACATTGGCGTCAGCACCCGAATCAATAAAGGCTTGACCGGACCGAATAAAATTCCGGAAGCCAATTGACAAGGCACCAACAACTTAAGGAGTACCTGTGATCCAAGGTGATCCTCCCGACAATCGCCTAGGATCTGCAGTTTTTCCGCCGGTTCAGACTGATGTTGCCATTGCTTCTGTGGACAGGTTGCTACACGATATCCGGCTTCCCCACAGCAAAGGGAAAGACGATGAGTCATCCGCAACCGTCGCCGTTCCCCGGGACTTAGCTGGTCCACTTCCATAGGCTCGGCCCCAGGAGTTGGCATGGGAGAAGTGGGAGCGGGTCTGCAGGACTCCCTAGTTTTACAAGCCTGATGTTCCTTTTCTCTAGATCTCAGTCTTCTGTCAGTCTTTACTGCCAATTCCATTGCCTCATTAAGTGTTACGGGAGCGGGATGGGAAATAATTAGATCCTTGACAGCAGCAGAAAGACCCAACAAAAACACATCTTTGCCCCTGATGCAAAGCCATGAGGTGAGACACTGCTAACCCCGCACGGTCTGGCTCATCAAAAATACCTCCTAGTTCCCGAAAAAACGAATCAACAGACTGCAGGCAAGCCAAACTCTCTGGTAAGCAGTAGGCCCATGTCTGTGTGGGACCCCCGCAGTAGGGACATAATCAATCCCACCTTCTAGGACTCTGAGCCGGAGGATCCGGGCTGCATCCGGAAATATAGTCTACATGCCTGCTGAAAAACAAAAAACTTGCTTCTCTCCCTGGAAAACACCTCAGGGAGAGGACACTTGGGCTCAGGGTTGGATGGGGCTGCAGGAACCTGCGCCAACACCCGCTGCTGCTGGGCCACCATACGACCGGACAGGTCTTGAATCAGGCCTACTAGATCCTGAAACTGACTTGCAAGGACGCTCCTGGTCTCCATTGGAGAGCAAAAACAAAACCCACCGGGCAATTTCAAGGGCCAGTTATTATGTTACGGTATCCTACCCGATGATATGCCAGCCTGGGTTGCTCTAGAACTTAGCCGCAACCCCTGTCTCTGCCTAATTGCCTCCACTCCTGGCTAACCCCAGGCGGGCAACTGGACGGCAGTTCCAGCTCTCACTAGGGATGAAGAGGGGGGACTGGTGTACCAAGATGGAACAGGGTAGAATACCGACAGGAAAGGCAGATGAACAAAACCAACAGGAAATACACGCAGACCGAGGCAGATGGGATAACCTGGCAGATATAGCAAAAGCTGGCAAACAGGGGACTGCCAGAGGCAGAATGCTAGCACACTGAACAAAAACCAATAACTGGCAGTGAATGGACCTCACTGCTAGCCTTATAAACAGAAGCCTCCGCCCAGGGGCGGAGAGGGGGGAGGCGACACCTCCCAGCAGAATCCCATAAACAGGGGCTCGTGCATGGAGCTGCACTCATAGGCGCGCGCACACACGTTGCTGCCTGGACCCACGAGCTCGCGCACCTCGCCGACCAGCCCCCGGGAGCCGGACAACCAGCCGGGGAGACGCGCCCCGCCGCCACATGGTAACACGCAGGCTGTTATCACAGTCGGCAGCACTGATAAGATTCTTTCAGCTCGTGTCCCACTGGTAGTTGACAGCGGGACATAAGCTGTAAGCGCGCAGAACAATGCAGCTATTTGCTTATGCAAAACAGCTGTATTGTTCTCATAGTGATCGTGGCAGTGTCCAGCTCCGCCTGCATAGCTCTTTAGTAGCTAATTAGTTACTATAGACTATGCAAAGATGATCGCTCAAAACTGAACTGTCACTCAAACTGTTATTTGAGCGATCATCTTTCAGTGTAAATGGGGCTTTATAATGGAGCTGTGAAAAGCTTCGCCTGCTGACGTCATCAGTGCATTGATAGGGCCACGTGTGTAGTTAGGACCCCACAGATAAAGGGACCCTGTGCTGCTTGCCCCATCTACAGCCCAGAAGCAAACCCCTTTTTTATTGTATAGCTCCAACATGTTCTGCAGCGCTGTTCAGAGATTTTCATCACCCACAGTGTCCCCAGGAGTTCACAATCTAAAGTCCAAATTAACCTACCAATATATGTATATTGTGCAACAGTGTCCCAGTACTTGCCTTCAGTGATGGGGGCCCCGTGACTTCCCAGTGTAAAGGGGAGGGGGCCCCAGGAAGGAGATAACACAATGTTCTGACCAAAGAACTGCACCTGTCAGCAGATTCCAGCCACAGCAGCGTCACCCCCTCTCCTGTCACAAGACCCTCAGAAGGAAAAGCCGAGTCCTGGTACGGAAGTGTATGGACGGTACAAAAATAATGATAAGTGATCCCCACACCCATCAGCACCCGCCTGGCCCCTCTGTCAGCAGAGCTACTGGGCAGAGATGGGAAAACATCCTATTTCCATTCAACAAAGGAAATCAGCAGAGTTTGGGTGGGGGCTGAGGGGCAGGAAGGAAAGAGGGAAGCAGAACTGGACTGGACAGGGCAAGTCAAGAGCACCAGAGCAAAGCCGGCAGGACTAACAGCAGCATCATGGAGACGCAATGAATGCAGGACTGACGGCTTCACCTGCAAGACTGACGCTAACAGGCATCACCTGCACGACTGACAGCATTAAGCATCACCTGCACGGCTGACACTAACAAGCATCACCTGCACGACTGACAGCATTGGGCATCACCTGCATGACCAACACTGCCTGACTGACAGCAGCAGGCGTCACCTCCTTGACTGACAGCATCAGGCACCACCTGCCCAACTGATAGCATCAGGCGCCACCTGCCCGACTGACAGCATCAGGCGCCACCTGCCCGACTGACAGCATCAGGCGCCACCTGCCCGACTGACAGCATCAGGCGCCACCTGCCCGACTGACAGCAACAGGCGCCACCTGCCCGACTGACAGCATCAGGCGCCACCTGCCCGACTGACAGCATCAGGCGCCACCTGCCCGACTGACAGCATCAGGCGTCACCTTCCTGACTGACAGCATCAGGCGCCACCTGCCCGACTGACAGCATCAGGCGTCATCTTCCTGACTGACAGCATCAGGTGTCACCTCCCCGACTGATAGCATCAGGCATCAACTGCAGAACTGACACTAGCAGGCATAACCTGCCAAATTGACACAAACAAGCATCACCTGCACAACTGACAGCTCCGGGTATCACCTGCAGAACTGACAGGACCAGCACCACCTACAAGACCATCAGCACCAGGTATCACAGGTAACACGGTTAAAGCTTTATTCACACAAGCGTATATACGCAGCTACTTACCCGCGTAAATGCGCTGGGCCAACTAAATATTTCTGATGGACAGCATATTTACGCGGGTAAGTAGCTGCGTATATATACTCATGTGAAAGCAGACTGACTCATTGTATCACACCGTCTGCAAGACTAGTTCAGAATGGGTTTTCAGCCTCTAGATGTAAACGAGAATGCTTTAATTCACTGACAGCAAGCAGACATCTTGAAAATGTTGAGGAACTGAAACACAAAGATTATTAAGAAGTTGCAGAACTTCCTAATACAGCGCTGAATCTTTACTTCAGTGTCTTGTCGGTTGCTTCTCTGCATAGATTTCCTCTTGTTCATGACTTTCTCAGCACTGTCCTAAAGCTGGGCTGAAGGGTCAGGGTCAACATTAGGTAGAAACGTATCAAACATCAGCATATGTAATAATCTTGATGTTACATGGGACTAATTATTACACATCAGCCGTTATGAGGGGTCGGAGCTGGAGATTTCCTCATGTGTGAAGGTAGCTGGGAATCCTCTCCAGAGCCGACAGCTGCAACGTCTGGACAGAGAGACAGATGGCTGAGGTACAGGAGCAGCGGACACCAGGAGGTCTCGCATCAGAGCGCCACAAAGTCTATTTAGAAATAGACGCAATGTAACGATCCGATGATATTGTTCATCATTACGTTCATAAAGGGCTCAGCGTCATGTGTCTGTCGCAAGCGAGAAGTTAAAAGGAAAACAAGCCAGACAGCGTGAGGTATGCAGTCATGCGCAGTGCAAAATCCCTGCCCTACGCAGCAGTATGCCTGCACACCGCCGGCTCACACAGCGGTAAAACGCCGCGTTACACACGCAGCGTTTTACGCATACACTAGTGTGAGTCGGCCCTTATTCACACGGTGAGTGCAATTTCAGTCAGTGAAAAACTTCACTGGGGTGTATCTGCGTTTTCACATCCATTTTGTGTTTTTTTTCATGTGTGTTAAAAAAAAAACAACAAAAAATAAATGGTGGGGGTGCGGGGAAAAAACAGAACACACATTATGTGAGGGCATTCCGTTATTTTTAATGTACCCATTGACTTCAATGGGCAATTCGGGTCCGGGATTCGCACCGGGATAGGACTTGCTGCTTTTTTACATGGACCATTAGGGAGATATCCTCAATATTCACAAAATTTGCACAAATATGAAATCCATCCATTTGAATGTATTCATTCATACAAGTGACAAAAAAATACCGCATTTTTTATCTTTGGCGTTCCCTCGGAACGCCTTGCCCATTGTTTTCGCACTTGTGATCCTTTCACACACATAAAGATTGCAATTTCACAGAGGCAATACGATGCGATTTTTTATTCAAAAATACTTTGTAGCGCCGTGAAAATGGCAAATTGGCAAGCGCAAAATTAGTTTTTCGACCCGATATCACGCTGGCCAAGGTGAATGTAGCCTCACTCTGTGAAAACGACTGCACATGTGAATACACACTAATTTTATTGGGTCTGAGTTCTGTCAGTTCCAAACTTGGACATTAAAATCCCCCATGTGAATAAGGCTTCTTAGACTTAGGCGTTTTTACATTTTCTGGTCCACGCCATTTATTGGCATGAATGGATATTTTTCCGCGATCACGGCTGGCGTTTTTTTCGCCCGTTCACACAAACGTGAGCGTCGTTTTAAGCGAAAAAATACATTGCACCCCGGAAAACCCTCACTTTGCAAAAATCTTTGGGGTGCCTTCCCCTGCCTACATAGGCATTTCAGCAGCAATGGATGCTGCTGAAATGCCTTCCCATTCCTTTCTTTGTCCAGCTCCCATAGAAGTCTATGGGAGCCGCCGCCATATATCAGCCAAAAGATCCAGAACTATCTTTTTGCCCAGAAAATATGGATCGACACGTATTTCAGTCACTTATGTTCCATTTTTCACTGTTCAACGTTTTTACACGCCGTATATTCGCCCATGACTCAGATGATCATGTATATCGATCAGGCGTAAAAACATCGTTATTTATGCGCTCGTGTGAATAAAGCCTAAGGGCTCTTACCCACTTGCGTTTTTTTAACGCTGCGATATCGCTGCATTTTTTTTTACGCGATTGTCAATGGGACTTTCTAATGATAAAAAAGCATTGCACAAAAAAAATCGCAAAGCACAAAGTTGCGATGCGTTTTTAACATTAAAAAGTCCCATTGACAATCGCGTTACAAAAACGCAGCGATGTCGCAGCGTTACCGGTAAAAGAAAGCAAATGGGTGAGAGCCCTAAGGCTGGATTCACACGGACGCTGGCATTTTTACGTTCACCCACCAGCAAACATGTGAACGGGTGCATATACACCAAGCTCGGGACGGTGTCAGGCGGGGGAGACAGGTTAGCTTTGCTCTGTCTTCCCCTCTCCAATCACTCGCTGGGTCTCGGCAAGGGGAGGAGGCGGGAGCTAGTGTGCTAAGCTTCCACCCCCTCTCCGCCCCTTGTCGGCAGCCAGCAATGTCAAGCTGCTAAACTCCCTCCCACCTCCCTTCTCTGGCAGCTCCCATAGAAGTCCAGCTGCCGCCGGCGTAACAGTCAGCCATCCGGGCGCTTTTACGCTGCGGAGATATGACCATGTGCACTGATGCATTGTAAACCAATGCATCAGAGGGGCAGCGTATATCAGCCGGGAGTGAAAATGTGGCCAATATACGCCTGTGTGAATCTAGCCTAAGGGCTTATGCACACGAGCGTATATCGGCCGGCGATTTCACAGCCGGCCGATATATGCTACCATTTGATGCGTTGGATTCCAATGCATCAGATCACACAGGCGTATTCCTGCGCTTTTACGCCAGGTAGGAAGGATAGTTCTGGAACTATCTTCCTGGCCAGACTACGGCCGCAACCATAAACTCCTATGGGAGCCAATGACAGCGGCCGGAGAAGGAAGGTGGGAGGGAGTTTAGCAGCGTGACTGCTAAACACCCTCCCCCTTCTCTTCTCCTCCCCTTTCCGCTGTTTGCAATGGGAAGGGGCAGAGCTCATTGCTGGCTGTGGAGAAGGGGTGGGAGCTTAGCTGAGCTAAGCTATCTTCCCCCACCTGACGGCATGTACACCAAGCCCGTGCATCACATGGTAGCGTATATCAGCTGGCCGTAAAAAACTATGGCCGATATACGCTTGTGTGAATAATCCCTAAGGCTGTATTTACATGGGCAAGTGTGATATTGATCTGAGAAAATCGGACCAATAACACACTTATAAACACGCAATATTTCATGCATTTTGCAAGAAAAACACATGGCATTGCATCTCTGTACATACTATTCACAGATGTAAAAAAAATCTTGTTCTAATACTTTTAATGGAAAAAAGGGCACTGCACTCGCATACAAATTACACGGCATGCGACTGCAATATGTTTTTTTTCACACACCTACAGGAAATAATGGGTGATTCTTGAAAAGAATCGCCCGAAAAATAGGACATGCTATGTTTTTTGGATTCTGCACGCTCAGAAAATTGCTCATTAAATGAACCGATTGGAAATAATGAGTTCTTTTCATATGTGGTTTCTGTGCATTTTGTGATGCCTAAGATCTTCCCAATAAGACCCCCTTGACTCCCCATCATTGCCCACCGCCAACACCACTATCGATTATCTCTTCTGATTCGGCTTCTCGTTAAGTGGCGAGCATTTTTCTGTCTGCGCTGTTAACAAGTTGACAATTTGCTGCTCGTTGCAGAGAAGCTACTGGAAAAGTTACAACCAATAGGGAGGCAGTAAAAATAAAATAACATCAGTAGCCCTCTATGGCGGCGCTCTAACTCCGGGGTCACTCAGAGAAGGACATTTTTACGTTTCAGATGGAGTCTTCTTCAGGACCTACAGTGGAGGAGTGAGCGCCGTCCTGGAATACGTCACACCTGTGGATATATAGAATATTGGGTGTACATAGGGAATCGCCAAAGCTTCATCATGGCCATGGCAGACAGACTGCGCCCGTCTGGCAGTAGGCCCGGGTGCAACTACATATTCTGCCCTCATAATTATGACACTGATTGTGCTCTGCGCCACAAAGCATCTATTGTAGGGGTGTCAGTGTGGCATTTGTTGGTGCCGGCGGCCACACTCTATTATGTCGCAGTCACACTTGTGTCTGGAGAACAGACGGGGCAGATGGCGGACGGGTCACAGGTCACAGCGCTGCACATTCTCCACATAGCAGTCATGTAGAGACAGCACCGATGCACAACAGCTGCCAGGGGCAACACAGCAACCAGGCGGAGGGGGCGGCCGGCACACCTGAGACAATGAAGGGCAATGTCCAACAACTACCCCCGAGTCCCCAGTAAATGGTGGCTGTCAATGTTTGTGGTCCATGTTTCTTAGTCATTTAATTTTCTGGAAAAGCTGGGCGACAACCAAAATGTTATATACCCTGTTTCCCTGAAAATAAACCCTCGCATGATTTTTCAGGATTTTTATAGTTATAGTTAATAAAAAAGTCAGTCAATGTAAATAGTGTCCAGGCAGCTATACATGTAAAATCTTTTGGAACAAAAATTAATATAAGACCCTGTCTTATTTTGGGGGAAACAGAGTAGTAGTAGTACAGCAGGGGAGGAGGGAGACCGTATAACCAGGCAGATTCACCATTCAGTGGTCTGGAGTAGCTCAGTGGCGATATTCGAGGAAGGTCTAATAGCGGCCATATAATTGATCACCTAGCTTTACCAGAATATGACATGGATGTGACGGGTGTTCAGCCTCAGCTCCGGTATGCTGCGGCTCTATTACTGCACGCTAGAAGAGAGGGGGATGGCGCTGGCAGCTGACGGTTCGTGTTCTGTCATCTGTGGGTTACTGATAATTGCAGCACTTAGTAGGGGCACTATTGATTAACTGATGGTGGAGACCCCTGGAGACCTGTAATGTTCTTACTCTATATAGAGACTTCCTGGTAATCCATCAGGTGCGAGACATGTATGTATCTTAGCAACATGGAGAGAGAAGACCCAAAATGAGGCTACCCCCTACTGCTACACTCAACCCAGAACTTCTTTGCTGCTCCCCAACACCAGGAGCTCCTCCAGTGCTTCGCTCAGCCCAAAACTTCTGCACTGCTTCTCCCCCCACCCAGGAGCTCCTCCATTAATCTAGGCCTAGATATGTTCCATCGTTTCCCCCAGCCCAGAACATTTGCACTTCCACCAGGCCCAGGAGCTCTCCCATTACTTTCCACCCGGGCCCAGGAGTACCTCTATTGCTTCCCCCAGAGCTAAAAGCTCCTCAATTGCTTTCACCGGGCTCTGAAGATCCCTCAAGGCTTCCCCCTTAGGTCTAGGAGATCCTCCTGTATTTCTCTCCGAGGCCTATGACCTGCTCGAATGCTTTCCCCCAGGCCCAGGAGCTGCTCCCTTGCTTCCCCCAGCCCACAACTTCTGCACTGCTTCGACCCAATACCAGGAGCTCCTCCAATGCTTCATCTGGGACCAGGAGTTCCATTGCTCACCCCTGGGGCCAATGAGCTCCTCCATTCCTTCCCTCCAGGACCCAGGAGCTCCTCTATTCCTTCCTCCCGGGGCCCAGGAACTCCTCCATTTCTTCCTCCCGGGACCCAGGAGCTCCTCCATTCCTCCCCCCCCCCCCCCGAAACCCAGGAGCTCCTCCATTCCTTCCCCCCCCCGGAACCCTTCCCCCCCCCCCCCGGAACCCAGGAGCTCCTCCATTCCTCCCCCCCCCCCCCCCCCCCCGGAACCCAGGAGCTCCTCCATTCCTTCCGCCCCCCCCCCCCGGAACCCAGGAGCTCCTCCATTCCTTCCGCCCCCCCCCGGGGCCCAGGAGCTCCTCCATTCCTTCCCCCCGGGGCCCAGGAGCTCCTCCATTTCTTCCCCCCGGGGCCCAGGAGCTCCTTTATTCCTTCCTCCTGGAGCCCTGGAGCTCCTCCATTCCTTCCCCCCCGGATCCCAGGAGCTCCTCCATTCCTTCCCCCCGGATCCCAGGAGCTCCTCCATTCCTTCCCCCCGGATCCCAGGAGCTCCTCCATTCCTTCCCCCCAGATCCCAGGAGCTCCTCCATTCCTTCCCCCCGGATCCCAGGAGCTCCTCCATTCCTTCCCCCCGGATCCCAGGAGCTCCTCCATTCCTTCCCCCCGGATCCCAGGAGCTCCTCCATTCCTTCCCCCCGGATCCCAGGAGCTCCTCCATTCCTTCCCCCCGGATCCAAGGAGCTCCTCCATTCCTTCCCCCCAGATCCCAGGAGCTCCTCCATTCCTTCCTCCCGGGGCCCAGGAGCTCCTCTATTCCTTCCTCCCGGGGCCCAGGAGCTCTTCTATTCCTACCTCCCGGGGCCCAGGAGCTGCTCCATTCCTTCCCCCCAGATTCCAGGAGCTCCTCTATTCCTTCCTCCTGGGGCCCAGGAGCTCTTCTATTCCTACCTCCCGGGGCCCAGGAGCTCTTCTATTCCTACCTCCCGGGGCCCAGGAGCTCTTCTATTCCTACCTCCCGGGGCCCAGGAGCTGCTCCATTCCTTCCCCCCAGATTCCAGGAGCTCCTCTATTCCTTCCTCCCGGGGTCCAGGAGCTCTTCTATTCCTACCTCCCGGGGCCCAGGAGCTGCTCCATTCCTTCCCCCCAGATTCCAGGAGCTCCTCTATTCCTTCCTCCCGGGGCCCAGGAGCTCCTCTATTCCTACCTCCTGGGGCCCAGGAGCTCCTTTATTCCTTCCTCTTGGAGCCCAGGAGCTCCTCCATTCCTTCCCCCCAGATCCCAGGAGCTCCTCCATTCCTTCCCCCCGGATCCCAGGAGCTCCTCCATTCCTTCCCCCCGGATCCCAGGAGCTCCTCCATTCCTTCCCCCCGGATCCCAGGAGCTCCTCCATTCCTTCCCCCCGGATCCCAGGAGCTCCTCCATTCCTTCCCCCCGGATCCCAGGAGCTCCTCCATTCCTTCCCCCCGGATCCCAGGAGCTCCTCCATTCCTTCCCCCCCAGATCCCAGGAGCTCCTCTATTCCTTCCTCCCGGGGCCCAGGAGCTCCTCCAGTGCTTCTTCCATTAGGCCTGATTTCCAGATGTCAGGGGCCCCCAGAGATGGCACTAGTTTGTGATCTTCTGTCCTGAAGACTTTATGCTGAGGAGCAACTCCCCAGTAAGTATTTGCACAATGAGGAGGACATCCCATTATCCCCACAATCCCCATAACCCCACGGCAGTGATAACAATGCACACATCGTTACACCCCCCCCCCCCCCCCCTCCTCCTGTCAGTGAGGCATGGGGCATACTGAATCTCATACATATAATCTTGACCACAAGAGCTGACAAGCTACACAGCCACTACTGAAATCTGTAAGTGAATGGCAATAATCACGTAGAGATGCCATCGGTGGGTCGTCATGACATCTGGATAATGGGAGTGATTGTCCTTGAAGAACTTCACTCCCACGGTTGCAGGCGCTGACTACAGAGGCTGAGCCCATAACCTCTGCCTGCATGAACACCGTTAGGGTTCCTCTTCTACACTAGTCTCACGTGACCTGGCCGTAGAGCTCGCACTCTACACGCACCCATCTCCGCTCTCACTGTCAGCGCGCCTGTCTCTTTAATCCTGAACTCCGCCCCCTGTAGTGGACTGTCCCACTTGGAGGGGTGTCATAAACGGCACAGCTCAGGCTTCAGGTGAAGGGAGAACGGCCGGAGAGCAGGGCGCCCCCCATTCTTGCCGGAGAAGGTGGTTGAGGCGAGATCGGGCTCTTTATGTGAATGAAAGGCCCGGGACAGAGACGGCGGCGGCACCATGTATCCGGGGGAGGAGCGGCGCTGAGCACACCGGCGGCCCGGGAGGTGAGCGCCTCATCCACTCATACATGTGCTGCTCGCTGATCGCTCTACAGAGACCTGTATAATGTATAGCCGTGCCTGTAGATAGACTTGTGTAATAAATACAGCGAGACCTATGTAATATATACCCGTACTTATAGATACACCTATGTCATATATACCCTTACCTACAGGGAGACCGCGGTTATATATACCGATACTTCTAGATACCCTGATACCTGTTGATAGACCCATGCTATATGCACTGATACCTATGGATAAACTTATGTTGCATACGCTGATACCTATACATATATTGATACTTATAACATAGAGGACTGTTTATAGGTATTATTGTATATGTAACCTATAGATATTGGTGTATATATGTCTGTTATATATACCACAGCACCCATAGCATAGACCTATGTAATATATGCACTGATGCCTATCTATAGGTGTCAGTGTATATACAGGGTTAGCTACTTCCCCCAACTGAGAGGCCCCTGGAGGGCGCCCTGCTGCTCCAAATGAGACGAAACTCTGACAACGACCACTTCAGATGATGTGCTCACCATCTATGGCAAAGAAAAATAGTAGAAAAAAGTCGCTGATAGGTGGCGCTGTAGCGGACCGGGTCTACCGTGACCGACCTGCATCAGTGTGAGAACTGAAGAACAGCGGTCATCGGCATGTTGTAGTGATTAAAGCAGATTCCCTGCATATGTAGGTCAGAGGGGTATCGTCTCTCCTTAACAAGAGCACCCAAAAAGTGTGTGGCGACACCTTGGGGGTGAGTGGGTTGGGGGGATGGCATCGTCTCTCCCCAAGGAGAGCACCTAGAAGGGGTGTGAGAAGACACCTGAGGGGTAAGTGAGAAGACTTATAAGGCCATGCATGCTCCTCTGGGTCATATATGCAAATAAGGAAGATGGAACAATACCTCTGCAGTGCCACCTATTGGACCGCAGCATTCCTTCAAATCCATGTCAGATCCTTTAGGGCTCCTGCACATGGGCGGATTTGATTTGCAGAACCCAGTGCCGCTGGCTTCCCCCAGATTCCGCAGCAAATACTGCCCATAGCCGCCTATGGAGACCCGTTGCTTCCTGCACACAAGCAGAAATTTCTGCTTGTGGCAAAAAATTGCAGCATGCTCCATTCTGTGCGGATTTATGCACCAACGGCGTCAATGGAAGCCGTCTGTCCTGTGGCCCTTCTGCAATGAGCACTGCAGAAGAGTTTTGGGATCCACGTGATCGCCTAGCGACAGCTCGACTTTATCTGTACTATGCATGCGTGACGGCCGCTGCTCCCACAGTACAGAAAAAGAAGAATCCGGACAGGTGAGTGGGCTCAGGGTTGGATCCTGTTGTGGGATCCCGCATGCCCCATCCGACCCTGTCGTGTGCAGGAGGCCTTATACAAGTCTTTATAACAATGATTGGGAATTGGAAACCAAGCCAGAACCCATACACAGACAGCTGTTTCGGGTTGTTTGCCCAGTGTGCAGTAAGTTTCTGGCTTGGCTGGTGACTTCTGCAGCGCCACCTATTGGATGACAGTATGTATGCATAATCAATGTGTATACAACATAACATGACCTGACAGGTGCCGGATTATCAGGTGGTCACAGAACAGGCTATTGTCCTCACTAGTAACATTGAGGAACCTTCAGGAAGATGAGGAATACAAGTTGACGTTACAATCTGCTGCCGTCACTTCATCAGTTGCAGATGTCTTCCTTCCTTTTTTTTTTGCTCCGGCTGCTGTGAGATTCCACCTTCATCTTGTGCTGGATTAACAGATTTTCTGGATTACAGGACACTCTGTGGCTCCTGTGCAGGTTACTCCCCATGTGACCTAGTAGGATGTATGGCATCGTAAATCCGGGTCCCCTGCTCTGCGGTGGAGAATTGCTGGAAGGAGCGCTCTATTGTCTCTGGTTTCAGCCGCTCTTGTGGTTATGTCAAGGGTAGAACAACTGGGATGATGTGTGGCGTCCAACACGGTCGTCTGTGTCCGGGGACTGATCTGCGATGGGACCAGCAGCAGTTCTAGTAAACTTTGTGCATTTTCAGATGTTTTTGCCCACGGCTCACTGCGCTAATATTTTCACAGAGGAGGAGGGGGTGTAGATTTAGACAGCTTTTTGTGCCATTTTTGTCAGATTCTTGGCCACACCCCTTCTGATAAACCCATCGACTATTCTTGCCAGTTTTTAAATGCGATGGGTGCAGAGAAAAGTTACAAATACAGCGTGCGCCAAAGTTTACGGCTTTTTTGTGCTGCAGATTGAACAAAAACTTCCCTCCAACGTATGGACGGAATAGTCTGAAAGGCTGACACTCTATGGAGCCTCTTGGCTTCCTCTCTCCTATTGCGCTGAGTCTGCTCCGGTACAATCACCCCACGCGGTATAATTATATATCCTGCGACCACATTCACAGCACAGAAAACCGCCGCATCCTCGCTCTACAATCATCAGCAGAGTGCTGCGGCTTCTGCTCCCTGCCTGAGGATGGAGGGGGGCATCAGAGTGAGGGGTCTCTGCTGTGCAGACACCATTGTGTGATGAAGGGACTATGCAGACAATGAGACCCCAGGGAAGAGCCTGAGAGAGCACGGGTGGGGGATGGGTCCTCGGTCCTCGCACACAAACGGCCTCCATATTGCCTCTGCTCATATGTGTCATGTGCAGAATGTGACATCCCTGATTTTATGTTCTGCCCTCCTATAAACACATTTCTGACATCAAACCTGCTGACTGTTTCCTCTCCATATCCAGATCCATAGAACTTGATTTCAATGAGTGCATTTATGTGGACGTATTTTCCTGCACGTTTCGGTCGTGCAAAAATGCAGCATGCTCTATTTTCCTGCACACTAAAGGTCCCCATAGAAGTCAACGGGGATGCAAAAATACGCACGCAATACGCTTGGAGATGTGAAACACTACGTAGTTGCACAAGAAAAAGAATACATCTGGAACTCATTAGACTAATTAGGCATTTCAATGGCAGGGGAGCAATGCAGTAAAATACGATGATGCGCACGCCAAAAAGCAATGTTCGTACTGCAAAGACGCAGCACTTATGCGTGCGCAGCCAGTGTAGCTCCATAGCTGATGTCACATGCATGATGTAAAGGGCTTTGCAGGTTATATCAGCCACTCCTGACCTCATATATGTGATTGATATCAGCTGCTCCTGCGTTTTTGTAGACTCCAACAATCAAGTGTACTGACTCTATAAGGGCCCTTTTATACGGAATGATTTTCGTTCCATAAATCGCCAGATTGTGCGCATTTGGATGGTAATCGTTCAGTATAAACCCTGCCAATGATTGAACATCGTATGAGAATTCGTTGGCATCTCTTCGTCGTTCATTTTACGCAGTCATTAAAATAATAGGTGGCTCGTTCGCACGTTGTGTGGGCATAGCTATCGTTTAGTTGTTCATTCGCTGGTGCAGTGAATGTGAACAATTTGCGTACGAAATTCCAAACTATTTATCCGCCAGTATAAACAGGCGCACAAGCGAACAATTCAGCACTCCGTGTAAAAAGAGCCTAATGACCCGTTTACACGCAACGATTATCGCTCAGAATTTATTTAAACAAATTTGAGTGATAATCGTTCAGCGTAAATGTGAAAAGATCGCTCACTATGCGTTCCTAGTTGTTTGTCGCTGGCGTAAAACTATCACTGGCTTCTCGTTCTGTGCAAATGCTCAGCGCTTCACGTAGAAGGTGAAGTGCTGAGCGAGAAGCGGATGAGATATTTTTTAGTCTAAACTCTCCGCACGAGCGCTGACGACCTTAGCGGTGACGTCAGCACTCCTGCAGTCGTTTAAACCAGTGTTCCCCAACTCCAGTCCTCAGGAACCACCAACAGGTCATGTTTTCAGGATTTCCTCAGTGTTACACAGGTGATGTAATTATTGTCAGTGCCTCAGACATTGCCACAGGTGTTCTTACCATAGGATATCCTGAAAACATGACCTGTTGGGGGTCCCTGAGGACTGGAGTTGGGGACCCCTCGTTTAAACGGCCCATAAGGCTTCTGTCTGAGAATGGGTACTGTGACCATCTTTATTCTTCAGAGCAGAGTGACTGTACGTTATAGTCATTATTAGTCCCCATTGCTCATCTTTGTATCCATGTCTTTCTTCAGTGTGTGTGGAGGAGTGCAGGGTCATGAGTGGATGTTGGTGCGCCACTTGCTGGCTGTCAGAGGAACTGCATCCCCTTCTCCAGACAGTCGGATTGTATCTGTGCCAGTTCCTTCCTCTTCAGACACCACAGGAGAGATTTTATTAAAGGGATATTCCCTATATGGAGAGGTGCTTGGCTGTTCGCTTTCAAGGAGATAAAATAGCGAGAGTCGCGCACATGGCTGCCATCTCTCCGTTCATTCTTCACCAGGATGCGGTGGTCTCCTCACTAGGTGGGTTGGAGACCCCCGTTCTTTACAAAGATGCGAGTCTTACCTCTGGGACCTGCACCTATCAGGCATTTATAGCATGTGCTGAGAATATTCCATAAAAGTTGATTAGAGCTTCAGTGAGGTGCAAGCGCCGCTGTGGGTGGGGCACAGACTCGCCCAAACGCCAGGTGCACAGTCAGCCAAGATCATTTCTTGGGTTCTGTTTTGACTTGCAGACGGTGAGGTAAGTGCGAGGCGCGGTGATGGAGAAATGAATCGGGGACCTTTCACACGGGACGGAATTCTGTTGTAGGTTGCAACCAAATCCGGAGCTGCGGAATTCCACAGCAGAATCCTCGGGTCTCGGGCAGATTTTAGTACGGAATTGCCGACAGGTTTTGAGCCATTTTTAATTCCGTTTCAAAAACTGCTTTCGAACGTTTTTGTTTACATCCTGAACTCCCAACTGATACATTTTACCTGCGCTGATACGTTGTAACAAGCCCTCAGTGGTGTGAGCAGGACTGTCAGGGTTTCACCCTCTGGATGTACACAAAGGGGCAGATTTATGAAAGATCTGGCTTAGCTGCCCCCAGCAACTAATCACAACGCAGCTTTCATTTTACCGCCGCAGTTAAAGAAATGAAAGCTGTGCTGTGATTGGTTGCCTGGGGCAACAAGTCGTATTTTCCTTTCATAAATCTGCCCCCTACTAGACAGATGCGAGATTCAATACTCGTGTCCAGTGATGATGCCGCCTCCATGTTTCTCTACTTCCTTTTCTGTATGAGCTGTGATTCCAGGAATGGAGACGGGACGCTCGGCGTCGATTTACAGGGTTTACAGTGAATGTGATTCCACAGGAGCCCCGGCCAATACTTGCTGAGTCACAAGGCTTCCTGTGTGGGCTCAGTCTTACCGCGCCGCGTCCTTCTTAGGTTATAGTCACTTGGACGATACTTCCCACTCCTGTGCGAGTTCTGTCCAATTCCAAGCTGGACAGAACTTGCAAGAGTAACGAATCTATTCATTTGAATGGGTTAATTCACACAAGCTATTTTTTTCCTCTTGGACCCCTAATGTGAGTTTGAAAAACTGCGATTCTTGAAGAATTGCTCATTATTTTCTATGGGGGTATAAAAAAAGCAGATCACAACTGCATGCCATGTGATTTGTATAAAAGTACAATGATTTTTTTGGCATAATTTAATATGGGAACTACATGTGTGTGATGACATCAGTGAGGCTCCGTATGGGGGGTGATGACATCAGTGAGGCTCAGTATGGGGGGGGTGATGACATCAGTGAGGCTCAGTATGGGGGGTGTGATGACATCAGTGAGGCTCAGTATGGGGGGGGGGGTGATGACATCGGTGAGGCTCAGTATGGGGGGGTGATGACATCGGTGAGGCTCAGTATGGGGGGGGTGAGGACATCGGTGAGGCTCAGTATGGGGAGGGGGTGAGGACATCGGTGAGGCTCAGTATGGGGGGGGGTGATGACATTGGTGAGGCTCAGTATAGGGAGGGGTGATGACATTGGTGAGGCTCAGTATAGGGAGGGGTGATGACATCGGTGAGGCTCAGTATAGGGAGGGGTGATGACATCGGTGAGGCTCAGTATAGGGAGGGGTGATGACATCGGTGAGGCTCAGTATGGGGGAGGGGTGATGACATCGGTGAGGCTCAGTATGGGGGGGGGGGTTCATCAGTGAGGCTCAGTATGGAGGGTGATGACATCAGTGAGGCTCAGTATGGGGGGGGGAGTGATGACATCGGTGAGGCTCAGTATGGGGGGGGGTGATGACATCGGTGAGGCTCAGTATGGGGGGGGTGATGACATCGGTGAGGCTCAGTATGGGGGGGGTGATGACATCGGTGAGGCTCAGTATGGGGGGGGGGGGGTGATGACATCGGTGAGGCTCAGTATGGGGGGGGGTGATGACATCGGTGAGGCTCAGTATGGGGGGGGTGAGGACATCGGTGAGGCTCAGTATGGGGGGGGTGAGGACATCGGTGAGGCTCAGTGGGGGGGGGGTGAGGACATCGGTGAGGCTCAGTATGGGGGGGGGGTGAGGACATCGGTGAGGCTCAGTATGGGGGGGGGGGCTGAGGACATCGGTGAGGCTCAGTATGGGGGGTGATGATATCAGTGCTCGTCCTGGGTTGTACGTGCTATCAGAGCTGAAGTACACCTGTATCGCTTCACTTTATATGCTGTATGATTATTATGCGTTATTACTGGTAATCCGTGGAGTACTTCTAATGTCTTTTCTTCTCCTCTTCTCGCTTTAGGTGTCTCCTCCATTTTCACCATGCTTGCCTTCTTCATGTCCGTTCTCTGGTGCCTTCTCTTCACCTTCCATGATGGCCTTTCATCCCCTGCAATGGAGAAGCCCACCACTCGCCCTATTTACAGTCAGCGGCCATTTGTAGCAATCTGGAACGCCCCCACACAGGAATGTCAACCACGACACGATGTGCCTTTCGATTTACGACTCTTTGACTTCCACGCGTCTCCCAATGAGGGCTTTGTGGACCAGAGACTCACCATCTTCTACAAGGAGCGCCTCGGATACTACCCTTACTATAGTAAAAACAACGTTCCTTTCTACGGCGGTGTTCCCCAGAACGCTAGCATCAGCACCCACTTGAGATGGATGCAGGAAGGGTTGAAGAAATATATAAACAAAACCGTAGATGAGGAAGGACTGGCCGTCATCGACTGGGAGGAGTGGCGTCCCATTTGGTTAAGAAACTGGCACGACAAAGACATATACAGGCAGTTTTCACGGAATCTGGTTGCAGCCCATCACCCCAAGTGGCCCTCAGAAGACGTCAACAAACAAGCACAATTTGAGTTTGAAACCGCCGCCCGCAGCTTCATGGAACAAACGATACAGCATGCCAGGAGCGCCCGTCCCCGCCAGCTCTGGGGCTTCTACCTGTTCCCCGACTGCTACAACCACGACTACATGCAGAACTGGGAGCGCTACACCGGGAAGTGTCCGGACGTGGAGATCTCCCGCAATGACCAGTTGAACTGGTTGTGGGAGGCCAGCACTGCGCTCTTCCCATCCATCTACCTGAACCAGACTCTGGAGTCCAGCTCTCAGGGTCGCCTGTTTGTACACTTCCGGGTGAAGGAAGCCATGAGGATCGCAAATAAGCATCACAAAGACTACGCCCTGCCGGTCTATGTGTATTCACGACCCACCTACATGAAGATGCTGGACACCCTGTCCCAGGTAAGGCGTGACGTCCCCTATAGGACATGGCTGCCAGTTAAATGACCTTCATAATACCATTGTCAATGGCTTAAATGAATAGAGGCAAGAACCAGAGACTGAATGTATAGTGAACATCCAGATGGCCCAGTGTTAAGACACCTTCACATGGGCGTAATGATATCAGTTGGTTCATACACTTTCTCCATATCTGCACCTCATTAGACTAAATAGTCATTTAAATCTGGACGAGTTTGCGTTCCTCCCATATGCACATGCGCAAATAAATACTGTACAATGCACAGATGCGCAAGCAAATCAACAGCGCTTATAGCGCAAATATGTTGCGCTGAAGCGTGCACATTTGCATACACGCCTGTGTTAAGGAACTCTTAGTCTGGTGATACTTGCACATATTCTGCCTGTATTTATGCTTCCGTAAGACGAATGGCGGTCCCAGTTTGACCGTAAGTCTTCTAACCTGAACCCCAGGCATCGTAGCGCTCTAAAAAAATACAACTCCGGGAACACGGCAGGCTGCAATTCAGACATGGTTGCAGACCCATCTGCACCCCAACTTCAAGAAGGCGGCGGGTGTGGCAGAGCGAGCGGATATCCCCTGCATATATTATAGTACAGTATGTGGTCGCGTCCCTGTTAGGATCCTCCTCGGCCCTCCAGCATCATATTGTGCGCCTGAGTGTATTGATGGAGTCAGGAAAGGAATGCACCAAGTGCAGGACCGGGCACGTCCATCATGGCAGAACGCGGAGGTTTAACCCCATACACACCACTCTGCATCCACTTATTACAGCTCAGCTGGTCACAGGACTTGTTACAGGGATGAAAGTTGTGTTCTTGCAGAAGCCCACCATACATAGGAGCCCCCCATGCACCTAAAATTTCATTATGTCCTGGAGTCATCGCACCATTTATAGTCACTGTGTCCTTCCACTATACCCTGCTGTGCACCCCTATACCCCTCGTTTAGAAAACATATGCACCCTTGTTAATCCTGAGCTTCATGGTCCATGAATAGAATGTCAGAATACAGTGAAGACTGCCACATGTAACTACATAACTGCAGATTTCTATGCCATTCAATGCTGAATGCAATTCCGTTTAATGGGATTCCATGCTGTAATCTATGCGGTAAGAATGATTATTTTTCACACATGGATTCATATCAATGTGTAAAAAGCGTTCGTGTTACTTCTTGACATAGATTCCCATTGAAAAGAGCTAAATCCGCCTGCGGATCCGCGTCTGTATGTTTGCATAGTCATGGCAGATCTCCACTGCTCAGCTATAAAATTCTATCATAGTTTCTAGAGGCGGATTCCAGGTGACAAAATCCATGTTGTGAACGTCCCCTTATGGCGGCTGTCAGTTCTTGTTGTATGTATTAATACTGCATTTATTTAACTTTCCAGATGGATTTAGTCTCCACCATTGGGGAGAGCGCTGCGCAGGGGGCCGCCGGGGTCATCTTCTGGGGTGATGTTGAATACGCAAAGAACGCGGTGAGTGCCCTGGTGTGAAGCGGTGACGTCTGGTTGTGATGTGCAGCTCAGTCATGTAAACGTCCCTCAGGTGCCATCTGTATACTGTGCATCATGGCATCCATATTGCCCTTTTGTTTTTTCTTCATGTGGTTTTAGTAAGAGAAAACCTCTGTTGCCCACAGCGACCAATCACAGTGCAGCTTTCACTTTACTACAGCAGAACAGAAAATGATTAGTCTGTATCTCCCAATGTCCTTCGTCCTCGGGCTTCATCAGTTGTTTGCGCCCTCTATCTGTTGTGAAAGGAATGATCCCAGCGAGTTCTGGGAGTTGTATTTGTACAGCGGCAGGAGCTCCACCACAAGCTATGCTCTGCTCCTCATGTATGTTCTCACCCGGTGCCTAGCCTCCACCTCAGGCAAACTATACACGGGCCAGTGTGATATCGGGCCATGAAACTTGGCCTGATATCGCGCTTGTGAACATGCGATTTACCTGCGGATGCAAGGCGTTTGTCAGGTAAAAACGCCTCATGTCGCATCTAAGGTTCCTATCCTCTCACGCGAGTTTCATGCGCAGTAGAGGATCGGAAGTGCTTCCCATTGATTTCACTTTGCACAGTATGCGAGGCAATACAGGTCCCATTGAAATCAATGGGCTATGTGTTTCCGAGGAAAGCGAATAAATAGGACATGCTGCCTTTTTTTTTTCCTGGAGTGTGGGAAAGAATCGCTCATATATATGACTATTCAAAAGAATTGGGTTTGTATTTGTGCGTCTCACAAGACACAAATCTTGCTGGAATTTCTTGGCAGAACTTGCAGACGTTAAAAAGGAAGAAAAATATGTTTATCAAATGGAAAGAGGGGGTAATAGCTAAAGAAGAATATAATGGGATCTGCAGAAACTGTAGGGCAAGTGTCAGAAAAGTTAAAGCTAATAATGAATTGAGGCTTGGAACAGAGACCAAAAGCAATAAAAAAGGATTTTGGGGGTATGTCAAAAGCAAAAGAAAAGTCAAAGATAGTATTGGATGCTTATAAGATGAAAATAGTGAATTGGTTCAGAATGATGTTGAGAAGGCCGAAGTTTTGAATTCCTATTTTGTATCTGTTTTCTCTCAGAAAGTAGATGGAGCATTAACTGATCTTCCCTGTGCTATTGGGGGAATAAAAGAATGCAGGCTATCTATAAGCAGAGAGATGCTGAGGGAAAACTTAGCTAACTTAAATGAATTCAAGTCTCAAGGTCCAGAAGAATTACTTCCTAGGATACTAAAGAAAGCAGCGCCATAATCTTTGAAAATTCCTAGAGAACAGGAGCAGTCCCAGAAGATTGGAAAAGGGCAAATGTTATCCCAATCTTCAAAAAATTGGAACAAGTTGGATCCAGGAAACTTCAGGCCTGTGAGCCTGACTTCTATACTGGGAAAGATCATTGAAGAAATTATTAAACAGCATGTATGCAAGTACTTAAGTAAAAATTGAGTAATTAATAGAGTTGAGCGAACGTACTCTGCCGAGCTTGATGCTCGTTCGAGTATTAGGAGAAAAAAAAATGCTCGGGACCCTGCGTCCCACATACAAAAATGCTTGTCTCCCATTGTAGTCAATGGGGTTCATTACTCGAGTAGAGCTCTCGAATTTTATGAAAAGCTCTACTCAAATAACGTGGACCCGAGCATTTGGGTGCTCGCTCATCTCTAGTAATTAACCAGAGCCAGCATGGGTTTGTAACAAACAAGTCATGCAGGACGAATCTAATTTCCTTCTATGACAGAATTGCGGACTGGGTTGATCAGGAAAATGCGGTGGACATAGTATATCTTGACTTCAGTAAAGCATTTGACAAAGTATCTCATACATACTTATTGAAAAAATGACCAAATATGGGATTTACAAGGCAACTGTTAGGTGGATTCACAACTGGCTGAGTGATCTACTCAAAGAGTGGTCATAAATGGCTGCACATCCAAGTGGAAGAATGTATCAAGTGGGGGTACCACAAGGCTCTGTCCTAGGCACATGTTGTTCAACATTTTTATAAATTATCTGGAGGAGGGAATTGATGGGAAACTGATCAAATTTGCTAATGACACAAATCTAGGAGGGATAGCTAACACTAGAGAAGAGAGAGAGGATTCAAAAAGATCTAGAAAAGCTTGAACAGTGGGCGGCGACTAACAGAATGGGATTTAACAAGGAGAAATGCAAAGTCCTATATCGGGGCAAGAAAAATGAAAAAAGCACATACAGAATCGGAGGAATTGGGCTAAGCAGCAGCACGTGTGAAAAAGACTTGGGTATACTAATGGATGATAGACTGAACATAAGTCAACAGTGTGATACAGCAGCCAAAAAGGCAAACACAATTCTGGGATGTATTAAGAGTCTAGGTCACGTGAGGTAATTATCCTCCTCTCCTCTACTCTTCCTTAGTCAGACCTCATCTGGAGTACTATTCGCATAAAGTCTAGATCACGTGAGGTCATTATCCTCATGTCCTCTACTTTTCCTTAGTCAGACCTCATCTGGAGTACTGTGTCCAGTTCTGAGCACCCCACTTTAAAAAAAGACATAGACAAACTGGAGCAAGTTCAGAGAAGAGTTACCAGGATGGTGAGCGGTCTGCAAATCATCTCCTATGAGGAACTGTTAAAGGATCTGGGAATGTTTAGCTTGCAAAAAAGAAGGCTGAGAGGAGACTTAATAGCTGTCTACAAATATCTGAAGGCCTGTCACAGTGCAGAGGGATCAGCCCTATTCTCATTTGTACAAGGAAAGACCAGCAGCAATGGGATGAAACTGAAAGGGAGGAGACACAGATTAGATATTAGAAAAAACTTTCTGACAGTGAGGGTGATCAATGAGTGGAACAGGTTACCACAGGAGGTGGTGAGTTTTCAATGGAAGTGTTCAAACAAAGGCTGGACAGACATCTGTCTGAGATACCTTACTGAATCCTGCACTGAGCAAGGGGGTTGGACCCGATGACCCTGAAGGTCCCTTCCAACTCTACCATTCTATGATTGACATGTGAAAGCGACCTCTGGGCTGTTTTGGTGAGCCGACTGCAAAGGTGTCATAAGTGCCTCCGCCCCTGAATTCTTCAGTGCCTCAAAAAATAATAAAACCGTATACTTGCCCTCTCCCGCATGCTGTGGCGCTCACCTGTTGCTATGCTCTCCTGACTCTGACGCTGAACAGGCCCTGCTCTGTCTGACCCAGACCTTCATGATGACTTCTTTCAGCACACTCTCCTCATTCTGCCGCTACCCTTAATGCTGTGATTACATGTGGTGGATTTCTATGTTTTTTCCACAGCAGGAAGTCTATGGCAAATCTGCACCAAATGTTGTGGATTTTGAGGCAGATTTCACTCCTTCAAATGAGGGTGTGAAATCCACACTAAAATCTGAAGCAAAGAATATATGCTGTGGATATTGGTGCAGCCCTGCACCGAAACGTATGAATGTACCCTAATGCTCTGTGCCCTCTGCTGCCAGGGGGTCCAGTGCAGGTGCCCCGATTGCTCTATTGTTAAAGTGTCTATGCTGTCCTCTATTGCCCGGCCTCCCTTCTGCCCCTCTTTATTGTCCTCTGATGCCCGGCCTCTTCCACTGCAGTGTTCTGACCTCCCATAATGCTCTTGGTTTTGTACCCCCTCTCACATTCTCCCTCTTTCTTGCAGGAGTCTTGCCTAAAGGTGAAGTCGTACCTGGAGGGTAGTTTTGGCGAATACATCGTCAATGTGACAACCGCCGCAGAGCACTGCAGCCGTTTTCTCTGCAACAGTAACGGCCGTTGCCTGAGACAAGCCAATAACACAGACAGCTTCTTACACCTCAACCCGGCCAGTTTCCGTATAGTACATGCTCCAAAAGATGTGGACGCATCGGCCCCGATGTGGGCGGACGGTGAGCTCTCCACGAAGGACAAGCACTACCTGAGTTCAAATTTCCACTGCCAGTGTTATGTGGACTGGTACGGCGACAGCTGTAACAAACTGAGAAGCACAAGGAACCACGCAGGATTTACAGGGACCCTTAGGGGCCACATGCTGCTGCAGTCGTTGCTGGCCTTATTCCTCCTGCTGCTCTGAGGGCGTCATGACCCACTGAAGAATGGTTCACTTTAACACTACATTTGACTATGGGTGATGGGACCCCGAAAGATGGAGCCATAGGTTTTCAATCGGTTCCATGAATGTTATTTATTTAAATGTACTCTGTATCCGCCATGAGATGGCGCTGAGTTATTCCTACCTCTAGGACGTAATGATTCTCCCTGCCCCTCTACGTGGGATTCGGGGGTACAAGGGCTTGTCTAAGACTGTGCAATAAGGTTCTCATCCTACCTGTCTGGAAAGAGGGGCTGAGCTGTTTACTGGGATCAGCGCAGCCCCCCTTCACACCTAAAGAGTTAATTGTAGTCCGGCACTCAGGAACAGCGCCACCTGCTGCTCACGCCAGTGCCTTCAACCATTGTTTTATACTGCTGGACGCTGCCATTTTGTAGTATTTTCTGAAGTCTTTGTAGTGTGACTGTGAGGTCATTGGGGGGCTCCACTGGGAAGGTTGTGTGGATGTGGAACGCCTAATCTGGAGCTGGTCATCCAGACTCTGCCATCTCCACCTGGGCCTAGACACCGCCATAACCTGCGCCCAAGTACCGCAAAACACAAAACAATAAAGTATTGTAAGACCCTGGTGTGTCTCGTCTTATTCCGGAAGGTGCTATGACTCTGTGCCAGTGTGAGTAGTCTACCTGTGTTGGGGGCCGCTGCTTAAAGGGGCACTCCGTCTTCATCAATCTCCCTACATGAGGATTGTTACAATGTATCAGTGCAGATAAAAGCCATCAGCCTGAAGTCGAGGATTGTCTACACTTAAACATTATAACAAAACCTGAGCGGTGAGCAGCCAGAGGTCAGAATGGGTTTTTGGTCTCTGGATATTTAACAAGCATTTAAATTCACTGACAGCAAGCAGAGAGCTGAAGAAGCCATGTTTTGTGTCCAGCAATATGTGTAATATATATGTGGTATTTCTGGATTCCTAGCATTTATTGAATTTAGTAACCCCCTCAGTGAGATGGACGCGGCCCAGACGATGCAACATCCAGCTCTGCAGGAGGTGGGAAGGACGGGACGATTGGCAGGATCGGACCCTCTCTACAACCCCATCCCCCAATACTCCAGGAATCTGGCTGCAATGATGCATCAATGTCTGTTGCGAACGTTCTCACACCCCTGCTACATTATATCTGCAGGTTCCCCAGCCGCTTGTCCTGGTCTCCTTCAGCAGGAGTGTTACCAGAAGCTCAGGCCTCGTTCTCCCCGCCGCAACGTCTTCCAGATGTGAAACCCGATGTCTTCCTTACTATGCATTTACTGACATGGACCCCAAGGGTGTTACATGATGCTTAACTCCTTCCTGCCCACCCACAGCTTACAGTACAATGGACTCGGCGCCTGTAACTGCCGCTGTTCTCCTGCAGACCACCCCTCACCTGTAGGCACTATATAGGGGGTCCTGCTCTGATGGACTCGACCCAGTCACATATTACACAGTCTCACTTTTGTTTGCATTAGAGCCATGTAATTCTACCCTAGAAGTATGGGACCGGGTGAAACTTCCCGCAGCAACAGCAGATGCCTGCCAGGGGTTTCCAGGAGCTGCGCCCACAGCAATCAGCTGATACCAGGTGACTGTATTACAAATAGGGTTGACTTACTAAACCCACCTCTTAAAGGGACAGAATAAAATTTTAGCCAACTTGTAATGGACTTTCGTGTTTCAATTCCTCACTATTTTAACACCCAAACTTGCTATCCGTGATCAGAAACTTTCGCTGTTTAAAACTAGAGGTGAAAAGCTGCTCTGACTTAATTCTGCTCACACAGCAGAGGGTTTGTTACAGTGTATCAGTCTAGACAACCTCTTGCGCTATAAACATTCAGGACTCCAGGCTGATGCATTGTATCAGTGCAAGTAAAACGGAACAAAGTATCAGGAAGCAGAGAGGTTTGTGCTGCTGATGGTCGGAGGATCAGAAGTTCAGATGAAGTTTTCGCTGCTTCTGTTTTCAGGATATTTTATAATAAGAGGAAATGGGGCCTGGTTTATTACAGCAATGATGAAATCCCCCTTTCCTGCTGTGATGGGGTGGAGTGCTTTTGCCTTTTTGTTTTCCATCTTGTAAGTCACTTCTAGCGCCCCCTGTGTGAGATAAAGTAGGGAAACTCACTTGGGGTCCTTTCACACAGGAGGGAATATTCTGCAACAGCTGACCATGCCCTCCTGTGGAGTATTCAGCACCAAAATACGCACTGCTATCGTGCGTTTTTTGGTGTGGAATTGAAAATAGCGGAATTCTGCCTGCCACGGAATATTACATCCCGTGTGAAAGGCCATGGATGTACACAGGTATGTATGAGTTACTAAGAAGCAGGCGTTACATCATGTACTGCGCTCATATCGCCTGGAGCCAGCAGATTACCTCATGGTTTGCAGGGCCAGGACCTTCCGGTCGCACTTCCCACTTTTCCTGTGGATGCGGTTTCCAACTTTATTGTTACAGTTGGACTAATTATAGATTCAATGACATTATATCGTTATAATGCCACACCTCCCATGAAATATCTGCACTCAGTGCCCTGGGTCAGAAGATGCTTCCCCTCCCTTGTGAAGGGAGACTTAAAGGGGTCATTTCCTATCCGCTGGAAAGGGGATAATTTACTGATTTGTGGGGTTCAACTGCTAGGATGCCAAGAATAATTGTACGGCTAAACCCTGAATTAACGTAGCGGCGGTTGTACCTGCGCGCTGCCCCTCCATTCATTTCAGTAGGACCACAGGAGATAGCTGAGTTCAAGCCTTCACCTATCCTGGGCAGTCCCATTGAAATTAATGGTACAGTCACAAATGTGCAACCGCTGTAAGAAATGATCCATACAATAATTTTCAGGATAGTTGGGGTCCCAGCAGTCATACCCCAATTCTCTGATCAATACATTATCCCCTATCCTGTGTACAGGTTGGAGATAAGCTTTTTTGGATGGGAAAACCCTTTAAAGTAAATCTCCACCTGTTCTGCTTAGA
This sequence comes from Eleutherodactylus coqui, assembly GCF_035609145.1. Classification (NCBI taxonomy): domain Eukaryota; kingdom Metazoa; phylum Chordata; class Amphibia; order Anura; family Eleutherodactylidae; genus Eleutherodactylus; species Eleutherodactylus coqui. Next base: position 206,305,810 of record NC_089839.1, on the reverse strand, counting down.
TCCATATTTTGGCATGTCTTAGGCTATAATTAGTCGGCCGAATTTTACGCACAAGTTCCGTCCAATAGCGATATGGACGGAACTAGCACGTGAACTATTTTTGGGCAATTCTGTTTCGGAATCATATGGGAGGCAAAAATATTGCATGACACTTGCATGTTTCATATATCGCACTCACCTGTGTAAATGTGGCCTTAATCTCATAAATAAATCTTTATAGTGGTTGGAGCTTTAAGCCCCATTTAGACAGAACGATTATCGCTCACAATTCACTCAAAAGCCGTCTTTTGAGCAATAATCGTCGTGTCTAAATGTGCCCATCTTTCACTAGCCTTCAGCAGAACAGCTGATAAGCAGGACCGCATGCTGTGTCTGCTGTCCATGGTGCTGAATTCTCCACAGAGAGCCCGTGGCTGCACAATGGGCCTAGTTACAGAGCTCAGACCTGCTGAGTTCTGTAACAGCTCCCAGAAGCTCATTTGCATGCAAATGAAGCTGATAAAGTACTAATAGCAATAAGTGCCTATTAGTACTTTATGCAAAACAATCGCTGATCTTTCAATCTTTTGAAAGATATCTGTATGTGTAAATGGGCCTTAAGTCCAAATCCTCCTGCACAGTTACATGATCAAATTCTGCTGCCTGCAGCCACCACTAGGGGTAGCTCTGGCGCTGACACTATTAGCACAGAACTCAATAATAATGCATTATAATCAGCTCATAACCTCCCCCTAGTGGTGGCTGCAGGCAGCAGAATTTTATTAGATGACCGTGCAGAGGATTTGGAGCTCTGCCCTTCCCACCCAGTAATGAGGAAGAGACTGGAGTGCTAATCATGCAACCGTGCTGACACTTCATTTACTTTCAGGTATTTCTGACAGCCCCATTGAAATGAATGGAGCACTGACCACTCTTGCTGGGCCAGCACTCTATTTATTCTGACATCTATGCAAAGGGAGAAGTGAGACCGCCACCGAGCTGATCCTGTGAACAGAGGATAACGTGCAATCTTGGTACAACCCCTTTAAATTTGTCTAAAAACTGGCCCCCTAAAAAGTGTGCTATTTGTTCTCTTAAATGCAAATGAATAGATTTTTATCTCCCTTTTTTTAAAAAAAGGAAAAAGCTGATGTATTAGAGGCCTTGTCCTCTATGGTATTTACACAGGAAAATCCAATGATGGATGACCTGATCTCCATTAAATGTCACCCTAACCCAAGAGGAGGTGCACAGCCCCCTTCAGAACACTAAAATAAAGAGATTGCGGAGTCTCAATCACATACATTCCCGGGTTCTAAGGGAATTAAGTAAAGTTATACACAGACCCTTGTTTCTTATAGTTAAGGATTTTATAGTGATGGGGTCTGTTCCACTGTATGGGTACATAGCCAATGTGGTGCCAATAATCAAAAAGGGGTCGAAAAGTGAGAAACTACAGGCCAGTAAATCTTACTTTTATTGTGCGTAAAATAGTTGCAGAGTTCCTAAGAGATGCCATCCTGGAGGATCTTAAGGAAAATAGCTGTATATATCAGCATGGGTATATAAGAGATCGCTCCTGTCAAACCAACCTGATCAGCTTCTACAAAGAAATAAGATCTAACTTGAAGCCTCTGGGCCCCTAATGCAAAATTTGTAATGGGGGCCCCCAACTATAATGCTTTATTTATAGTACTGTGCTCCCTATATGGAGTAAAGTGGCCTTATGGGTTCCTGGGCCCGGGTGCAACCGCATCGTCTATAGTTATGCCCCTTCTAGACTGGACCGGGGAGCGTCAAACTGTTTGATACCATGCCAAATAAAAGGTTCGTATATAAAATGAGAATACTTGGTCTGGGCGATAATGTGTGTAAGTGGGTAAGTAAGGCCTCATATCCATGGGCAGATCGGATTCCGCATGTGGGAACTCGCAGCAGAATCCAAACCTGCCCGTGGTCGAGGACACTGTGGTGCACCACCACACATGCGCACAATTGAATTGTGGACGGGCCGCGGATCGGACAGCTTCCATTGACTTTTTAATTTACATAAAAAAAAATTGAACGAGGGAATTACAAAGCACACGATTGCATTACGAAATGTGTAAATACCCCTGTAAATTTGGTAATTAAGTGTGTTTTACTGTAGCTCTCTGCAGAATTGTTTTCCTATCAGTAGTGGCGCTATACGATCCTGACCTTTATACTCCATTCTACAAAGTCTGCTTGCTGATCCCAACGTGGAAATTGGAAGGCCTACAGAGATGCAATCCAGTATTGTGCCTGTGGAAGCACAACCAGCAAAGGTGAACAACTCATAGTCTGCTTCCACCTAGTGTTGGAAACTGGGAGTGTAAATTATAGTGCTTCCTCTGTTTTTTTTATTATTATTTTTTGTATGGAGCAAAGTATATGAATGGAGAGAATAGAGATGTGTATAATGATCTATAGATACATATATATACAAAGGGTGCCCTCTACGTCTACTTAAAATAAAGTTTCACCTTCAGTATAGATTGGGATTCTTAACTGTTAAAGCAGTAAGACTTTGGAGCTTTTTGCCTGAGGACGTGGTGATGGTTCATTCATTCTACGAGTGCAAGAGGGGCCAGGAATGTAATATTACAGGTTATAACACAAGATTACTAGAGATGGGGCCTGGACTGTAATGATATTACAATTTATATCACTAGATTACTGGAGAAGGGGCTGGGTGTGTAATATTATTACAGATTATATCGCTAGATTCCTAGAGATTGGGCCTGGAGTATAATAATATTACAGGTTATGTCACTAGATTACTAGAGACGGGGCCTGGAGTGTATTATTAAAGGTTATATCACTAGATTACTAGAGATGGGGCCAAAAGTGTAATACCATTACAGGTTATATCACTAGATTACTAAAGATTGGGCCTGGAGTGTAATAATATTACAGGTTATATCGCTAGATTACTGAAGATTGAACATGGAGTGTAATAATATTACAGGTTATATCACTAGATTACTAGAGATGGGAACAAAAGTGTAATAACTGTCATGTCCATATGGCACACGAGCACCACGCTCAGCACGGACGTAGGGTGACGTTCACACTTACTGCAGTTGTTAACACTATGCACTGTAGAACAGTGCGCTCCACACAAGGAATATGTAAGCAGTATGTAAAGCCTGTGCGGCACAAGAGTACCACGCTCAGCACGGCATAGGATGGTGTACACACTGCAGGAAAAAGTAGCACACCACGCTATGCTGATCAGTAGCACCACTCCAAGGAGAAAGAAGCCTGGCCCTAACCTAGGGGGGTGAAGGGACCCTGCCTAAAAGCAGAGTCATCGCCTCGATAAAGGCTGCCCCACGGACTTCTTCCTGGGCCCTGATTGTCCCTATAGGAGCCCCTGGAGAGATGAACCAACACAGCAAAGCAATACAAAAAGGAAGACAGAATTACAACTGAAAAGGAAACTGTAGCACTTATCTGGAAGTAGCAATACACCCAGCACAGAGGAACACCACTCTCCAATTACTCCTCTATGGACCTGAATAAGCAGCGACGAGCAAAGGGAGGGGTAAGAATATAAAGCTCTCCACACATGATGATTGACAGAGCAACTAGAGAACCACACCTCCAATCTTTTCCTAAGAATGACTAATCATCAGCAAGCATCCATGCAGCATAGAGAGACAGCAACCAGCAGTCTCTGCTTATGGAGCATTAACCCTTGTCCTGCCTAACGAGGCTACAGGTCTTTGCCTGCGTCGAGGCCACCATGCCACGACGATCTTGCGACCGACAAGCCGCAACAATAACATTACAGGTTATATCACTAGATTACTAAAGATGGGGCCTGGAGTGTAATAATATTACAGGTCATATCACAAGATTACTAGAGATGGGGCCTGGAGTGTAATAATATTGTAGGTTATGTCACAGGGTTACCAGAGATGGGGCCTGGAGTGTATTATTAAAGGTTATATGACTAGATTACTAGAGATGGGGCCAAAAGTGTAATAACATTACAGGTTATATCAATAGATTACTGAAGATGGGGCCTAGAATGTAATAATATTACAGGTTATATCACAAGACTACTGCAGATGGGGCCTGGAGTGTAATAATATTACAGGATATATCACTAGATTACTGAAGATGGGATCTGGAGTGTAATAATATTAGAGGTTATATCACTAGATTACTGTAGATGGGGCTTAGAATGTAATAATATTACAGGTTATATCAATCCTAGAGATTGGGCCTGGAGTGTTCTATTACAGGTTATATTACTAGATTACTAGATATGGGGCTTTGAGTGTAATAATATTACAGGTTATGTCAGTAGGTTAGAAAAGATGGGGCCTGAAGGTGTATTATTAAAGGTTATATCACTAGATTACTATGATGGGGCTAAAAGTGTAATACTAATAACATTACAGATTTTATCATTAGATTATTAAAGATGGGGCCTGGAGTGTAATAATATTACTGGTCAAATCACTAGATTACTGGAGATAGGGCCTACAGTGTAATAATATTACAGGTTATATCACAATATTACTAGAAATGAATCGTAGAGTGTAATAATATTACAGGTTATATCATTAGATTGCTAGAGATAGGGTCTGGAGTGTAATAATATTACAGGTTATATCACAATATTACTAAACATGGAGCCTGGAGTGTAAAAAAATTACAGGTTATATAGCTAGATCACTAGAAATGGGGCCTGGAGTGTATTATTAAAGGTCATATCACTAGATTACTAGAGATGGGGCCTGGAATGTAATAATATTACAGGTTATATCACTGGATTACTGGAGATTGGACCTGGAGTGCAATAATATTATAGGTTATATATCACAAGACTACTAGAGATGAAGCCTAGAGTGTAATAATATTGCAGGTTATATCACTAGATTACTGGAGATGAGGCCTAAAGTGTAATAATATTACAGGCTATATCACAATATAACTAGAGATAGAGCCTGGAGTGTGATAATATTACAGGTCATATCACTAGATTACTGGAGATGGGTCAAGGTCTGTAAGATTATTACGAATTATATCACTAGTTTCCTAAAGATTGGGCCTGGAGTGTATTATTAAAGGGTATATCACTAGATAACTAGAGATAGGGCCAAAAGTGTAATAACATTACAGGTTATATCACTAGATTACTGGGGATGGAGCCTGGAGTGTAATAATATTACTGGTTATATCACTAGATTATTGGAGATGGGGCCAGGTGTGTAAGATTATTGCTTATTATATTACAGATAGTCCCCGACTTGCGAACATTCGAGTTACGAATTTCGCAAGATACGAACTATCTGTCCTGCACAGTATGATGTAATGCTATGGCATTACATCATACTGTGCAGGGACCAGACAAGCTTCTATCAAGCCTGATAGAAGCCTGTCCGGTCAGATCGCGGCTGAAAGGCCTTAGGGCTGTCTATGCAGAGCGCTCATCAAGCCGTGCGCTTGATGGGCACTCTGTATAGGCAGCCCTGGGGCCGTTCAGGAGGTCCCCGGCTGCCTAGCAACCACACAGCGTCCCGCGATCTCATCGTGGGACGCTGTACGGGTCCCTGAACGTTTCTTACAGCTGTTTCTTACAGTGGGCACCCGGCGGCAGCAGTTCCGACGAGCCGCGCCGCTATTAGAACTGTTAACACTTTAACAGTATTTAAAGTGTTAACAGTTCAGACGAGCGGTGCGGCTCGTCGGAACTGCTGCCGCCGGATGCCCACTGTAAGAACAGCCTGCACCTGACGTTGTATGGAGCTGGATCCACCCGCGATCCCGCTCCATACTACCATTTATTGGACTTGCGAACAAATCGACTTGCGAACAGGTTCCTGGAACGGAACCTGTTCGCGAGTCGGGAACCATCTGTACTAGATTTCTAGAGATTAGGCCTAGAGTGTACTATTACAGGTTATATTACTAGAGATGGGGCCTGGACTGTAATAATATTACAGGTTATGTCACCAGGTTAGCAGAGATGGGGCCTGGAGTGTATTATTAAAGGTTCTATCACTAGATTACTAGAGATGGGGCCAAAAGTGTAATAACATTATAGGTTATATCACTAGATTGCATTGTATTCATGATGACAGCCCATACAAGAACAATGGAGCTGATTACAGTGCTCAGACCACCTGCTGTGTTCTGCAAGCAGCTCCTGGAGGCACATTTACATGCAAAATAAGATGATAAAGTGCTAAGTGACATCAGTGTTCATTAGCACTTTATGTAAAATGGTCACTAAAACTAGCAATTAGAGATGAGCGAGCGTACTCGGAAAAGCACTACTCGCTCGAGTAATTTGCTTTATCCGAGTATCGCTGTGCTCGTCCCTGAAGATTCGGGTGCCGCTGCGGCTGACAGGTGAGTCAGAGCGGGGGGCGGGAGAGAGGGAGAGAAAGATCTCCCCTCCGTTCCTCCCCGCTCTCCCCTGCAGCTCCCCGCTCCGTGCCGGCACCCGAATCTTCAGGGACGAGCACAGCGATACTCGGATAAAGCAAATTACTCGAGCGAGTAGTGCTTTTCCGAGTACGCTCGCTCATCTCTACTAGCAATCTTTCAATCATTTGAAAAATTGTCTTTACGTGTAAATGAGCCTTAATAATATGTTAGCGCAATTGCACTCTTAGATACTCTGTGGGTGTCATATGAAGTGTGGTTGGTATGAGCTTGAAGAAATCAAGCACTCGTAACACATCATGACAAGATGTTGCAAATGCTGACTCTATCTTTATTATTCAATAAACAGTTTAAATATTATTTTGAGGCGGAACAACCCCCTACAATGGGCCGATCATATGAATAGCAGGTGTTGTAATAGCATATATTATAATCAGTTAGAACTTGTATTCATATCAATCTATTTAATAGTTAACCTATACACATTCCAAAGCTTTCATGTTTGTCTGGCATCTGTTAGGCTAATTACAGTGTTTATGTTGTGCTTTACATATCAGCTGTAGAATAGAGTTTACGTGCTGAACATACAGTACATCATATAAGAATAGGTAACACTTTTGTCCAAGATCCAGTATTTCTTGTTTCTTTCTAATTGCTTCTCTTTTCTCATTGGATAAGGAGTAAAGACAAAATTGCATTCTTAAAGCAATCAGAAGAAAAACATGACAGCCTGCACAGTGCAAAGTAGGAAAACTGTATTCCTCCATAGACCAAACAGAGGCAAAGTTTTGACCAAAGGGTCTTTATCAAGCATGAGAAAAGGCCCAATGTCCATGGGCGGATTTGATGTGCGGTAGATTCACAAATCAAGCAGCCCATAGGGATGCATTAGCGTCTGCAAAAGAATTTAAAGCATGCACATGTAAATTTTTTTCCGGCGTGCGAACCGCATGAGCGGGACAAAATCGCAGCGTGCTCTATTTTTCTGCAGATCCCGCACTGGCAGCTTCCATTGAAGTCAATAGAAACCATCCAATCAGCTGACACTGCAGTTGTGCCGCGGATTCTGTGGGGAAACAGCGTATTAAAAAAAAAACGCCCTGCGCATGTGCTGGGTGCACGGTGCTGAAGAAAGAAGATCTACAAAGAGACCCGCACTGGATCCGAGGAGGTGAGAAAATGTCCCATGGCTGTGGGCATGCACATATTCTGTGCAGGATTCCGCACCCAGAACCCGTGCGTGCCGTGGACATGAGGCCAAAATATGCTTGATAAAGGCTGTTTGGTCAAGACGTTGCTACTGTTTGGTTTATGGAGGAATAAAGAGTTTTTTCTACTTTGCGCTGTGCATGCTGTTACGTTTTTCCTTCTGTTTGCTTTAATGCTCCTTCACACTGGCACGGGCGATATCGTGCTGTGAAAACCCCTGTATGCGAGGCGTTTTCATATGAAAACAGCCTCGCATCATTGCGGGGCTGAAGAAATCCCCCGATGGAGATGGGACATGGAGCATAATAATATTAGAAGTTATATTACTAGATTATGGGAGACGGGGCCAATAGTGTAGTATTATTACAGATTATATCACTAGATTACTAGAGGTGCGGCCTAGAGTGTGATATTGTTACAGGTTATATCGCTAGATTACTAGAGATGGGGTTGGAGTGTAATAATATTACAGGTTATATTGCTAGATTACTAGAGATGGGGTTGGAGTGTAATAATATTATAGGTTATATCACTAAATTACTAGAGTTCGGTCTAGAAATGTAATGATATTACAGGTTATAACACTAGATTACTAGAGATTGGATCTGGAATGTACATATTATAGGTTATTATATCATTAGGTTACTGGAGACAGGGCCAGAAGTCTAAAATTATTACAGGTTATAGCACTAGATTACTAGAGATTGAGCCTGGAGTGGAAACATATTAGAGACTATATCCCTAGTAGTATATCCCTAGTAGTATAGCCCAGTAGATTGGGCCTAAAGTATAATAATATTACAATTTATATCACTAGATTACTGGAGATGGAGACTAGATTATAATAATATTACAGATTATATCGCTAGAGGACTGGACATATTCGAGGATTTTAATATTACTTACTACAGGTTATATAGCTGTATTACTGGGGCCTGGAGTGTAATTATATTACAGGTCATAGGACTGGATTACTAGAGATCGGGCCTGGAGTGTAAAAATTGTACAGGTTACATCACTAGATTACTGAAGATGGAGTAGGAGTATAATAATATTACAGGTTATATCACTAGATTAATAGAGATGGGGCCTGGAGTGTAATAATATCACAGTTTATGTCATTAGAATACTGGAGATTGGGCCTGGAGTATAACAATATTACAAATTATTTCACTAGATGACTAGAGTTGGGTCTGGGAGTGTATTATCACTAGATTGCAAGAGATGGAGCTGGAGTGTAATATTATTACAGGTTATACCACTGAAATTCTAGAGATGGAGCTGGAGTGTAATACTACAGTTATATGACTTGATTACTAAAGATGGGGCCAGGAATGTAACATGACAGGTTATATCACTAGATTCCTAGAGATTGGGACTGGAGTGTACTATTACAGGTTACATCACTAGATTACTGAAGATGGAGTAGGAGTATAATAATATTACATGTTAGATCACTAGATTAATAGAGATGGGGCCTGGAGTGTAATAATATCACAGTTTATGTCATTAGAATACTGGAGATTGGGCCTGGAGTGTTAAAATAGTACAAATTATATCACTAGATTATTGGAGATGGGGCCTGGAGTATAACAATATTACAAATTATTTCACTAGATGACTAGAGTTGGGTCTGGGAGTGTATTATCACTAGATTGCAAGAGATGGAGCTGGAGTGTAATATTATTACAGGTTATACCACTGAAATTCTAGAGATGGAGCTGGAGTGCAATACTACAGTTATATCGAGCCTTGTGCGTCGCAGAGTGTAAGCTCTCGCCTACGACCTGAAGGTTGCAAGTTCGATCCCCACATGCGTCAGGTAGCCAGCTCAAGGTTGACTCAGCCTTCCATCCTTCCGAGGTCGGTAAAATGAGAACCCAGCTTGGTGGGGGGTAATTAAGTAATAATTACCTGAAAGCACTGCGTAATAAGTTGGCACTATACAAATACCAAGATTTATTTATTTATATGACTTGATTACTAAAGATGGGGCCAGGAATGTAACATGACAGGTTATATCACTAGATTCCTAGAGATTGGGACTGGAGTGTACTATTACAGGTTATATCACTAGATTACTGAAGATGGTTTGAAGTGTAATAATATTACAGGCTATATCATTAGATTACTAGAGATGGGGTTGGAGTACAATAATATTATAGGTTATATCACTAGATTACCAGAGTTCGGTCTGGAAATGAAATGATACTACAGGTTATATCACTAGATTACTAGAGATTGGACCTGGAGTGTACATATTACAGGTTAAATCATTAGATTACTGGAGACAAGGCCAGGAGTGTAATATTATTACAGGTTATAGCACTAAAATTCCAGAGATGGCGCTGGAGTGTAATACTACAGTTATATGACTTAATTACTAAAGATAGGGCCAGGAATGTAATATGACAGGTTATATCACTAAATTACTAGAGATGAGGCCTGAAGTGTAATAATATTATAGGTGATATCACTAGAGTAGTGGACACGGGGCCCGGATTGTAATAATGTTACGAGTTATATTATTGAATTACTGGAGATAGGGTTGCAGTGTAATAATATTACAGGTTACATCACTAAATTACTAGAGATAGGGCCTAGAGTATAATAATTTTATAGTTTATGTCACTAGAGGACTGGATATGGGCCATGATTGTAATAATATTACAGGTTATATAGCAAAATAACTGGAGATGGTGCCTGGAGTGTAATAATATAACTGGTTATATCACTAGATTACTGGAGATGGAGCTAGGAGTGTAATAATATTACAGGTTATATCAGTAGATAACTAGAGATGGGGCTTGGAGTGTAATAATATCACAGGCTTTATCACTAGATTACTGGGAATAGGCACAGAGCGTAATATTACAGGTTATATCACTATATTACTTGAAATGAAATGCGGATTGTAATAATATTGCAGGTTATATCACTACATTATTGGAGATAGGGCCATGTATATAATAATATTACAGGGTATAAAACAAGATTACTGGACATGGGGTCTGGAGTGAATAATATTCCAAGTTATATCAGTAGATTACTGGAGATGGGGCCTAGAATGTAATAATGTTACTATTCATATAACTAGATCACTAGAGATGGAACTATATCAGAGATGAGCGAGCACGCTTGGTAAAGGCAGATACTCGTTCAAGCATCGCTCTTCTCGAGTAACTGCATACTTGTCTGAGCAAATGCGGGGGGGGGGGGGGCGGGGGGAGAGAGAGAGAGATTGCTCATCTTTAATCAATATCAATATGTTATATTAATATCAATATATTACTGGACATGTGACAGGAGTGTAAGAACATTACAGGTTATATCACAAGATTAATGGAGATGGGGCCTGGAATTTAATACTATTACTGTTTAGATCACTAGATTACTAGAGATGGAGTGCAGAATGTAATTATAATGCTGGTTATATTGAAGAAAGGTCTTCACCGAGGCAGGAAGAATCAGTGTACCAACCTATAATTTTCATTGTACTGATTAGAGGATCGTATATAAATATTTTAAAAAGTAACACACTGACATCCAACATCCACTAGTGTCACTCAATGTGACACTTAATCCACCACTACATTTCCGGAAAGATATTGGATCCGGATCTGATCGGTGACTTCCACCCACATTGTAGCATTCAGGAATAGTGCTTATAGACGCACATTACTACAATGTCAGAGAAAGTTTAGGGTGATTCATTTTTTGTATGAGACTTTCATGATTTTTATTCAATCTTTGGTTCTTTTCATATTACGCTTCGTCTCGCTTCTGTTGCTGTGATGCAACTCCTCAGGAACCGATTATTTCTCAAATGGAAAAACACCCCAATAGACATAACCCCGGTGTTTGTCAACTGGAATGACACCCTCAAAAAGCTGCTAGGAATATAGCAGAAGTGCACTCTATGTCGGCTGTGTTGGTTTACCGCCTGCTATAGAAAGTGTAAGATCCACTAGTACCCCAATATTCTGGGTGCATATATCTGTGGACATACACCTCAGTAGCACTAGCTCAACTCAATAGACGCCAGCATTAGTCTTCATTAACTACTGGAGTCGATAGCCCTCTGCCTACCATCTGGGCAGCAGGCTCTGAAATCACTATGCATTTTTTTGTTTTATTCTATCCCTGCTATGATATCATTTACCTATTTAGGTTAGCAAGTTATCAGGGACTATAGCTATTGATTAATAGAATAGGGATAGAAAAAGAGAGACTTCTAAGTATAGGACAAAAGGGATCATACTATAGACACTAGGTTTATCATTGGAACCTGGGTTTGTCTCCTGGGTCCTATACGCCGTCCTGGTACTCCAGTAGTTAATGAAGACTAATGCTGGCGTCTATTGAGTTGAGCTAGTGCTACTGAGGTGTATGTCCACAGATATATGCACCCAGAATATTGGGGTGCTACTGGATCTTACACTTTCTATAGCAGGCGGTAAACCAACACAGCCGACATAGAGTGCGCTTCTGCTATATTCTTAGCAGCTTTTGAGGGTGTCATTCCAGTTGACAAACAACCTTGGTTATGTCTATTGGGGTATTTTTCCATTTGATAAATAATCGTTCCTGAGGAGTTGCATCACAGCAACAGAAGCGAGACGAAGCGTAATATGAAAAGAACCAAAGATTGAATAAAAATCATGAAAGTCTCATACAAAAAAATGAATCACCCTAAACTTTCTCCGACATTGTAGTAATGTGTGTCTATAAGCACTATTCCTGAATGCTACAATGTGGGTGGAAGTCACCGTTTAGATCCGGATCCAATATCTTTCCGGAAATGTAGTGGTGGATTAGGTGTCACATTGAGTGACACTAGTGTATGTTGTATATCAGTGTGTGTCCAGGGATTTCAATTTTTTTACATATTAAATGTTAAGTTTTATATGCAATCCTCTAATCATATGGAGAAAATTATATTGGAGAAAGGGCCCGGTATGTAATAATATTACAGGGTATAAAACTAGATTACTGGACATGGTGTCTGGAGTGAAGAATATTACAATTTATATCACTAAATTACTGGAGATGGGGCCCGGATTGTAATAATGTTACAGGTTATATCATTAGATTGCGGGAGATGGGGCTGGAGTGTAATAATGTTACAGGTTATACCACAACATTTCTGAAGTGTAATAATATAGTTTATATCACTGGGTTACTGGACATGGGGTCTGGAGTGATAATATTACAGGTTATAGCACTAGATTACTGAAGATGGTGCCAGGAGTGTAAGAATATTACAGGTTGTAGCACTAGAATAGTGTTTATGGGGCCTGGAGTGTAATTATATTACAGGTTACATCACTAGATTACTAGATATGGATTTGGAGTTTAATAATATTACAGGTTATATCACTAGATTACTGGACATGAAACCTGTAGTAGATAATATTATGGGTTATAGCACAGTTTAATCCCTTAGTGACTGCCGATACGACGATCTCTCTTCATACAATGCAAGCACCGTCTTTTTTTTGTTATACCCAGCCACAACAGCTCTGATCAGTCACTGATCTTTTAACCCTTTACATGCCGCTGTGCTGTGGTCATGGCAGCCAGGGGCCTTGTGAAAGGCCCCAGGGCTGTCATAACAAAATGCCTATCAATGCCTGCCCGATAGCATTACATCATACTACAGGAGCGATCAAAGTATCACAAGCTGTTGTCCCCTCTGGGGACTAAAAAAAAAGGGGAAAATAAGATCCATAAAGTTTTACTAATTATTAAAAAAAAGTTATAAAAGTAAAAAAAACAAAAACAACCCTTTTGCCATATTTATAATAAAATAATCTAAATCATAAAACAAAAAGAAAAGTCCGATCTATCAAAGTAATGCATTATTTACCCCGCAGGGTGAACGTCTTCAGAAAAAGCAATAAAAAATGCCAGAAATGTGCTCTTTTTGGTTCCTCTGTCTCCAAGAAAAAATGCAACAAAAAGTCATCAAAAAGTTGCATGCATTCCAAAATCATACCAACGAAAACTACAGGATGTCTCACAAAAAATGAGCCCTTGCACAACCATGTCGATGGAAAAATAAAAAAGCTATTGCGCACAGAAGATGGCGACAGAGAATAATTTTAAAACATGAAATATCTTTGAAAAAAAAATGCAAGTAGTCCAGGAAAAAAAAAACTATATAAGTTTGGTATCATAATAATCATACTGACGCATAGAATAAGGTTATCAGGTCATTTTTGTTGCAGTTTGTGTGCTGTAGAAACAAAAGGCACTGAAAGATGGGAGAATTTCATTTTTTTCCCTTTTCTTTCCACTTAGAATTTTTTAAACATTTTTCAGTACATTATATGGTACATTAAATAGCACCATTGAAAAATACAACTCGTCCCGCAAAAAACAAGCCCTCATACAGCTAAGTTGATGGATAAATGAAGACGTTACAATTTTTTAAAAGGGGGGAGGAAAAAACGGTAATGGAAAAACGAAAAAAAAAAAGCTTGGTCACTAAGGGGTAAAATATTATTTTAGGAGGAACAACCGCCTAAAATGGGCCAATCATATGAAAAGCAAGTGTTGTAATAGCATATATTACAATCAGTTATAACTTTTTTTTATATCAATCTATTTAGTATTTAGTTTCAACGTTTTTTATTGAAGATTTCCACAAACTAATCCTGGTGTACAACATTCTGAATTCCCCACGCAGGGGCCGATTATCACTGACTTGAAGTACTATACATTTTACTATATCATTATATTCGTAAAAATACAATACTGGGAAGGGGTAACAAAAGGAGCATAACAAGGAGTTGTCAAGGATCCATATCAATTCTTTAATGTTTGTATACTAAATGTCGACAGTTGGTTTCTGGTGGGGTGGTTAGGTCCTGGGACCTCTAAATGGGCAATCCATGGCAGCCATGTATTTAGGAAATTGGGTACAGAGTCCGTTCTGATAGCATGGATCCTTTTGTAGCGCACGATTGTGGAAATTCTATTGGTCATTTCAGGAAAAGAGAGGCTCTGGGTTTTCCATTTTGAAGCGATATGGATCCTTGCGGCCATACATATGACCTGAATAAGCCGATGGGCTTTAAATTTAAGCTTTGGTGGGTGGTCGGTCTCCTAGAAGGAAAACTGTGGGAGATTCAGATATCGAACCCACAAACAATTTATTTATCAAATTATGGACTCATTTCCACAGCTTAACAGCCTCCAGGCAAGATCACCAAGTGTGGAGCATACTCCTAACCTCCTGCCACCCCTGAAAACAAAGCTGGGAGGAAGATGGGTACGCATTGTGGATTCTCAGTGGAACTACATATGTTCAATTAAGAAGTTTAACCGAAGTTTCCATAAGAGAAACCTGGTGGCCACTTTTAGAAATCGTGGAACAGCAGTGCTGCCATCTTTCCAAAGTCAACTCCACTGCCAAGTCCTTCTCCCACCTTTTCATAAACTGAAGTTTCCCCCCAGCTACAGATTGGTTCAGCATGCTAGAGAGAGTTCCTCTCCGAGAGGGGTCGTTACCACAAAGGTTTTCAAACAGGGTGAGATTGGCAAGAACAGGAGGCAGAGGTAGGGATTGGACAAAATGGAACGCCTGGAGGATCAGAAGGTATTCCTGTGTGGGTGGCTTGAATGTGGTCATAAATTGCTGTTTAGTAATAAATTTTGATTTATAGTAGAAATGGCGTAATGTAATTATGCAATTGCATCTCCACCATGTGAAGCAGGCTAGGTCCAGACTCGGTGGTAATTGCCGGTTAGGGATTATCGGTAGCATCGGTGAGGGCTTAGAGGACAGATTATGTTTAAATCAAGTACTTCTCCACAGCAGAAGGGAAAGGTAAGAGAGGCGGCTTATTTGCAGCAATCCTGAGGGAAGAAGGTTCGTGGACCAAGTTAAGGATGGTATCAGGTGCGAATTTATGCATCTTTTCTCAATGTCCACCCAGATCGGGTTATTTGTGCTACCCAAACATATAGCCCATTGGGCTAATTGCGCAGATTTGTAATATTTAACAAGGCTGGGCACCAAGAGGCGTGGAAGCACGTTATAGTACGTTTGATTCTCATGTGTTTGTTGGTCCATATGAACTAACGTACGGTACGTTGGAAGCTACGGAGGGTGGGCAGAGGGATAGGTATCTGTTAGCATCTAAATAGGTCATTCGCAAATAGGCTTAATTTATATTCATGACCATTGAACTTCATGCCCTTAACATTAGGGTTATTGCGAATGGCCTCTGCCGGCGGCTCAATAGCTAAAACAAGTAGAGCCGGGGACAGGGGACATCCTTGTCTGGTTCCTCTGTTAATTCGTATACGAGTAACTCTTGTGGAGGGTAGTTTAAGAAATGCAGGAGGTGTGGAGTAGATGGCCAAAAGTGCAGAGAGGAAGGGCCCTTGGATTCCAATGCACCATAGAACCCAAAATAAATAATTCCAGGATAATGTATCAAAGGTCTTTTCTAAGTCTAAGGCCTCATGCCCACGGGCGGCTTGTATTCCGCCTGCGAAATCTCGCACCGGAATCAGACCCCGCGTCCCCTAGAGACCCCATACTCACCTGTCGGCCGGTTAGCCGGAACGCATGTGCAGTTTAGCGCATGGTGCGCTGGTGCTGGGCTGAGCAGCAGATTCTCGTGATAATCCCGCTGTGCCCCCTGCGTGGAGTATCGCGGGACAGACGGCTTCCATTGACTGCAATGGAAGCCGTCCATGTGATTTTCCACACAAATTAGAACATGCTGCGATTTTCACCCGTGAGCGGAAAATCGCAGCTGATTTTCGTTTGTGGGCAGGGGAGAATCATTTAACCTAGCATGTCTATGGACGGACATTGCTGCAGAATTCACGGTGGGCGTCTGGCCAGAATTCCGCAGCGATAATCCGTCCGTCTGCATGAGGCCTAACGCTAATAAGGTCAACTGGGTTTTTGTATTGGAAACATGGTCCATGATAATTAACCTATTTAACTTATACACATTGTTCTTGGTTTTTCTCAAAGCTTTCATGTTTATCTGGCATCTGTTATGCTAATTACAGTGTTTATGTTGTGCTTTACATATCAGCTCACTGGGATTTGATTTCTTCTGTAGAATAGAGAGCTTACGTGCTGAACCTGCGTCATCTTCTTATAGGTAACACGTCTGTCCAAGAGCCAGTATTTCTTGTCTCTTTTTAATTGCTTCTCTTTTCTCATTAGATAAGGAGTAAAGACAAAATCGCATTCTTAAAGCAATTAGAAGGAACAATGTGACAGCCTGCACAGTGCAAAGTAGAAAAACTTTACTGCCCTATAGACGAAACAGAGGCAACATTTTTGACCAAAGGGTCTTTATCGAGCAAGATAAAGTATGCCTGATAAAGACTGCTTGGTCAATAGGTTGCTATTGTTTGGTCTATGGAGGAATAAAGATTTTTCTGATTTGCAATGTGCATGCTGTCACATTTTCCTTCTGTTTGCCTTATGATAGGATCCATGGACTCTGGGTCCTGGTGACTGCGCATCAATTGCCCCACTTTTATAGTGCTCAAGATAGTGCTGTTGGCCCCGCATATTTTTTCTACTAGTAAAACTGCATTTTTAGGCCTCATTCCATGACCGTATATACATGCCGTGTCAAAAATCGCAACCATCTGAAACACTGAACTCCACCGTATTCATTCAGATAAATGATTTTTGGGCACGTCAACAAATTTTGAAAAAATAGCACATCAGCGACCGAAAAAGATTGACGATTTTATACGCTGCATCAAAAGATTGGTATTGCCCTAATTTTTGCTGAGATACACTGGAAACTGCCATGGACTCCCAGTGCAAGTAGCCTAATGTGGGGCAGTTGGCATCCACCTCATGTTTTTTTTTTGCCTCTTCTGGATTAATATGGAAGGGTTGTAGGTTGGAGTTCATTGTTTATTTTCCACTTTAATATTACTGAGACATTAAAGGGGTTGTCCCGCGCCGAAACGGGTTTTTTTTTTTTTCAACCCCCCCCCCCCCGGTCGGCGCGAGACAACCCCGATGCAGGGAGGTAAAGGAAGCTTACCGGAGCGCTTACCTTAATCCCCGCGCTCCGGTGACTTCAATACTTACCGCTGAAGATGGCCGCCGGGATCCTCTGTCTTCGTGGACCGCAGCTCTTCTGTGCGGTCCATTGCCGATTCCAGCCTCCTGATTGGCTGGAATCGGCACGTGACGGGGCGGAGCTACACGGAGCCTGCATTCTGCACGAGCGGCTCCATAGAAGATTGCAGAAGACCCGGACTGCGCAAGCGCGGCTAATTTGGCCATCGGAGGGCGAAAATTAGTCGGCACCATGGAGACGAGGACGCCAGCAACGGAGCAGGTAAGTAAAAAACTTTTTATAACTTCTGTATGGCTCATAATTAATGCACAATGTATATTACAAAGTGCATTATTATGGCCATACAGAAGTGTATAGACCCACTTGCTGCCGCGGGACAACCCCTTTAAATATGGTAAAACTGGATGTATATGATAGTATTTACAGTGTATAAATGCCACCTGGTGGCTACAGCTGGTGCTGCAGTTTCATTTCTTCCACCTGTTGGTAATCACTGGCACTAAAATTTGGTTGAATTTTGTTTTCCAACATTGTGGCCATGATGGGTGTGGCACCTTTGTTGTCTCCTGGTGGCTATCAGTGGTATTAGACCTATGTTGCTTCCCTGAGGCAGTTTCATTTTGGGGGTTGCTCCAGATACTTGAATGCAGAGGCGTAACTTGAAGCTTCCGGGCCCCAATGCAAAATCTGTAACAGGGCCCCCAACTATAATGCTTTATTCATAGTACTGGGCTCCCTATATGGAGAAGAGAGGCCTTATGGGCCCCCTGAGGCTCCTGGGCCCGGGTGCAGCCGCATCCCCTGCATCCTCTATAGTTACGCCCCTGCTTGAATTTGTCTGGACCAGATAGAGCCTGATTTCTGGACAGCATTGGTTTTATCAAATGAGAGCAACAGACGTCGTGGAAAAGTGTCTGATCGAACAGAACTAAATTCTCCAGTAGTAAATCACCTCTCATCATGCTAAAACAGTTCAAAAAAACATTATAGTGACAATTGCCCTTTAAGATTTGTAGCTTTACCAGTTGGTATATTTCACAATCAAAACTGGTCCATGAAGAAGAAAGAGGAAAACAAGACTGATGGGTAATGAGGTGAGAACATGGGGGGAACTGAGAAATCTATCATATAGAGATATACTAGAGTGAGGGGGTCACTGAGGGGCACTATTAATGTGAAAGGGTCACTATTACTGTGAGCGGGTCACTGAGAGGTACTGTTACTATGAAAGGGTCACTGAGGGGCACTATTACACTGAGAGGGCCACTGAGAATACTACCATTGTGTGGGGGTCACTGGGGGGTGCTAATACTGTGTGGGGGTCACTGAGGGCACTACTACTGTGTGGGGGTAACTGAGGGTCACTATTACTATGCAGGGGTCATAGAGGGACGCTATTATTGTGTGAGGGTTAATGAGAGAGAATATTACTGTGAGGGGATCACGGAGGGCACTATTACTGTGAGGGGGGTCACTAAAGGGCACTATTACAGTAAGAGGGTCACTGAGAGTACTCTTACTGTGTGGGGGGCCACTGAGTGGCACTATTACTATGAGAGGGTCATTGAGGGCACTATTATTGTGTGGGGGTCACTGAGGAGTGATATTACTGTGAGGGTGTCAATGAGGGGTGCTATTACTGTGTGGCAGTCACTGAGAAGCATTATTACTGTGAGAAGGTCACTGAGGGTAGTATTGGCACTGTTAAAGTAATCACTTAATTTAGGTAATATTCAACATAACCTTATTACTCAGGTATCCCTAATTATTTATCAATGCATTGGAGAAAAAAAGTGAAGCAGTCAGTTGATGATTCCGAGCTCTTCTGAAGTATTTTATTATTGTATTGCTTTTATAGAAACATTTTTCGAACATTTGTCAAGAAGTGATCACGAGCTGCGTCACCTCCTTAACCCCTTCAGTGATGGGTTTCTTACCACCCTGTCAGACCTACCAGAGAAGGTTTTTTAAATGGGCCAATCATTTAATTTCAACTAATTTTCCAGTCCCGTTCCAAGAGCCATAACATTTCCATTTTTCCATTGACGCAGCCATATGAGGGCTTGTTTTTTGTGGGACAAGTTGTATTTTTTAATGGCATCCGCACCAAAATAACAGAGGATGGAGCAAATGTCTCGGCGCCGACCTCCTATGTAGTGGCTGGCGCTTGTAACTGCAGGCACGGCTGTCATTGAATTCAATGAGCACCATGCCTGCACTTACAAGCGTTGGCCACTACACGGAGGTTGGCGCGGAGGCTTCGGCTCCATCCTCTGTTATTGCGGCGCTGACAGCATGCATTTGCACAGCTGATCAGTTGGGTCCTCAAGCGGCGGACTCCGGCTGGTCAACTATTGATGACCTATCCTGATGATAGGTCATCAATAGTACATCCACGGAAAACCCCTTTAACAACCAATCAACATATAATAACCATTTCGTAACGAATCCTAGTCACTTTACATCTCATACATTCATGTATCCATATTGTGAGTTCATGTATCTTATAACGTGTTTTCCTTCACACATTGTTCTAAGACAATCCTTGAGAAGAGATGTTCAGTACATAAGCAATAGAAGGAATGTCAAGATATCTAGAAGCACAAACACAAGAACATCTGCCTGGAAGAACAATTATTCTTATAAACTGTTATTTTTCTACTGCTGACTTGTTCTCTGTGTGGCGAGACAAAATGGCTGCAAGAACGATGTGCTTTTAAACCATTACAAGTAACTGATTACTTTCACAGCACTATTACTGTGACGGGGTCACTGAGGGGCACTATTACTGTGAGAGGGTCAGTAAAGGACACTATTACTGAGAGAGGGTCACTGAGGGGCACTATTACTGTGAGAGGGTCACTGAAGGGCACTATTACTGTGAGAGGTTCAGTAAAGGACACTATTACTGAGAGAGGGTCACTGAGGGGCACTGTTACTGTGACAGGGTCACTATTACTGTGACGGGGTCACTGAGGGTCACTATTACTGTGACAGGGTCACTATTACTGTGACGGGGTCACTGAGGGTCACTATTACTGTGAGAGGGTTACTAAAGGACACTATTACTGAGAGAGGGTCACTGAGGGGGCACTATTACTGTGAGGGGGTCACTGGGGGGCACTATTACTGTGACGGGGTCACTAAAGGACACTATTACTGAGAGAGGGTCAGTAAAGGACACTATTACTGAGAGAGGGTCACTGAGGGGCACTATTACTGTGAGAGCGTCACTGAAGGGCACTATTACTGTGAGAGGTTCAGTAAAGGACACTATTACTGAGAGAGGGTCACTGAGGGGCACTATTACTGTGACAGGGTCACTATTACTGTGATGGGGTCACTGAGGGTCACTATTACTGTGACAGGGTCACTATTACTGTGACGGGGTCACTGAGGGTCACTATTACTGTGAGAGGGTTACTAAAAGACACTATTACTGAGATAGGGTCACTGGGGGGGCACTATTACTGTGACGGGGTCACTGGGGGGCACTATTACTGTGACAGGGTCACTAAAGGACACTATTACTGAGAGAGGGTCACTGAGGGGCACTATTACTGTGAGAGGGTCACTATTACTGTGACAGGGTCACTATTACTGTGACGGGGTCACTGAGGGTCACTATTACTGTGAGAGGGTCACTAAAGGACACTATTACTGAGAGAGGGTCACTGAGGGGCACTATTACTGTGACAGGGTCACTATTACTGTGACGGGGTCACTGAGGGTCACTATTACTGTGAGAGGGTCAGTAAAGGACACTATTACTGAGAGAGGGTCACTGAGGGGCACTATTACTGTGAGAGGTTCAGTAAAGGACACTATTACTGAGAGAGGGTCACTGAGGGGCACTATTACTGTGACAAGGTCACTATTACTGTGACAAGGTCACTGATGGTCACTATTACTGTGACAGGGTCACTATTACTGTGACGGGGTCACTGAGGGTCACTATTACTGTGAGAGGGTTACTAAAGGACACTATTACTGAGATAGGGTCTCTGAGGGGGCACTATTACTGTGACGGGGTCACTGGGGGGCACTATTACTGTGACGGGGTCACTAAAGGACACTATTACTGAGAGAGGGTCACTGAGGGGCACTATTACTGTGACAGGGTCACTATTACTGTGACGGGGTCACTGAGGGTCACTATTACTGTGACAGGGTCACTAATACTGTGACGGGCTCACTGAGGGTCACTATTACTGTGAGAGTGTCACTAAAGGACACTATTACTGAGATAGGGTCACTAAGAGGGCACTATTACTGTGACGGGGTCACTAGGGGGGCACTATTACTGTGAGAGGGTCAGTAAAGGACACTATTACTGAGAGAGGGTCACTGAGGGTCACTATTACTGTGACGGGGTCACTGAGGGTCACTATTACTGTGAGAGGGTTAATAAAGGACACTATTACTGAGATAGGGTCACTGAGGGGGCACTATTACTGTGACGGGGTCACTGGGGGGCACTATTACTGTGACGGGGTCACTAAAGGACACTATTACTGAGAGAGGGGCACTATTACTGTGACAGGGTCACTATTACTGTGACGGGGTCACTGAGGGTCACTATTACTGTGACAGGGTCACTATTACTGTGACAGCATTACTGAGGGTCACTATTACTGTGACAGGGCCACTATTACTGTGACGGGGTCACTGAGGGTCACTATTACTGTGAGAGGGTCACTAAAGGACACTATTACTGAGATAGGGTCCCTGAGGGGGCACTATTACTGTGACGGGGTCATTGGGGGGCACTTTTACTGTGAGAGGGTCAGTAAAGGACACTATTACTGAGAGAGGGTCACTGAGGGGCACTATTACTGTGAGAGGGTCAGTAAAGGACACTATTACTGTGAGAGGGTCACTGAGGGACACTAGGACTGTGAGGGGATTACTGAGCGGACACTATTACTGAGAGAGGGTCACTGAGGGTCACTATTGGGCTGGGGTCACACAGGGCGGATTTGCCGCGGATTGCCGTTGCATATCCGCACTGCGGCAAAACCGCTGCATTTGCAGTGCAATGCAGCACAAATGAGATTTGCCAAAAAGCTGTTCTCACAGGACGGATTTTTTCCGCACAGCCGCAGTGCGGAAATGCAACTGCGTCACGGTTACTGTGAAGGTGTTACTGGGGGGGGGGGCACTATCACTGTGAGGGGGTCACTTACGGGACACTATTATTGTGAGGGGGTCACTAAAGGACACTATGAGGCTGGGGTCACACAGGTCATATTCTCGGTGGAAATCTTGCGGTTTCGCCGCACTGAAAAACCGCATGATTTCCACTGGGAAAGCGCAGCTTCAAAGTCTGAGGCAATTGGTCGTGGGTTTTGAAGCGGCTTTGCCACATGCTTTTCTTTTGCGGCCGGCTCTCCCATAGAGGAGAGCGTGGCTGCAGCAAAAAAAAAGGCAGCTCACCCTAATTAGGCATTTTACTGCCATTCCGAAGATTTCTGCTGATTGTTGATTGCTATCACTTCTGCACATTATTTAGCATTCACGCAGCAGCACCCCGTGTGAATGGCTTTAAATATGCTAATTAAGATTGGGACTCGATCCGGTCAACGGCCGTGATAATGGGACAAAATGAAACCATTGCTTTCAATGGTGCTGTTTTTACTAGCTCTTTTCTCGAGTGGCCGAGAAAAAATAGAACTGGCCCTATCTTTCCTACTTGTAGTTAATACTATGCGCGGGAAGGTAGGGTAGGACCTATCTTCCCTCTTTTTTTTCAAACTCCTGCGGTATGGCACGGAGTTTGAACATCCCGAACAGAGGCAAAAAAAACTCGGCTCATGCTCAACTACGCTCAGTACCAGCGGGCGTAGTTGCACATGCAGCTGTCTGAATCCGCCATAAGAGTACAGTATGATATGGGTCCAAGTTTCTTGAACCAATACCACGCCCGCCCTTCTGAATCCAGCCTTTGGCCGGCCTCACACGAACATAAGCACATTTGCACACGCCTTAGCGAAACTTTTTTGCGCTATGGACGACGCTTTTGTGCTTGCATATCAGCGAATTGCACTGTACTTTTTATGCTTGCAGGGCATGTCCTTTTGTGCACGGCAAACAAACGCATCGATAGAAATGACTAAGGCCGGCTTCACATGGGCGAGATTTGTACATTGCAAGAAGCACAAATCTCGCACAAATATGAACCTCATTCTTTTGAGTGGGGTCATACACATGAGCAATCTTTTCTCGCATTGCATCGTAATGGGATGTAGGAAAAAATCGCGGCACGTTCTATTTCTACCCTCGCATCGCCCATTACTTTCAATGAAGCCTGTGGCAGCATCGCACCGCGTCAAAGGTGCACATGAGTGCGATGCGAGATCTCCTAATTGAAAACAATGGCAGACACTCCCTGATCCTC
Organism: Eleutherodactylus coqui; assembly: GCF_035609145.1. Classification (NCBI taxonomy): domain Eukaryota; kingdom Metazoa; phylum Chordata; class Amphibia; order Anura; family Eleutherodactylidae; genus Eleutherodactylus; species Eleutherodactylus coqui. The sequence goes on along the minus strand of NC_089839.1, from coordinate 206,281,720 downwards.
TGCTGCGGCTGTCAGCAGGATCGTTACTTCCCCAAAGTAATGCAAGGCGGTTTTGCTATAAAAACGTCTCACATCCGTGGGGAAATCGCAGCAGAATTACACTGTGTTTCATGTATCTCCTTACATATTGCATGTGCATTTGCGCACCCCCAATTGACTTCTATGGGGAAACTTTGGTGTTGAAATGCGCAGAAAGATAGCGCATGTTCTATCTTTTTTTGCATGGTCGAAAATGCGTACGCAAAATACGCGCATCTGAACCAACTCATTAAATCAATGTGCTCTAGTGAGTATTCCGCACGCAAATACGTCCATGTGAAGTTGGCCTTAGATTGCTTTGGTCAATGAGGGGGAACACACCCATGACAAGCACCAGTCATCCACTTGTACATCTTCGCCATAATTTTTTACTTCTGCTGCCAACTGCTGGACTATTAAAATGCGCGAACATTTTCATTGAGGCTTTTTTTCCTCAACAGGCATTTTTTCCTTCAGCACGCAAATAACCTTTCTTGAAATCTCATCCACGTTCCTCGTACTGTAATACGCTGTCTAATTTTGGCACCCAAATCCGCGGTGTATATGACATGTATTAACTCTTTCTGTTTCTTTTTTTTCCTATTGTGATACTATGGGCGTGACCCGTAAACTGTAAAGGCCCCTTAGAATCGTGCAGTCTAAACAGTCGGCCCAAGGTGAATGAGCTGTTGATGACGTCACCAGCTTGTTTGTGTTGGCAAACATGAATTGTGAATCGTGAATCGGCTCATGTAAACGGTCCATTACTTTCATTATTTGCAAGGTAGCAGTGATTTAGTGCAATCTTTTGCCATTGTTATATGAAATGTGTGAGAACTCTGCGCACAATGTGTCGTCAGCCTCTTTGTCCCCCTCTTTGTTTCTCTTTATCTAGGGTTTAGTAGTTTCAGTGATACTACACATACTCCAGTGATAACATCAGTTAGATATTGTTCTGCGGCACCATCAATGAGAGTCGCCCCTGAGGCTTTCATGTCTACCCGCCCTCCCCACTGGCACCTTTTCTGGACTGGTAAGTTAGATGTGAGTAAAAGCCACTGTGGGTGGGACACTGACACCCCTCTTCTATAAAAAAGTGCAAGGTGCTCAGTTGGCAAGATCATTTCTTGGGATTTTTCTTGACTTGAAGACGGTGAGGTAAGTGCGAGGCTCAGTGGGGAGGGTGGATAAATAAATCATTGAAGGATAATGGAAGTTGTCTGCATCACGTCACACGCAGTAAGGTTCACCATGGTCCATGAGTATGTGACATCACTGCACTCCTCACTTCTAGGATCTCTGCTGGCTGACTGTGAATGGGAACAGTCTTATTTACATCCAGAGACTGAGAAGGACTTCATTTGATACATTTTACCTGCACTGATACATTGTAACTAGGCTGACTGTGGGTTTCCTGACCTAAAGCAGGAGCATCATAGATTCCAACGATGCTCAGAGTTTGGATCAGTAGACCCGTGGTCAGACAAGGACCCCAGTCCATATGACAGACACATAAATACAGCCAGAATACGCTCATCAGTCAACCGCCTAATGTTATATGTATTCCTCTAAAGTCCTAAATGTCAATGTCTATCAGGAGAAATGCTATAGTGATTGTTGTATTGCTGATAGGGTTTATTGTGTGTCTCTACTGGGTATTATGCAGCTCATTATATAACTGCATGTACTGTGCCATTAGGTTATTGAAATAGTCTCTGTTGTGGCCACTGTGGACATTGTGTCCGGATCCCAGTCACTATAGCCATTTTTACGGTTTCTTGGCGTGGCACGTGTTTGAAGGACGAATGGCAGGTCATGTCTTGCCTTGTTTTGGTCCAAAAGGCGAGATGTTACACTCAAGATATTGTTGTGTTGGTCGCGGTGGTGGAGGGCGCAGGCAGTATGTATGTGAGGTCTAAATAGAAGTTGCGTGCGTCTGAATCTAAGTGCCACTTGGCTGCCCAAGATGCCTAATGAAGGTGTTGGGTGCAGCCAAGAGCACTATGCTGTGAGAAAGCCCTGAGGCATCCTGGTTAGAAATGAAACTGCCCTGACCAGTCCTGACCAAGCATACGGAGCTACGGTTGTCAACGATGGTCATTTAAAGACAGTGAGTGCTACCCATTGTGAACTGCTGAGCGTGTCCACAGAGTTACATAGGTCCTTATAATTATTGAGAGAGACTGTGACTTGTTTCTGCAAAGATTAACAAGCCGTGCTAGTGTTAGGGCTCCCACACACTTGGGAGCGTTTTTGATAACGCGATTGTCAATGGGACTTTCTATTGTAAAAAAACGCAACGCACACAACTGCGTTTTTGGTGCATTAAGTTGCGTTGCGTTTTTAACATTAGAAAGTCCCATTGACAAACGCGTTAACAAAAAACGCAATCGCAAGTGTGTGGGAGCCCTTACCAAGTATTAGGGCTCCTTTCCACTGGCAAGGTAATCGCACGTTTTCAGTGCGATGCGACAGTGTGAGCTCTCGCAAGAAAGTCCCACACATGTTGTTCTATGACAACCTTTCCACTAGCGATGTTTAAGGGCAAGCTACGATGTGAGGATTAAAAATCACAGCAGGAGGATTGTTTCAGCGTTTTGCATTTTTCTGTCGCCCATGCATTGCAATGGCAAAACAGATTCTCACATCGCAACGCAAAAGCTTGCGGTTTTGCTGCGTTGCGATGCGATTTTAGCAATGTGATTTTTTCGCAGCGATATCGCTATCGCCAGTGGAAAGAAGCCCTTAGAGACAGCACTCCAGGATTCCAGAGCCTGTATTGTTAAGTACTACAGAATGTGTTGCGATATTCCTAAACAGTTCGCCAAGTAAAAGTGACTGTACCACAGATTGGTACAAGTTAAGATTGTTGCGAGCTTCCTCTTTTAATCTCTTGCACTTTGGGCAACCCCCACGGACCTTACTCCAGATGTTTGCGGTCTATACTTTTGTGCGCATTTGCACCCCCCCCATAGACTTCTATAGGGCCTTTGGTGTGCAAATGCACACAAAAATAGAGCATGTTGCGGGTTATTCTGCGCATGTGGATTGTGCATACAAAAATGAGTAATTAGGATGAATCCATTGAAATTAATGCATTCTATTCTTTGTGTATTGCATGCGCATATTTTATCATGTAAATCTGCCCTTTGTGACTAATTGGCCAGTTTAAAAGCGCCTTAAATCATGTCACTGGATGCCTCAACCTGAAATAGCAAACTGATGAAAGGCAAGGTCGGAGCAAGCTTTAATCAAAAATCTCTAATTCAACATAGAGGAGGGGAGGGACAGCAGATGTTATGGGTGCTAGCGTTGGTCAAATACAGAATAGTGATGATGTGATTAATCTGATATTCAGGGATCACTAAGATGAGCGTATTTAGCCTGCGTTTTAGGCCACTCTCACACAGCAGCACGGCAAAGAGCTGCGATTTCAATTTCGGCGCCTCGCCGCAATTTTACTTTTGTTTTCATCCACAGCTACCTGCGGCTAACAGGGATTAAGCACACCTCATCATGAACAGGGTGCGCTAAACACAAAAAATAGAACAGACTCCGCTTTAAAATCGCGGAGCTTTCGAGCGCATGTCTGCGAGGCTCCCATTGAAATCAATGGGAGCGTTTACCGTGGCGTTCAAAATGTTGTGGTAAACATGGAAAAAAGCACCTGTGTGAGAGCGGCCTTTCTCTCATATTTTTTTACACATGTAATACACAGAGAATATGTATCTAATATGCATAGTTACTGTGTATTTTATGCACCAGACTATGACAATGGCACGTAAAACGCACTAAAATAGGACGTGTTTTTTTTCACACTTGAAAAACACAGTTTTGAATGTCCCCATGTAAATCAATGAGCCTTTAGCACTGCGAGTGCAATAAATACACAAGTAATACGGAGGCCAAGTACGCTCGAGTGAGTGAGCCCTAAGCATCTTGCAGATATTTGGGTGGTTCCAGACTTCTGATTCTGAACTGGTTGTGTGTGATGACATCAGAGCTTAGTAGTTATAAGTGATGACATGATAATTTAGTACTTGCAGTTGGTCACATCAGAGTTACCAGGTAGCGTGTGATGACATCAGAATTCACCACGCTTGTGTGTGATGATATCAGAGCTCACCAGATTTGTATGTGATAACATCACAGCTCACCAGTTTTCGGATGATATCATAGTTTGCGTGTAGGGACATCAGAGCTCAGCTAGATGTGTATCACTTTGTTTTATTATGATTACTATGTATTATTGTTGATCTCCTGAGTATTTCTGATGTCTCTCCTCTTGCTTCTTTAGGTGTCTCCTCCGTTTTCACCATGCTTGCCTCCTTTGTGTCTGTTCTTTGGTTCCTGCTTTTCACCTTTCATGACGGCATTACATCCCCTGCAATGGAAAAGCCCACTGCTCGCCCTGTTTACGGTCACCGGCCATTTATAGTAGGCTGGAACGTCCCCACACAAATCTGTTTATCACGACGCAATGTGTCTTTAGATTTACGACTCTTCGCCTTCAATGCAAGTCCCAGTAACGGCTTTGTGGACCAGGGATTCAACATCTTCTACAGGGATCGCCTCGGACTCTACCCTTACTATAAAAACAACGTTTCCATAAATGGCGGTCTTCCCCAGAACGCCAGCCTCAGCGCCCACCTGAGCTATATGCAGGTAGGGATACAGGAATATATAAACAAAACTGCAGATGAGGAAGCCTTGTCTGTCATCGACTGGGAGGAGTGGAGCCCCCTTTGGGCAAGAAACTGGAATGCCATGGACATATACAGGCAGTTTTCACGGAAACTGGTGGCAGCCCGTCACCCCACATGGTCTGATGCAAATGTGAGCAAACAAGCACAACATGAGTTTGAAACCGCCGCCCGCAATTTCATGGAACAAACAATACTGCACGCCAGGAAACTCCGTCCCCACCAGCTCTGGGGCTTCTACCTGTTCCCCGACTGCTATAACCACTTTCCCATACATAATATGGAGAGCTACACTGGGGAGTGTGCGGATGTGGAGATTTCCCGCAATGACCAATTGTACTGGTTGTGGGAGGCCAGCACCGCGCTCTTCCCATCCATCTACCTGAACGCAGTTCTGGAGTCCAGCTATGAGATTCGCAAGTTTGTACGCTTCCGGGTGAAGGAAGCCATGAGGGTCGCAAATAAACATCACAAAGACTACGCCCTGCCAGTCTATCCGTATGCAGAAATCAACTACTTGGGTACGCTGGACCCCCTGTCTCAGGTAAGCCATGATGTCCCCTACAGAACATGGCTGATTGTCATATGACATAGTTGTGCAGCCCTCATTTCAGCAAACAAAGCGGTTTTCCAGGCAAATACTACTGATAACTTATTATCAGGATAGGTCATCAATAGTTGATCATCGCTCGAGACCTCGACCGTTCAGCTGAGCGGGCGCATGCTGTCAGTGCCGCAATAACACAGAGGTCGGAGTGGAACCCTCCATGCCAGCCTGCGTGTAGTGGCCGTGCTTGTAACTACAGGCACGGCTCTCATAAAAATCAATGGAAGCCGTGCTTGCAGTTACAAGCACCGGCCACTACACGAGAGGTCGGTGCGAAGACTTTTGCTCCAAATACACAGAGGTCGGAGCAGAAGCCTCTGCGCCGATCTCCTTATAGTGGCCGGCGCTTGTAACTGCAGGAATGGCTCCCAATGAGAGCCGTCCCTGCAGTTACAAGTGCCGGCCACTACACAGAAGTCGGTGGGGAGGCTTCCGCTCCGACTTCTTTGTTACTGCGGCGCTGACAGCTTACGCCCGCTCAGCTGATCGGTCAGGGTCCTGATTGATGGTCCCCAGCTGATCAACTATTGATGGCCTATCCGGATGATAGATCACGAATAGTATTTCCTTGGAAAACGTTCATATAGGTTACGTTCGGAACCTCCATCGCTAGTTTCTGCTACAAAATATGACGGAATAGAGCTGCAAGCAGTCCTATTTTATCCTGTAAATTCCGGCAAATTACCGGACTGCTCACTGAAAATTGAACTGAACCCCATTGTAGTCAATGGGGGGCCGTTCGGTTCCATTATAAGACAGAGCCATTCGGCAAGAGAATGCCATTTTCCTGCTCCCTGAATTAAGTAGGAAAACAGAATCCTCTAACACTGATGTGAACGAGCCCATAGACACAAACCAGCTTTGAATATTTAGTGTAGATGCAGCCGATGCAGTGTCAGGAGCGGAGGATTCCTCTGATTACTGCATTTAGACCTGTGCTTTGTTGCGTTAAAGGGTTGGTGCCTCCTCTGCCCAACGGTGGTTGATGACCACCAGAAAGCAAGAGGCTTCCATAGATGGCTGAGTTCTGGTCCTCTGGGGTGTGGTGCACCAAGTTCTGAGGACCATGCTGTGTGGCCGAATGCTTCCCTGCCCTAAAAATACAATGCAGGGAAGATGGTGTTCTGCAGGCAGCATGGTGCTCTTCAGTAATGGTGGCAGAACCACAGCTAACTTTGGGGAGCTGGCAGCTGTGAAAGAGTGGGCGTATATTTCTTGCATACAGTTTCAATCAAAATTATTCAATCCCCATTGCAAATTAGGTTTATTTTCCAATCTATAAACTTGTTTGCAAAAACTACAATCAAAGAAGAATAATTTAAATAGCTCAACACATCTTAAATAACAAGTGGTTTTTCAAAATTTACCACAATGTGATTGCTCTCAGCAAGAGAAACCAAGTAATTCTTTAGATATGATACCTTTTAATGGCTAACAAAAATACATGATGTAATAGAGAGCTTTCATACCTACTCAGGGTTCTTCCTCAGGCATAATGAAATAGTTTAGAAGTGGCATGCATATGCACACAAGGATGAGTAGAGAAATAAATAAATACTTAAATAGTCCACTGATAAAGATGTGAAAGCTTTATAGTCTCTGAATTAGTGTTAGGGGGTCACCAGGCCAGAGTGTTATCTGTGCTATAGATTTCCCATACTTCCCAGTCATGCATGTATCCTCTTGAAGAATTTAGGCCTCTAAATTTAGAGACCATAAAGTGTTCACTTCTTTATCAGTGGACTATTTAAGTATTTATTTATTTTTCTACTCATCCTGTTCTGGTAAAAAAAAATAATTGTAAGTGAAAGTTAATCACTTCATGTCTGTGCCTTGTCATATGTATGTGTGTAAATATTTAAAAAAAAGGTTTGGTACGCTGTTAGCCAGTAGAGCAAAGTGTGATTGTTCTCAGTGAGAGAAATCAAGTAGTCTTGTAGATATGATACCTTTTAATAGAACTGGTTTAGATGGGGAACATATATATATATAATATACAAATGCACAAAGGACACCCCTCTTGATTGAAATACGAACAAATCAAGGGTTGCATTAGTTGCATCATAAAACATCAAATACCAGGATTGCTCTGGCTTTCTCAACTGTGAAGTTTGATTGTAATAGAAATATGGCTGAGTAAAAAGAGTGGGCCAATATGTTAAGAGATCACTGCCTTGTACAAATAAGGAGAATACAAAAAGAGAGCAAAGGCACCGAATGTTCCCAGAGATACAACTGCAAGCAGTTCACAAGTTTAAGGTTACAAGAACACTGATGTCACTACCAGGATGTAGCAGAAAGAGGAGGCAGGGGGTCAAAAATCCTCAAGTGACTGCAAAAGACTGGCAAGATTTGGTGACAGCAAGCACTAGGATTTCAGTTTGTAGAGTATAACAGGAGCGCTATATGATGCCATTTATGGAAAGGCTTCAGGTTCATGATTAGAATACCAGAATACAGTGAGGACTGCCACATGTAACTACATAAATGGTGGCTATAAATTCTTGTTGTATGTATTAATAAAGTATTGATCTAATTTTTCAGATGGATTTAATCTCCACCATCGGGGAGAGTGCTGCTCAGGGGGCCGCCGGGATCATCTTCTGGGGTGATACCGATTATGTAGTAAACCAGGTAAGTGCTCCATATTTCCTCCAGTTCATCCTAAATTCATGTGACTTATGAGGCTTCAGATGATAAACATGTCTGAAAGAAAAAATCTCTAAGGCCTCCTGCACATGGACGTACTTGCATTGCAGAGTCTGCGGTGGTGTCCGCATCCAGACTCCACAGGAAATGCAGCCTATAGTATTCAATGGCAAAACGCCATTTCATCTCCACGAGCGTCAATCGATTGTGATTTTCCGCTCGCGGAAAATAAATCGCAGCATTCTGTGATTTTGTGCGGGTTACGCACGGCCAGCTTCCATTGAAGTCAATGGAGGCCGGCCGTTCCGCGGCACTTCTGCAGTGAGCACTGCGGAAGTATCGTGGGATACGAGTCACTCTAGAGCGCTGGCGGCACATCTGCAGCGTGTGCAGAAGCCACCGGACAAGTAAGCTGGGGTCATTGGCCGGGCAGCGGGATGAACTCCGCTGTAGGCATCTCGCATGCGGGGTCCGTGTGCAGGAGGCCTAATGCCCATAGCATCTAATCAAAGTGCAGCTTTCATTTTACCACAGCAGAATAGAAAATAAAAGATGTGCTGTGATTGGTCACTATGGACAACAGAGGTTTTCTTTTATAAATAAATCCCCCAACGTCTACTCCTCTCTCTCTCTCTCTCTCTCTCTCTCTCTATGCTATCCTCTGATGCTAGGCCTCCTGCTCTCTCACCCTATGCTGTCCTCTGATGCCCAGCGTCTTCCTCTCTCTTCTATACTGTCCTATGATGCCCGGCCTGCTTCCTCCCCTGTCCTCTGTAATGTCCTCTGATGCCCGGCCATCTTCTCTTTACCCCCATGCTGTCCTCTGATGCCTGGCCTCCTCTTGTCTCCCCCTATGCTGTCCTCTGATGCTAGGCCTCCTGCTCTCTCACCCTATGCTGTCCTCTGATGCCCAGTGTCTTCCTCTCTCTTCTATACTGTCCTATGATGCTCGGCCTCCTTCCTCCCCTGTAATGTCCTCTGATGCCCGGCCATCTTCTCTTTACCCCCATGCTGTCCTCTGATGCCTGGCCTCCTCTTGTCTCCCCCTATGCTGTCCTCTGATGCCCGGCCTCTTCCTCCCTCCCCTATGCTGTCCTCTGATGCCTGGCCATCTCCTCTCTCCCCTATGCTGTCCTCTGGTGCCTGACCATCTCCTCTCTACCCCCATGCTGTCCTCTGATACCTGGCCTCTTCCTCTCTCCCCTATGTTGTCCTCTAATACCCGGCCTCCTCTTTTCTCTCCTATGCTGTCCTCTGATGTCCGTTCTCCTCCTCTTTCCCCCTATGCTGTCCTCTGGTGCTTGGCCTCCTCCTCTCTCTTCCTATGCTGTCCTCTGATGCTCGGCCTCCTCCTCTCTCCCCTATGCTGTCCTCTGGTGCTTGGACTCTTCCTCTCTCACCCTATGTTGTCCTCTAATGCCCGGCCTCCTCCCTTCTTCCCTATGCTGTCCTCTGATACCCAGTCTCCTCCTCTCTTTCCTATACTGTCCTCTGATGCCCGGTCTCCTCCTCTTTCCCCCTATGCTGTCCTCTGCTGCTTGGCCTCCTCCTCTCTCCCGCTATGCTGTCCTCTGATATCCTGGCTCCTCCTCTCTCCCCTATGCCGTCTTCTGATACCCAGCCTCCTCCTCTCTCTCCTATACTGTCCTCTGATGCTCGGCCTACTCCTCTCTCCCCCTATGCTGTCCTCTGATGCCTGGTCTCCTCCTCATTCCCCCTATGCTGTCCTCTGGTGCTTGGCCTTTTCCTCTCTCACCCTATATTGTACTCTAATGCCCGGCCTCCTTCCCTCTTTCCTATGTTGTCCTTTGATACCCAGTCTCCTCCTCTGTCTCCTATACTGTCCTCTGATGCCCGGTTTCCTCCTCTTTTCCCCTATGCTGTCCTCTGGTGCTTGGCCACCTCCTCTCTCCCCATATGCTGTCCTCTGATACCCGGCCTCCTCCTCTCTCCCCTATTTTGTCCTCTCATACCTGGCTTCCTCCTCTCTCTACTATACTACTGTCCTCTGATGCCTGGTCTCTTCCTCTTTCCACCTATGCTGTCCTCTGCTGCTTGGCCTCCTCCTCTCTCCCGCTATGCTGTCCTCTGATACCCGGGCTCCTCCTCTCTCCCCTATGCCGTCTTCTGATACCTGGCCTCCTCCTCTCTCTCCTATACTGTCCTCTGATGCTTGGCCTCCTCCTCTCTCCCCCTATGCTGTCCTCTGATGCTTGGTCTCCTCCTCTTTCCCCCTATGCTGTCCTCTGGTGCTTGGCCTCTTCCTCTCTCACCCTTTATTGTCCTCTAATGCCCGGCCTCCTTCCCTCTTTCCTATGCTGTCCTCTGGTGCTTGGCCACCTCCTCTCTCCCTATATGCTGTCCTCTGATACCCGGCCTCCTCCTCTCTCCCCTATTTTGTCCTCTGATACCCGGCTTCCTCCTCTCTCCCCTATGCCGTCCTCTAATGCCCGGCCTCCTCCCCTCTTCCCTATGCTGTCCTCTGATACCCGGTCTCCTCCTCTCTATCCTATACTGTCCTCTGATGCCCGGTCTCCTCCTCTCTCTACTATACTGTCCTCTGATGCCCAGCCTCCTCCTCTCTCTACTATACTGTCCTCTGATGCCTGGTCTCTTCCTCTTTCCCCCTATGCTGTCCTCTGCTGCTTGGCCTCCTCCTCTCTCCCGCTATGCTGTCCTCTGATACCAAGGCTCCTCCTCTCTCCCCTATGCCGTCTTCTGATACCCGGCCTCTTTCTCCTCTCTCTCCTATGCTGTCCTCTGGTGCTCAGCCTCCTCCTCTTCTTCCCCTTTGCGGTCCTCTTATGCCTGGCCTCCTCTTTCCCTATGCGGTCCCTAATGCCCAGCCTCTTCCTTGTATTGTCCACTGATGCTCGTTGTCCTCCTCCTCTATGCTGTCCTCTACTGTCCAGCCTCCCTTCTGCCTCCCTGTATTGTACCCTGGCCTCTTCACACCGCAGGGTCCGGACCTCCCATGATGCTCTGGGCCTCGTCCTTTCTCACAATCTTTCTCTTTCCTGCAGAATGCTTGCCCAATGGCGAAGTCGTACATAGATGGAAGATTGGGGGAATACATCGTCAATGTGACAACCGCCGCAGAGCACTGCAGCCGTTTTCTCTGTAACAGTAACGGCCGTTGCCTGAGACAAGCCGATAACACAGACAGCTTCTTACACCTCAACCCGGACAGTTTCCGTATAGTACATGCTCCAAAAGATGTGGACACACCAATGCCTATGTGGGCGGAGGGTGAGCTCTCCACGAAGGACAAGCACTACCTGAGTTCAAATTTCCGCTGCCAGTGTTATGTGGATTGGAACGGCGACAACTGTGGGACAAAGGAAAGCATAAGTCCCCGCTCTGGAGCCACAGGTCTCCGTGGGGGCCACATGCTGCTGGGGTCATTGCTGGCCTTACTCCTCCTGCAGCTCTGAGGGCGTCATGACCCACTGGAGTACAGTTTTTTTTTAAAAGGAACGTTTATTGGGCATGTACTTCACAAAAGTACATTGGGCGAGTACTTCACAAAATTAGAACATTACAATTTTCTCACTCCCTTGATTATAATACCCCCTTTTTTCTTTTAAACAACTTTGGCCATTTTAACAACGAAGACCAGGACTCCCAACCTGGGGAATCGTAGCAAATAGAACAAACAACTATAAACTAAACCCACAGCTCCACTACCAATATTGTGTATACGTATTATCCATGCGAGTCACAACAACCAATTGAGAAAAGACCTTCAAGCTCCCTGGAGAAGTGGAGTTAGCCAGATACGTCCAGCGCAGTATTGGGGCAGTCAACCCACCGACCCCATATCTTGGTGAACTTGGCAGGGCATCCCCTAGGCATATATGTCAATTTATATAGAGGGGCAACACTGTTTAACTAACGCTGCCAGGTAGCCCTAGTGGGTTTTTTGGGATGTTTCCAATTAAGTAATATTACCTTTTTAGCATAGAAAAAAGCAACTTGTATAGGGTGCACTGGAGTACAGTTTATTTTAATACTACATTGGTGTGTCGGTGATGGGACCCCTGAAAGATGGAGCCATAGAAGGTTTTCAGTTGGTTTCATGAATTTTACTGTATTTTTTTAAATGTGCTGTGTCCACCATGAGATGGCGCTGTAAATTCCTACCTCTAGAATGTAATGATTCTCCCTGTCCCTCTACATAATATACAGGGTACAAGGGATTGTGGCCCCAGCCACGTCTAACACTGTGCAATAAGTTTTTTAACCTACCTCTCTGGGAAGAAGGGCTGAGCTTTTTACTGGGATCAGCACAGCCCCCCATAACACGTAAAAGGTCATTGCAGTCAAGCACTCAATAACCGCATTACCTCCTGCATTGCTACCTACACCGGTGCCTTCATCTGTTTTTTTATACTACTGGACGCTGCCATTTTGTAGCATTTTCTTTAATGTCGTTGTTGTGTGGCTGTGAGGTCATTGGCGAGGATCGTGTGGATGTGGAATACCTAATTTGAAGCTGGTTATCCTGACTCAACCATCTCCACACGGGCCCAGATATCGCCGTAACCTGCGCCCAAGAACCGAGAAACACAAAGAAATAAAGTTTTGTAAAAACCTGGCGCGTTTTATGTTATTCCAGAAGTGGCTGTGACTGTGTGTCAGGGGCCGATGCTTAAAGTGGTTCTGTCAGTAAAATAAAAAAAATTATACTCGCCTGCGTCCTTGTAGAGTCTAACCTGTGAAAAGAGTTAAAAAAGCAAAGCAAACTCAGCTAATCCCGTTGTACTTCTTCCCTCCCTGCTTTACCTGGCGCGTGAGGGGTCGGCTCCTGCGCACTCTCGGCAACCTGGCTGTGTCTACCCTCCGACATCCTCTGAGAGTCAACAGCGAGTGCGCAAGCGCGCCGGGATGGGGGACACATGCGCACTCGCTGTCGACTCTCCGAGGACGTCGGAGGTTGGATGCGGCCAGGTCGCTGAGAGCGCGCTGGAGCCAACCCCTCACACACCAGGTAAAGAAGGGAGGGAAGAAGTACAACGGGATTAGCTGAGTTTGCTTTGTTTTTTTAACTCTTTTCTTTTCACAGGTTAGACTCTACAAGGACGCACTGACCACTGACTCAGGAGGCAGGACTTGCCACCCGGCAGTGGTCGAAGCAGGGGCAGAAGCTGGAACTTTGCCAGCTTCTGCCCTGTGAACGGATAGCTGCCGGAGTGACAGGAGAAGAGCAGCAGCTTCCCGACTTACTGCCCCGTAAGACACAGGTAAGTATACATTTTTTTATTTTTCTGACAGAACCACTTTAAAGGGGCAGTCTGTCCCCATAAACAGAAGTCCCTGTTAGTGGATTGTTACAATGTATCCGTGCAAGTAAGAGCTATCAGCCTGGAGTCCAGGATTATCTACACTAATGTTATAACAAAATCTCAGCGGTGAGTAGCATGAGGTCAGGATGTGTTTTTAGCTTCTGAAACATTTGAATTCACTGACAGCAAGCAGAGATCTGAGAGAGTTGCGTCTGTTGTAACATCTGGGGGATAAATCTGCTGACGGCTTTGCTAGTTTCCTGCATAAGACAGTTGGCACAGAAAGTATTTCACTTCCATACCAGTTTCTTTGTAAGCCCGTCTGCAGCCAGCTTTATTCGGCACATTTTACACAATGAGGGCCCAAAAACAAATCTTGGGCCTTTGTGTCTCCACCTGATACATTCAGCTTCCCTAGCTGATGAGGGTACAAGACTATCGCTTGCCACCCCAAAACCCCACATGGGTTTGCTACCAACTTCCCTGGTGTGCCTGTCTCCTTGAGGGCCATGTTGCCTCTTCTTCCCAGACATTTTGGGAAGGGCTCAGCCAGCTTTATTGAGCCCAGTCACTTGGCTGCTAATTAAGTCATTAACACCTGAGATCACAGAAAATATAATTTCCCTACTATCCCTAACCCTACTTGTAATAGAGCCCCCTAGTAGCACAAGCATGGCACTGCAATGCTCAACCTTCCCTCCGTCAGAGTAATCACTTAATTTAGGTGATACTCAAAGGGTCTTATCAATCAGGTATGCCAAATTCGAAGATGCACTGGAGAAGAATACAGCATGAAACAGACAAGTGGGGTTTCAAGATTTACTTCCTATTCTGAATCTCTTTATTGAGTAAAAAGCATAGGAAAAGACACTGTAACACAAGCTGATCAGACGCCGCCCGGCAGTCATCCAATCATCGTATGACAGAAGGGTTGGGTTTTCCCAACTCAGCAATAATCATCAAATTATTCTAAAAGTTACAATTGACATGGCAGTTACATTATCTCAAATTTACATGTGAACATATAAAATTGCTTAATACTAAAACTAGCAATTATATTACCTTAGGCTAGCACAGTGATCACATTCACTAGAGGCTCACCCACTGTTGATTTCATTTTTGACTGTTTTTACAAGTCACAGTAATGAACCATGAAATAAAATAATGTGTAAACACTATAAGGCCTCATGTCCACGGGGAAAATAAAATCCGCAGCGTTTTTCCCGCACGCGGATCCGCGCCCCATAGGAATGCATTGATCACCCGCGGGTAGATAAATACCCGCGGATGGTAATTAAAAAATTTCTGGAGCATGAAAAAAAATGGACATGCTCCATTTAGGTGCGGATCACACGTGCGGGGGCTCATAGAGCACATAGCTCAATTGATCTCCCGCATGAAAAATAAAAGACAATTACAATGCATCCGCAGCCAAAATCCGGGTTACAAATCCGCAGCGGATCTGATTTTCCCTGTGGACATGAGGCCTTACAGGTTACTCAAGGCCTCATGTCCACAGGTAGATCGGATTCCGCATAGGGATTTCTGCAGCAGGAGCCCTGCGGAAACCATTTGCGGAAGATCGCAGATGTTAAGGATTTTTCCATGCGGAAAAAAACCTGCGACCTCACCTCCCAGCCTTTTCCGCACCTACCTAATTGATTTTAACCTTCAAATCCGCAGTGCATCCGCAATTGAATCAGCTACCTTCTCCTTCATGGCTATCTCAGACTTGGCCTCATTAACCCTTTCCAATCCACTGTCTGACCTCTGAAGACATTATGATTTAAGGCTGTACAGCTCCGATGTTGGAAGACGTCCGTCGGGGTTCTCTTACTGTATATTGCCAGCCTCTCTGCTGTCGGAGCCTATCCAACGTGTCACCTCATGCAGTACTGGCTTTAGCCAGCATATAGCGCTGTTGTATAATGGCAGAAAAAGAGTAAGCCCCCTAGGAAACCAGGATACAAATTGGATTGGAAAGGGTGAATAGCAGCCAACTTTTGTTGATGAACCTCTCTGCTTCAGCCCTCGGTCATGTGGCTTCTTCTGTCAATAACCTTCGCCACTTGGCTTCTTTTGTGGAACAAAAACCATTTGGCAATTTCTTCTCCTGTCAATGAGTTTTGCCTCTTGGTTTCAAAAACAGCTCATCACCAGACAACTGGTTACACTTTTCCTGCTTCTCCAATGACGTGGGTGCTCAAGCTCCACCCTAATATCTTCTAGCCCCTCTTGAAGTCTACTTTTCATATAATAATAATAATTTTTATTTGTATAGCGCCAACATATTCCGCAGCGCTTACATAGACACGGGGAATGCAGAAAGACAAAAGTACAAAAATTACAGAACCACGGTTACATATAGTAATCAGTTGATTGATACAATAGGGGTGAGGGTCCTGCTCCAACGAGCTTACATACTACAAGTAATGGGGTGATACAGAAGGTAAAGGGGCTGGAGATGTGCACGGTATGGCGAGGTTGAGAGTGAGGGATGCTATATACAGACAATGGTCAGACATTTGGCCGTGTGACGGCAGGATCAGTATGACTGCAGGAGCCGTTGATGGTGGCTAGCAGGGATTGCAGTCAGTAGGTCAGGGAGCATGTTATCAGGCGGCGTACAGAGGAGTTTGTTTAGGGAATGCGATATGCCTCCCTGAAAAGCTGCGTTTTTAGAGCACGCCGGAAGTTTTTCGAGTCCTGGATTGCCCGGGTATCCTTTGGTAGTGCGTTCCAGAGGACCGGGGCTGCTCTTGAAAAGTCTTGGACGCGGGAGTGAGAAGTTCGAATTAGAGGGGTGCGCAGTCTAATTTCGTTAGCAGAGCGGAGACAGTCTAATTTCGTTAGCAGAGCGGAGAGCCCGGGCTGGGTGATGGATTGAGATGAGGGAGACAATATAGGGGGGCGCTGCGCTGTGGAGGGCTTTGTGGATGAAGGTAGTAAGCTTAAATTGAATTCTGTATTTAATGGGCAGCCAGTGCAGTGACCGGCACAGGGCAGAGGCGTCTGAGTAGCGGCTGGACAGGAATATGAGCCTGGCTGCCGCATTCAGGATGGATTGGAGAGAATAGAGTCTAGTGCAGGGGAGGCCGATCAGCAACGAGTTGCAATAATCGAGCCATGAGTGGCTGAGGGCAACAGTAAGCGTTTTTAGCGTGTCTATGGTGAGAAAAGGCATAATCGGAGGCGTAACTTGAAGCTTCTGGGCCCCAATGCAAAATTTGTAACTGGGCCCCCAACTGTAACACTTTATTTATAGTACTAGGCTCCTTATATGGAGAAGAGAGGCCTTATGGGCCCCCTAAGACTCCTGGGCCCGGGTGCAACCGCATCCTCTGCATCCCCTATACTTACGCCCCTGGGCATAATGCCTTCATATAGGTATAGTACATTTTTAGTCTAACACTACCAATACACTATGACGATTAGGTAGTCTGCAGACTGAGTCGGCAATCTAGGAAGGTAGAAAATGGGACCCGAATAAACGGCAGAAAACAACCACTGCAGGGAATATATCTGCTGCCCTTTCTGGTCCCAGCACAGAATTTTGTCCCAAAATGGGACAGTTACACTCCACCCATCATCAACTTCCGAGCCTTCTTCTGTAACTCCACTCTTCTTACAGACATACAACAGACCCTGCAGGGGGCTTTTTCTACTCCACAACTGCCAGAAATACAGAAAGTCTCTTCCCAGTATGGACTTTGAATTCAATTCTTTACACTTGTGTTGTACAGTTCCATAATTAGTCACAAAAGTCATATGAACAGTTTCATCAGATTCTGGTGCAGATAAAATAGCAAAACATCTGCAACCACTATCGAGACCCCCTGACTGGGATCCAACCAGACAGTGAAATTTCAGCCACCAAGAATTCACACCTTCTTTTCCAGCTTTTTTGCCATCCCGGCCAATCAGGTGCACATCTGTTCGCTGTCTTTGCTCTGCTCAGTAGTGACAGCTGCCAGCTGTTGGCGTTGCTTGCTTCTGGCTACGACACCATTCTGTTTCCACAAACATGAACACAACGTCGACTGCTGTACAGTAGCAACATCCATCTGCTTTCCTGGTTGGCTACTCCTAGCAGAGACATCACTCCACCTCAGCAAGCTTGACTCTCTATAATCTGTAATCTATAATCCATTCTCTTACAGTGTTCTTTGTGGTTGCCTTTTACAATGGCACTGATAGCTTTTCCATCCAGACAACATGGAGACTTTTCAACTTGAATTTCACAATGCAGAGCATGTAATTGAACCTTGTCTTGTAAAACGTACACTTTGTATAGCATCCTCTTCATCCAGGCACTTGCACAGTCTCTAGTACCCTGTTGGGCTACCTCTAGCTTGGATATAAAATGTGATACAGATGGGCATGGAGGCTCTAGTACCTCGTTGAGCCACCTAAAGCTTGGATATAACGTGATACAGCAGGCATGGAGGCACTAGAACCCTGTTGGGCCGCCTCTAGCTTGGATAAAAGATTTGATATGGGCGGGCATGAGGTCTAAAGTACCTTGATAGGCTGCCTATAGCTTGGATACAAGATGTCAGAGGGGCAGGCATGGAGGCTCTAGTACCCTGTTGGGCCACCTCTAGCTTGGATACATGTGATACTGACATGTATAGAGGCTCTGTTACCCTGTTGGGCCACATCTAGCTTGGATATAAGATGTGAAATGGATGTGCAAGGAGGCTCTAGTACCCTGTTGGGCCGCCCCTAATGCATGGATATAAGATGTGATACGGATGGGTATGGAGGCTCTAGTACCCCTGTTAGGCTGCCTTTAGCTTGAATATAAGATGTGATATGGGCGAGAATGGGGGCTATAGTACCTTTATGGGCTGCCTATAGCTTGGATAGAAGATGTGATAGGGGCAGATATGGAGACTCTAGTAAACTGTTGGGCCGTGCCAGGTTTGGATGCAAGATGTGATGCAGATGGGCGTGAAGGCTCTAGAACCCTGTTGGGCTGCCTCTAGTTTGGATATAAGTATGTGATACAGGCAGGCATGGAGGCTCTAGTACCCTGTTGGGCCACCTGTAGCTTGGATAGAATATGTAATATGGGCGGGCGTGGAGGCTCTAGTACCCTGTTGTGCCGCCTCTAGCTTGGATAGAATACGTTATATGGGCGGGCGTGGAGGCTCTAATACCATGTTGAGTCGCCTCTAGCTTGGATACAAGATGTGATACGGGCGGTTTTGGAAGATCTAATACACTGTTGGGCCACTTCTAGCTTGGATACAAAATGTTATACAGGCAGGCATGGAGGCTTTGGTACACTGTTGGTCCGCCTCTAGCTTAGAAATAAGATGTGGTGGGGCAGGCATGGAGGCACTAATACCCTGTTGGGCTGTCTATAGTTTGGATACAAGATGTGATACCGGCGGTTATGGAGGCTCTAGTACACTGATGGGCTCCCTGATGCTTAGTAACAAGATGTGATGTAGTCAGGCATGGAGGCTCTAGTATCCTGTTGGGCCACCTCTAGCTTGGATACAACATGTGATATGGACGGGCAGGGACGCTATAGAATCCTGTTGGGCCACCTCTAGCTTGGATACAAGATGTGATACGGGAGGGCATGGAGGCTCTAATACACTCTTGTACCCCATACTGGCTTGGATACAAAATGTGATACAAGCGGGCATGGAGGCATAAAAGTTCTGCATTGTATACTGCATCATATCGCTCCACATTTGCAGTAACTAAACTTCTAAATCGTGCAAGCTCGTGGGCTGTTGAAGTTGGTGTCCCAGATGGTTCCATACATGTTCTATTGTCACACGAAAGTGTGGCAATGTTGTGACTGCATTCCTGTGACACCCTTGTGCGCCCCATGTTCAGGCTCCAGGATGTTCTGAACATATCGCTGACCGACTGTCATATGTGATGCCCCCCAGCAGGGGGCAGTGTGCCGCTCCACAGCAAAGGCAGGATTGAGGCCCTCACCCCAAGGTCTTGTTTTGCCAACTTGAAAACAACAAGTGGGCTGATACTACACAATTTATTAATACAAATGAATAAATTATAAAAATAAAACAAAGTTACATAAAAATAGGTGATATTGCATATACGAAACAATGATTGCATCAATACTCAAATCAGCAAGAGCCTTAGGTGCTTTGTGCATCAACCGGATGCTTCTATCTCTCCAAAACCTTTTCCTGTCTTTTATGCTTAGGCCTCCTGCACATGGGTGGATTTGCATTGCGGATTCCGTGGTGGGCGTCTGTCTCCGAACTCTGCAGCAAATACCGCCCTATAGCATGCTATGAAATATGGGATTTCATCTCCATGATCGGAAATCGATTGTGATTTTCTGCTCACGGAATAGAAATCGTGGCAAGCTGCGATTCTGTATTGGCTACGCACACACGGCTTTCATTGAAGTCAATGGAAGTTGACCGTCCCACGGAACTTCCACAATGAGCACTGTGGAAGTATCGCGGGATCCACCACAAAGCAAGAAGATGCACCCGCAGCACCACACAGTTACCCACTTTGGGCCGGGCAGGTAAAGATACAAAGCCAAGTCAGGGGATCCAAAACCAAATCCTTATGAACAATCCAGCAGAAAGAAATGAATACTTGGCAGCATGGATTGGTGCAAAGCAGCAGTAGAGTTTTTATTCTCACATAACGTGTAGAATAGCTATGTTTTGACCTCCACAGTCTTTTTCAAGGTTATCCGAGATTCGCGTCATCGCCTAGCGCCAGCGCCTACTGCGCATGTGCGATGAAGTGCGGGCCGTCACATCTGCAGGAGAGAAAAAAGACGGCAGACAGGTATGCAGGGGTCACTGGCCAGGCATGCGGCCTTAGTATGATCTATTGCTTGAATATTTGTATTGCAAATATCAATGATAACGTTGTTTGTTTGAAAAAGGTCACAATCTGAAGTGACCATCCCTCAAATAGAACCAGATCAGACAAACAAAACTAATTCCTAAAACACTGACAACACTAAGCTCCAAATATACATAAGGCCTCTTAAGACAATGATGATAGATATACATGACTCTATAGACAATGGTGGTACTATGTCCAGATATTAACATGGTTCCAGCAAGTCTATTAAAACTCCTATAATTTAAACACTGAACATTCGAATACAAGATTCAATACAAATAGCTAATTAAATTGTTACCACAGATCTCTAGAGAGTCAGTGCCCAAACTAAAGCTGGTTCCATTCCGCAGCTGTCCAATTTTGTTGTTCATGACACTTCTGTAAATGGAGAAGACAGTATGTCAGGGTTCAAACCTGAGAACGCCTGTGCTCCAGGGGACGTCTCTCCCTAGTGAGCTATTCAGCCTGCTGGACAGCTTCCCTGGCTAACCTTTCCAGCTTCTTGCTCCTGCAACCC
The DNA here is from genome assembly GCF_035609145.1 of Eleutherodactylus coqui. Lineage (NCBI taxonomy): Eukaryota > Metazoa > Chordata > Amphibia > Anura > Eleutherodactylidae > Eleutherodactylus > Eleutherodactylus coqui. Next base: position 206,261,080 of record NC_089839.1, on the reverse strand, counting down.
AGATCCTGATTAGCACTACACCACACTGATTAGTCACTCTATATAAACCTGGCCCTGTCTTTCCCTCAGTGCGTGATTATTGTGCTGTCAGCTCTTAGTCAAGCTCTGCTACCAACTGCTCCTCTCACTACTATTGCTGCTCAGTGTACTGACCTATGCCTTCGCCTGACTACTCTACTTGCCTGCTCCTACCGCGAACCGATACCTATCCATGTACCGACCTCTAGCTTCCCTGACTACTCTACCTGCCTGCTCCTCTGTACTGCGAACTGATACCTATTCATGTACTGACCTCTAGCTTCCCTGACTACCCTGCGCGCCTGCTCCTCTGTAACACCTCCTAACAGTCTGGTCCTAAAGGTCCAGGTGGTGGGCAACTCAGCAATATGATCATCCAGCTTCCTGCATTCCAATAAAACTCTGTTAACTGGGCAAAGTCTCTTCTCTGCACCGTAGAGGCATTTAGTGGTCAGCAAGCTCTACAGAAGGAGCCTCTGAGAGTCTTTTTATAGACCAAGGGTGAAATCACTTTTAGGGCCTAAAGTGGCAAGACCATTCATCTAATCACACCACAAGTCTAATCATTTGCACATCTACCTGAGATTTAACTGCCTGCTGAGTTATGCAACAAAACGACAACTTTTTTAGGGGGTGCGATTGTTTTTTGATAAAGAGTGTCAAGAATAAAAATGACCTTATAATATTATAGCATTATAATGCTACCCCTCCCCCCATTAAATGTCCATGCTCATTGCCCTGTGTTATAAGACAATCCCTGTAAAAGTGAAGCTTTTGATCTCCTCCTCTCATCATATCACCAAATGATTTACAGGTCCGCCATTCCACGCTAATTTATCTCAAAATAAATTTGGAAAACTGGAGCTCAGTTTTTCTGTTACAGAGCATGACATATAGATTCATATAGCCACCAGTAGGGGTAGCTCACTACATACAGATATATGATAGCCACCACTAGGAGGAGTTCACTGTATACAGATACATACAGCCACCACTAGGGAGAGCTCTATGTATACAGATTTATACAGGCGCCAATAGGAGAGCTCACTTCACACAGGGGCCCTGGCTCTCATGTGCAATGTCTTCATTTTGTGTAAGACCAGTATATAGATTGCTCTGCAGTGGTTCTATTCATCTTTCATCTTCTGCCATCTCATCTCTGCACTGGTCATTTGTTGCACTTCTGATGCCACCTGGTGGTTGTCACTGGTACTTCAGCTTTGTTTTTGTTACATTTTTTACATTGTGGTCAATTTGATTCAATTTACTTAAAAAAAAAAAAGCTTTATTGACAGGAGCAAACAGAAATTAACATTGTCAAAGCAAGTGAAAAATAGGGGTTGAGTAATGGGATGAGGATTTGGGGGATAGGGGCAGAGTTCATGGTACATCACTCTCCTTTCAGCCTAGGGCAGGCAGTAACATATTGTGCTGCTGTGGCCGCTGTGTTCTAATTTTGCACCATTAGGATGTGAAATTTCTTTCCCTCCTCCATAGTGCTTAAGTCTAGGCAGAGATCAGAGAATCTCCTGAAATGTCTCTTCCCGCTGAGTATCTGGAGCATTGCATCAGGAAGTGAGGGTATTAGTGTAATATGTCTCCACCGTCAGTGTGTGTGGAAACAGGGTTTGGGCAGCCTGAATGGGCAGGTAAAGCCCCCAGCTGGGGATTGGCTGGCTGAGAAATTTTTGGAACGCTGCCAGCAGGACCGGCCACAGTGGGAGTTTCGTGGCCATTTTCCGCGGCATTTGTTTGTGGAGGCTGCCGGAGAGATTTTTGGTTCAACCCCAGCAGGAGCAGCCGCAGTGAGAGTCCCCTAGCCACTTCCTGCTGCATGTGTTCGTGGAATCGGGGAGGTTTGGCCGGTTGCTGGAGGAGCTGCTGAGGAGCAGAAGAGGGCGCAGCAGGAGTGCCGGAGCCACTTCCATTGGCATCTGTTCGTGGTTGCCGGGAGTTTTGCCGGCTTGCTGGAGGACCTGGGCGGCCAGCAGCAGAAGCGGCTGCAGCGGGAGTGCCGAAGCCGCTTCCAGCTGCATCTATTCCTAGGGGCAGGGAGCTTTGTGGGGTTGCTGGAGCTGCTGGGCGGTTAGCAGCAGCAGCTGCTGCAGAGGGAGTGCCGGGGCCACTTCCAGCTGCATCTGTTCGTGGAAGTGGGTAGGTTTGGAGGGTTGCTGGAGGACCTGCTCACCCAGGAGCTGGAGCGGCCGCAGCAGGATTGCCAGAGCCTCTTCCAGCGGCATGTGTTCGTGGGGTCGCCGGCAACCCAGTGCACCCAATCACCAGCTCTGGGCATTCCGTTTAACTCACGCTGACCAACCCATGTCTCCACCCCTACTTCCGGTGGAGACATATTACACTAATTCTGGAAGTGAGCCTCATCGTCCACAGCCTCCTGGTGGCGTCGTTGGCACAGTCTGCTTTCCCTTGGCTTGTTGTTCTGCCTGTGCCACTCCGATCAGTACAGGATAAGTTATGTATGTGCACAGTGTCTCTACCAGCAGAATAGTGAGTGCAGCTCTGGAGTATAATACAGGATCAGTAGAGGATAAGTAATGTATGTACACAGTGACTCCACCAGCAGATTAGGGAGTGCAGCTCTGGAGTATAATACAGGATGTAACTCTGGATCAGTACAGTATGAGTAATGTATGTACACAGTCACTGGCATAACCATAGGGAATGCAGTTGCACCTAGGCCCAGGAGGCTTAGGGGGCTCGTAAGGTCTCTCTTCTCCATATAGGAAGCCCAGTACTATGAATAAAGAATTATAGTTGAGGGCCCTGTGACATGTTTTGCATGATGTAACTCAGGAGCAGTACAGGATAAGTATTGTATGTATATAGTGATTCCACCAGCAGAATAGTGAGTGCAGCTGTGGAGTATAATACTGGATGTAACTCTGGATCAGTACAGTATGAGTAATGTATGTACACAGTCACTGGCATAACCATAGGGAATGCAGTTGCACCCAGGCCCAGGAGGCTTAGGGGGCTCGTAAGGTCTCTCTTCTCCATATAGGAAGCCCAGTACTATGAATAAAGAATTATAGTTCAGGGCCCTGTGACAGGTTTTGCATTGCGGCCCAGGAACTTCAAATTATGCCTCTGTGTTGGGGGGCCCCAAGATAAAATTTGCACTCAGGCCCATGAGCCTTAAGCTATGCCCCAGTACACAGTGGATCCACCAGCAGAATAATGAGTTCGGCTCTGGAGTATAATTCAGGATAAGTACAGGATAAGTAATGTATGTACACAGTGACCCCACCAGCAGAATAGTGAGTGCTGCTCTGGAGTATAATACAGGATGTAACTCAGGAGCAGTACAGGATAAGTAATGTATGTGCACAGTGACTCCACCAGCAGAATAGTGAGTGCAGCTCTGCAGTATAATACAGGATGTAACAGGATCAGAACAGGATAAGTACTGTATGTACACAGTGGCTGCACTATTTATTAAGATTTAGTTCAGATGGCTTGATACTGTCAAAGCTGATTCGGGCATAGATGTCACACAACTGAAAGAAGCAGTGCAAAACTGAAAAACATGGAGGGAGGGAGCCTGTAAGGTCGCGGAGGGTTGTGAACGACTAAATGGCTAACAACATCAGTTTAGATGTTAACAGTAGTGCAGATTTCAGCGATAATTAGATGCTTTAACCCTTTACAAATTGAGCAAATTTTGGAAATAACATCCACTTATACATTTTGTCTCCCCACATTCCATTGTTTGGTGTATTCTAGGGTCCATACATTTGTTCTCCTGTTGTGCATTTGCTGTGTTCATGGTTCATCTCCACCGCTGATGTCTGGATTAGATGCATCATTGGAGCTAACAGGGAGGAGGGGACATGACCGAAGTGAGGAACTGAAAGAGGAGGAGAGTGTAAGGGAGGACACCACAGAGGAAGTGTTACCAGAGAGTGTTTTCCTCAGCAGTGTATCCTGGGTGCTCCCCAGAGGGTATGAGTTGACCACTTTACAGCAGGCGATCTCTAGACTGGACCAGCGAGGGTAAGGAGGAAACATGAACACCGATGTCAACTAGAGAGCTAAAAATACTGGGACTGCATCAGATTATGTTGTTATAATACGTTACACAAGTAGAATTTAATTTAAAACTCAGGCTCAGAAACGATGGACAGTTTGCAGATTATATCACATGGTCACTAGTAACCGACAGCTCACAGATTATATCACATGGTCACTAGTAACCGACAGCTCACAGATTATATCACATGGTCACTAGTAACCAACAGCTCACAGATTATATTACATGGTCACTAGTAACCAAAAACTCACAGATTATATTACATGGTCACTAGTAACCAAAAACTCACAGATTATATCACATGGTCACTAGTAACCGACAGCTCACAGATTATATCACATGGTCACTAGTAACCGACAGCTCACAGATTATATCACATGGTCACTAGTAACCGACAGCTCACAGATTATATCACATGGTCACTAGTAACCGACAGCTCACAGATTATATCACATGGTCACTAGTAACCGACAGCCCACAGATTATATCACATGGTCACTAGTAACCGACAGCCCACAGATTATATCACATGGTCACTAGTAACCAACAGCTCACAGATTATATTACATGGTCACTAGTAACCAAAAACTCACAGATTATATCACATGGTCACTAGTAACCGACAGCTCACAGATTATATCACATGGTCACTAGTAACCAACAGCTCACAGATTATATTACATGGTCACTAGTAACCAAAACCTCACAGATTATATCACATGGTCACTAGTAACCGACAGCTCACAGATTATATCACATGGTCACTAGTAATTGACAGCTCACATATTATATCACATGGTCACTAGTAACCGATAGCTCACAGATTATATCACATGGTCACTAGTAACCAACAGCTCACAGATTATATCACATGGTCACTAGTAACCAAAAACTCACAGATTATATCACATGGTCACTAGTAACCGACAGCTCACAGATTATATCACATGGTCACTAGTAACCGACAGCTCACAGATTATATCACATGGTCACTAGTAACCGACAGCTCACAGATTATATCACATGGTCACTAGTAACCGACAGCTCACAGATTATATCACATGGTCACTAGTAACCAAAAACTCACAGATTATATCACATGGTCACTAGTAACCAACAGCTCACAGATTATATCACATGGTCACTAGTAGAGATGAGCGAGTATACTCGCTAAAGGCAATTGCTCGAGCAAGCATTGCCTTTAGCGAGTATCTCCCCCGCTCGAGACAGAAGGTTCACTGATTATATGTCTACTGGTAACCAATCGATCACAGATTATATCACATGTTCACTATTAACAGAAAACTCACACATTATATGATATGCTCACTAATGACCAGCTTCTCATATATTATGTCACATATTCACTACCAACAGTTCACAGTAACATTTTCTCTTCTTTTAGACTTGGAGATGAGCGTCTCTTTGCTCCTGATTTTCACGCTGTTCACTCTTCTGGTTTTCACTCTTGCCAGTCCAACAACGCTCCTCCCTGGAAGGCCTTTTATCACAGTGTGGAATGCTCCCACCAGCCCGTGTTGGGAGAAGTATGGGGTGTCTCTGGATCTCGATCCCTTTGATATTGTTGCTAATGAGAACCAGTCATTTGTGGGCAGTGAGATGGTGATCTTCTATAATTCTCAGCTAGGCCTCTACCCTTACTATGACAGTAATGGCAACCCTGTAAATGGTGGCACGCCCCAGAATGCCAGTGTCACTGAGCATCTCAAACAAGCGTTTGAGGACTTAAATTCCACAATTGTGTCTTCAGACTTCAAGGGTGTGGTGGTTGTGGACTGGGAGAACTGGAGGCCTCTGTGGGATCGCAACTGGGATAAAAAATCAATCTATTGGCAGCGTTCTCAGGATCTGGTGAGGCAGAGGCATCCACATTGGTCGGCCAAGAAGGTAATGGTTGTGGCCAAGAAGGAATTTGAGGAAGCTTCTAGGATGTTCATGGAAGGCACCTTGGATTTGGGGCGTAAATTTAGAGTTGGAGGGTTGTGGGGCTTTTATGGTTTTCCTTCCTGCTACAATTATGGCTACAAAAACTCAAGTCAGAATTACACTGGAGAATGTCCTCAGGCCGAGATAAAGAGGAACAACCTGCTGCAATGGATGTGGAGGAGCAGTCATGCTTTGTACCCCGACATCTACCTGGAGGAGCTGCTGAGGAAGTCACATTATGTTGGCCGATACGTGAGGCACAGGTTAGGAGAAGCCTTCAGAGTATCTACTCAGGGGCCAAAAGGGGAGATCCCTGTCCTTCCCTATGCTCGAATCGTCTACACCTATACTATGGACTTCCTGGAGCAGGTAATAAAAACCCCCAATCCTTCCTCCATAAAGAGAGAGAAATTGTAGGATTATATTTTCTCTCTCCATATCTGTTGAGAGGGTGGGCTCTTCCTGGTGTGATGTCGGAGTCGTGCTTAGCATCTTGAGCCAATCAGATGTTTCCCCAATTCTTCAGCCCCTCCTTTCTGATAGAATGCAGGCTCAGAGAGAGAGAGAGAGAAGCTGCAGGATTATATTTCCTCACTCCATATCTGCTGAGAGGGTGGGTTTTTCCTGGTGTGATGTCAGATTTGTGCTTGATATCCTGAGCCAGTCAGATGCTTCCCCAATTCTTCAGCCCCTCCTTTCTGACAGAAAGCAGGCTCACAGACATAGAGAGAGTTCAAAGTAACGATCCGCGCCACCATATAGTAGTTAATGAGAATAACTCACCTGGTGCCCAGCGGTGTTCCCGTAGACCGTTACAAAAAATATATATATAAATCAACCAATTTTTAAATTGCTGTTCTAAATTCATAATATACTTGATTGAATGTCCATGCGGATTGCAGTATATAGGACGTACCACCAATACTCTAAATATAAGGGCGAATCAGCATAGATTTAATATAATAACAGGTTATTCTAAACACAGCGTCTCACGCCACTTTTCGGAGAAGCATAATAAAAATCCTAAGGACATGAAAATAACACCAGTAGAACATATTCACACTCTCTCGTTTGCACAACTAAGGACGAGAGAGATGTTCTGGATTTTCAGATTAAATACCCTAACTCCGTTTGGTCTGAACGAGGTTTTAGAGAAATTTTGATATTAATTTTTTATCAGTAACTGTTATATATATTTTCCCATCACCATCTGTTTTAGATTTTTAGCATGAAGTTTTAGGTATATATCCCTGTTTTTTTGATAAGGTATCATGGTTGTATTGATTTATTGAGTTTCTCTTATTGGTAACGGGCCCATTTTTAGGTGTTTTTTCTATTATTCCTTTTTGATTAATTTAAATATTTATTATTTTTTTATATCACCCATAATGGATTCTTATCTTAATTAATAATAATATCATTTGTATTATCCAATATTATTCATCATTGATGTATGCATATATATAATTCCACCATATAGTATTCTACCTTTGTATTAACATCCTCTATTAATGGATTTAGATTGAATTTTTAGCACAATGAATTTGATTGCATCAATCTCTTTGGAGGTCGGAGTTCTCGCTTTTATACATCAGATCGGGAGTTACACATCTAGCCTTTCCTTTTAAAATTACGGAGTTTACGTTCAGTACCAGCGCACATATACGCTGGAACACCCTCTCCGTTACATGGCTATGACACCTAGATACCGCGCCAGAGCGACACGGTACGGAGGTGCGCGCCAAGCACCTGTAACCCCCACCTCCAAAAAGGTAAGACTTGCTATTTAAATGCTGTATTTTAATCTCTCTGTATACTTGAAAAAGGCATCTGTAGAACGTCGAAACCTGTTGTAGAACTATCGCTGCAAGATTTCCACTGGCATGCAATCTTTTTATTCGGAAATAAATTTATTATTAATTTATATAAATACTGTCTGTTACGACAGTTCATTTCTTCCGAAGAGGAGCTCCAGCAGGAGCGCGGAAAGAGCTTTTTTACTTTGAAGCTTGCCAGACATAGAGAGAGAATATATAATCCTGCAGCTTCTCTCTCTCTCTATTTCCTGAAAAGTTGGGCTCTGGAATTCCCAGCATCCGACTTGTCCTTTTGAGTGGGGTTGTGTAAGATGCTATTCAGCCATTTTTGAGTTACTTGTTTGCTGCATAGATTGCAGAATTTAGGTGACAAGCAGTAATGTCATCATTACAGTTTCCATCCCAGCTTTCCATGCACCCTGAATGACATATTTTATTGTTATGCACAATTATTCCTTCTCCGTATCTCTTTTCTTTTGTTCCGTCAGGGTGGGTGTCAGTCGCCACTTTATTTTCACATTCTATTCATGAGCCAGGAAGATCAGCATGAAGAGAGCAATAGGTCTTTTCCATCCAGGAAATGCTGCAAAGCAGGGAATTATGGGAGGACACAACTATAAGAGCCCTTCTACACAGGCCGATAAATCGTTCAGTGTAAATGCATGCCCTGACCTAATGATGAACAAGAATTCGTTTGCTTCTCGTTCATCGTCATGCAGAAAAATGGACAAGTCCTTCACTTATGAATGCGCCTGCCTGTTTATTGTGAATGGAGACGAGTGGGCCGGAACAATCCCTGTCCCCTCCGCCTCCATTCACTAGCGATAATTGTTCCTAGGTAAAAGCACAGGAATGATCATTGCTGGGACGACCTGTCGGGCATCTGTGCCCAATAAGATGTTCCGTGTAAAAGAGCCCTTAAATGAATCTGTGATATAAACTATAGCAGTGAGCAAATTTACAGCCTCTATTTCCATACATGCACTGGAGATACTACACATACAATCCTCAATCAAAACAATAATGCTGCTCTCACACAGCCTGCTTTTTACTGCGATTAGCGCTGCGTTTCAAATGGCCACGCTAACTGCGGTACAACACCTCCAGCGATTCCAATGGGGCTTCTCACACGAGTGATCGAAACGATGCTACTTTCGAGCGCTGTCTGCTCTGTTTTCACACGTTTTAGCTCTTTTTAAACACACATCATCAGTCATTACAGTGATGGGGTGCGTTAAAAATGCTGTCAAATGCTTGCGTTTGAAAACGCTGCACGAAATTACAATTAAACGCTTTGGACGCAGTGTTTTCTGAAGGCGTGTTGTGAGAGCGGCCTAAAATGTAACCAGCTTGTGTTCATCCTTTACAGAAAGTACAGAAAAAGGAATTTCTCATTGTTCAAAAACTAGCAGTGCAGCATATTTCCATAAGGCCGGGCTCACACGGTCGTATGTGGAATCCGCTGCGGGCTTTCTGCAGCGGCTTCCAACGGTTAACCCAACCCTAAACCTGCGCACGGTACTCACGCAGAACCCATCAATCGGCAGAAATCCTCAAATGACTACTAATGCTTAAATGGAGCCAGCTGTCTTCTTTTCCCAGCATTGGACGCAGATAAACTCCATTCCTCTCCCTTTTTTCCCCTGCTTCCATAGTAGTCTATGGAAGCTTCTAGTGTATATCAGCAAAAGATAGGGAAAGACCAATCTTTTGATGCGGCGTATAAAATCGTCAACCAAAAACATGTGAATAAATACATTAGAATCCAATGCTTCACATGGTCGTGTTTTTTTGGGCGATTTTTAATTTATTTATTTGTTTTTAAATGTCTCTAAATAGGGGCGTAGATACGGTCGTGTGAATGCACCCTAAGGGGCAAGAACCGATATACAGGAGCGCTTGCAGATATACAGTCAGAATTCTACTTGTAGCTCATACATTGCATCAACTCTAATTAACCCCGAGGTCTCAGTGTTGATTTGTTTTCTTTCAGGAAGATTTGATCCAGACGATCGGACAGAGCGCTGCTCTAGGGGCTGCTGGGATCGTCTTATGGGGGAACGCTGATTACAGCTCTAGCAAGGTAAGTGTTCCAGCCCAATCAGGTTGTTTGCAGAAGCAGGTGATTTTCTGCTGTGCGGCCCCATGAATTTTAGTTGCACCCCATAAGTGCCAGTTGCATCTGGCATCTGCTGCTCCTCTGCAGTAGAACATATTATGAGTCTGGTTATAATGATTGTCAGCTCTTGTGTCTCTTTTTCATCACAGGAAGCCTGCCTGGCTGTGAAGTCCTATATAGATGATAGGCTGGGGATGTATGTGGTCAACGTGAGCAGCGGTGCGTTACTGTGCAGCCAGGCCATATGTACTGGAAATGGACGCTGTGTGCGGAGAGACCCCTCCTCTGAGGTTCAGCTCCACCTGCCCCAGAGCAGCTTCAGCATCAGGAAAAACCCGCGGGGCGGAGGCTTTCTACTCTCAGGACGCGCCACTAAAATGGATATTGTATGCATGGCCGCCAACTTCCAATGTCGCTGCTATCCTGGCTGGAAGGGAACGGACTGTTCACAGAGGACAAGGCTCTGACCAAGGGGCCACACATCATACAACATTCTAGGGACCATTTACCAACACTGGGCAGAAACCAATCACAAGGGACCAGGGCTTATATCGTAGAGGATGTGATTGAGACGGTAAATGGAAAGAAATGGGAACTGCCACACAGCGTCAAGTATACGGAAGGCTATAGTGCATCCACAAAATGCAGTAACTAACTAAACTGTCACCCATGCTGGGCTGACCCTATAAAGCTGAGCTCACCCAATGCTATTATATATCTGTATGCAGTGAGCTCCCCCTAATGGTGGCTGAAGGCAGACAGAATGTTATTATGTCTATTTGGAAGTTTTGGAGCTCTGTGACAGGAGAATGTGTCTCTGACTGCTAGAAAGGAGTAAGTTATGCTCAAAATGAAATATTCTTTTAAATCATGTATTTTTTTTAGTTTTGCTTTAATCAACTTATGCAACAACAGACAAAACACCCCCCCCCCACCACCACCACCACCCATCAAGAGCTTGTACACCAATATAAGTTGCAGATGATAATTCTACATAAGTGATAAGAAACTTTACATATTACCATATGCTTGTGTGCACAAAAGTCCCGGTGCCTCCACAGAAGCTAAGGAGTAAGTATAACTGACAATTCCCAGCTGCTGGAGATACAGAGATACAGACCTCCCATAAGGTTAAATGGAGCAGACAACCCATCCAGTCAAGGGGACCATAATGCGTCATATTTGTGAATGGCTCTATGTTTTAAATATATTGGTTTTTCCATTGCTATGCACCAGTTTACTTTTGCAATAAAGTCCTGTCGAGTCTTGCAGCCATCTTTGTGCTATCAATTTCCTAGCAAGGTAGAGTGTGTATATGCTATGACTAATTTAGAGGATTCTTCTGTAGGTAAATCATCAATATACCTTAAGATGTATACCCAAGATGTCAGAGCTAAAGATCCCATCAATTCCATAACCACTCTTCAGAATCGTTACAAGTGTAGACATGACCATATTCTGTAGTACGTCCGCACTATGTATCTTACAATGATGACAGAGAGGATAGGCTCATACGCCAATCTTGTGTAGGAATAGAGGGGTCTCCTGTGAAGCATATAGATATATGATAGCGAGGCCCATAGGCTAAGTGGGGAACCTTCTCAAACTGAACTTTAATAAAGAGATAGTACATATGCTGGAGCTTTCTGTGAGTGGGTGGCTCATTGTGAGTTGTGTTACAGGCCCTATGATTTTGAGTGTACCTCTGCTTGTATTGATCGTATATCTTGTACTCACATCCAGAGCTGCAATGACAATCCTGCTTTTATGCTGTACTTTATACTCCAGTCACATCCAGAGCTGTGTTGATATCTTTCTACTATGTTTTATACTTCACTCACATCTATGTTAGAGACCTGCAGAACTCTTTATTATACAATTAGCCTTCCACCATCACCTTGTCAGAGCCTGTACAGAATACAAGCTGGCGGAATAGTCTGCTGCCTGTGGAAGTGATCCAGAAGATGGCAACTTGCAAGATGAACCCTACTGCTAACCATAACCCTGTGTCCTCACCTGCACCTTCATGTACTCCGCTCCCTACCTCAACATCTCCACCACCCACTCCTGATCACTGGTCACAGTCTCTACCACCCGCTCCTGGTATCTGCTCCATATCTCCATGACTTGCTCCTGATGTCTGCTTCATGTCCTCCCCACCGCTATTTGCTCCTGGCCTCTGCTCTGTTTCCACCACCGCCTCCTGCTGTCTGCTTCATGTCTTCACCACCGCTACCTGCTCCTGGCCTCTACTCTATGTTTCCACCGCCTCCTCCCAGCCTCTGTGCCACATCTCCACCCCATGGTGTCTGCTTCATGTCGTCACCACCGCCACCTGCCCCTATCCTCTGCTCTATGTTTCCACCACCGCCTCCTGATATCTGCTTCATGTCTTAACCACCGCTACCTGCTCCTGGCCTCTGCTTTATGTTTCTACCACCTCCTCCCAGCCTCTGCTTCACATCTCCACCCTCTGGCGCTGCTCCATGTCTTCACCACTGCCACCTGCCCCTATCCTTTGCTCTATGTTTCAACCACTGCCTCCTGGTGTCTGCTTCATGTCTCAACCTCTTGCTCCTGGTGTCCTGGTGGTCGAACCTCAATTTTGTCTGTTTAGTTGTCATGTCTCATTACATAAGGCGATGGGTGCTTATTACCGTTCAGTGGTCCGCACAGTGCCTACTTGTAATTGTGCTATTTTCTTACAGCTAGGATGCTCCTCCCACTTACTGCACTGGAGGCGGAGTAATAGGACTCTTGGTACCCAGAGGAAAATGGGTGGGACGGATGCAGCTAGATTTTTCTTCTCGGAGTACAGGTCCTAATGTCCAGGGGGTTGGTACAACTAAAGAGCCCCCTCAGATTATACGTCCTTAGCTCTTCTGTGTCGCCCTAGATTTACCTTGACTTCTGCCCCATGAATTCATGATTTGTGGACACTTGTTGCAGAGAATCTGTCTGTGAGCCAAACTTTTCAGCAAGTGCATGCAGCAAACCATCCTGATTTCCTGCAGATGATGAAGAAATATATATTTACACTTATTTTCATTGTGTCTCCATTCATATTCAGAGTTGCATTCACAATTCTGCAATTACATCATGTCTTCTCTCCAGTCACATCCACAGCTGCAGGCATATTTCTGATAAACTTTGAATTTATCAGTCTTGTGATGAGAGACATTACCCTCCAAGATTAGGGGCTAACCACACTGTCTTTTGCATCTTCACGTTCACCGCAGATCTGTGGACCCGAACTCGGAGCAGCATATCGCCATATGATGCTTAGATGTGCAGGCCCAGGTCCAGCTGGAGATGTGAGGTTCTGCAGCTGAACAGTAAGGACATTTTCACACACGGGGGATTTGAGCTGACTTCACACGAGTGAGTGAAACTCGGTCCGATATCACGCTCACCAACGTGTGATGTCCCCGCGAATGCGAGGAGTTTTAGTGTTAAAACCACCTCTCATCACTTCAGGAAAGTCGCAAAGTGCTTCCCATTATTTTCAATGCACTCGTGCACCTCGCACACCGTGTAATGCTGTGCCAGCCCCATTAAAAAACAATGGCCGATGCAATGCGTTCCAAGGAGACGCCCAAAGATAGGACATACCGCAATTTTTTCCTGCACCGCAATGTAGGAAAAAAAATTGCTCATGTGTATGACCCTATTTAAAAAGATTGGGGTTCATATTTGTGCAAGATTTGTGCGTCTTGCAACGCACAAATCTCACGTGATGTTCTCTGTGAAAACGATCTTAGTGCGGATTTTCTGTGTATTTTCCACTCAAAATCAGCAGAATTTCCGTGGATAAAAAAAATCTGTGGCTACTATTGTGGATTCGTTGCAAATTTAGCTCCAGATCATCTGCATAATTTCCACGCTGATTTAAATTTCGCACTGCGGGTCAGTTTCTGCACTGATTTCATGTGAAGTTTTTCCATAGCATGTGGATGAGATTCTGAACATCTTATCCAATTTGCTGCTGCTGTAAATGCTGCAGATATTCTGTGTAGAAAATCTGCAGCAAATCCACCCTATGTGAAGATGGCCTAAAGCAGGAGAATTGTGAATGCAGCTCTGGCTGTGAGTGTGGTATAATTACACTGTCCATACTCACTGTACAGATGCAAAATGTAGAGTAGGAGGCTCATGCTGATGAGGGTGATGACTATGAGGAAGGTGATGAGAGCGTTCGTAAAGGGTGATCTGCTGCGGCCTGTTGGGTGGTCAGTGCTTGGTACCTCTGGTTTATTAGGAGCTGCTGATGTTGATTTCTCATTGTGTATGTCCGAAATGGCTAGAGATAAAGAGACAGAGAGTGCAGAACAGAGTCTCTCATTAATTCATAGATTGTAGCTGAGACTTTTCAGAGATCAGCTGCGTCTATCCCCCCTTTGCCTTATTTATCAGAATTGTTTACTGGAAAAGCCTCCTTTTTTGTCTATTGTATTGGAGTACTCCTTTAAATTCAGGCTATACTTAAGGGATATCGAAGCCTCATCAACCAGGTATTCCCAATTATCTGTATTGTGCACTGGAGAAGAACATAACATGGAGCAATTGAGTGTTGTTCCAAAGCTCTTCTAAAAGAAGTAGCTCACTCATAGGAGTGTTTATTGCAAAAAGTAGAACAAAGAAATGTATAGTAGTCCAATCACAGTGGACATCGCCCAAAAGTTACACCTTATTGCAGTAGAAAAGCAACAAATCATTACGAATGATTAGAACGGATGAATTAATGCATAATGTGGCGTGTGCATACATTAACTACATTGATAAGCGTAAGTAATGCGGATACAATGACAAAATATGGTCTCCAGAAAATGCTCAAAGCCCCCATTACCAAGGAGAGTTCAGTCTAGTATACGCCGCTTCACAAGCTCTAAACTGTATTAACCCCTAAATAACAAGTGTAACACAGGTCGTTTTAATACTTTCTCAATAGCATCTGGTCACAGGACCAGTTGTACAGACCTAATATTTCCTATAGTTGAGGATTTGTTAAAATGTATCAGTGGAGATAATTCTTTGTAAAGTAAACACATCGGTATACTTCCTAACCTTTGAACAATGAAATGGGGGCAGTTCTTGTGGCAAATGTTTTTCACTATTAGACCACATTGCTTTTTGTTACGCCACGCCCTTTGTTTCCCCTAGCTCCTCAGTGACCCTCACAACAGTAGTGCCCCTCAATGACCTCTCATAGTAATAGTGCCCCTCAGTGACCTCCTACAGCAATAGTGCCCCTCAGTGACCTCTCATAGTAATAGTGCCCCTCAGTGAACTCTCATAGTAATAGTGCCCCTCAGTGAACTCTCATAGTAATAGTGCCCCTCAGTGATCTCTCACAGTAATAGTGCCCCTCAGTGACCTCCTACAGCAATAGTGCTCCTCAGTGGCACCCCTGACAGCAATAGTGCCCCTCACTAATAATACCTGCTATTATGCAGTAAATGAAAAAGACAGCCTATACTCACGGCTTTTGCTCCCTTTGTTGCTTCAAACCACTGTTAAAGGAGATGTCCCGCGCCGAAACGGGTTTTTTTTTTTTTTAACCCCCCCCCCCCGTTCGGCGCGAGACAACCCCGATGCAGGGGTTAAAAAAACCACCCGCACAGCGCTTACCTGAATCCCGGCGGTCCGGCGTCTTCATACTCACCTGCTGAAGATGGCCGCCGGGATCTTCTACCTTCGTGGACCGCAGCTCTTCTGTGCGGTCCACTGCCGATTCCAGCCTCCTGATTGGCTGGAATCGGCACGTGACGGGGCGGAGCTACACGGAGCCGCTCTCTGGCACGAGCGGCTCCATAGAAGACTGCTGAAGACCCGGACTGCGCAAGCGCGGCTAATTTGGCCATCGGAGGCCAAAAATTAGTCGGCTCCATGGGAACGAGGACGCTAGCAACGGAGCAGGTAAGTATAAAACTTTTTATAACTTCTGTATGGCTCATAATTAATGCACAATGTACATTACAAAGTGCATTAATATGGCCATACAGAAGTGTATAGACCCACTTGCTGCCGCGGGACAACCCCTTTAACTTCTGGGTAGCGTATTAATATGATTGCCATGGCCAACCCCCTGCCTCAGTATTTGTATTGCTGAACCCAGTGATTTGCCACAGCAATCACAGCCTTTGAATGTAATTCTCATTCACCGACAGATTCATTTCAGTCGGGGTGGATGCCACTTATAATTTTGTATTGTAAGGTCTCCTTCACATCAGCGCTGGGAGGTTACGTTTTCCTGTTTCATTTACGAAGCAAGGAAATGGCGCGCCCTTGCTAAAGAGATCCATGTTATTACAGAATTGAACGAACCCCATTGACTATAACAGGGTCCATTTGGTATCTGGCCGGGCTTCCAGCTTTTTACAGGATGAAATAGCGCAGCATACTGCACTATTTTTCTCAGATTTTTCAATTCAGCAATGGAAGTACTGAACAGAACCTTCAACGCTAATGTGAACGAGCCCTTACATGCATTATCTGGCTGCTTTTTACTTTTCTGTCACATACTGTCACTTGTGTTCTTTGCTGTTCCCATACTTGTGGCTATCCAGTGGCAGCATGATGGGAGTTGGCCCCGGGATTGCAGATTACCGCTGTACAATTTGTGGTGGGACTCACCTTTCTCTCTGTTTGGGATCTCCATGTCCAAGGGGATGTAGTAGCCAGTACATGCTTTCCTGGCCCCATCCATAATGTCATACATGTCTGTCTTATGTTGATGCACTGTGCAAAACTTTCTTGTCATTCTGTTATGTGTATTGCACAGCTGCAGCGTGTGATGGGTTAATGTCTGCAAAAGTAACAATTCTGTCCAGTCACGTGGTCTAAGAGAGGCTATAAATGTGAGTGCTTGAAAGCGGGAAAGAGTTCCATCTTCTAGAGCTGCTAGTGAAAACACAGAGACACTTGAGGGCACCTTCAGCCCCTGTATGTTGAAGATGGAGGAGGAAGAGAGATTTCCCGAGTGCCTGCTCTTATGAAGACAGAGTGAGCCCCCCAAAAGAGAGAGAGTGAGTTATCAACGAGCGAGCCTTTACGTCCAAGGTCTAGTGTAGAGGTACTCAGTCCTAACTGATTCACACCTGTGCGTCCTAAAGTCTTGGATAGCCAGGTGGAGATACTCTACTTTCATTCTTCACACTCCAGCGTCCTGAAGTCTGGGTCTGCCGTGTGGAGGTACTTTGTCTTATCTAATTCCTGCACTTTCTAAACTTGTCTTTTGTGCCTTATGTATTGCAAAAGTTATCAAGTAAAGTTATTCCAGGCCCTGACCATTTCCGGGGACCTGAGGTACTAAACTACTGTTTGTGGCTCAGTTATTTCCCCGCTGATGTTCATGCCGGTGGGTGCCGGAATGGTGGCATCACCCGTGACAACCTCTTCACTTATCCTAATGTTTATTGTACATCCCCATGCCAGGGGTGTCTGAAAGGCCTTGGCTGCGTGTGTCCCTCTGGGAGGGAGAGTGGTAAGTGCTGCCGTGACAAGCCAGCATCCTGCCCTCCCAGCTCCTCAGCGCATGCCATGTGTCCAGGGTTACCCTACGGGATGCTGCAGGGACACTGTGCAGCTCACTGATAGAGTCCACAGCTAGCAGGTACAAATTACTTGAGCACCCCCAGGAGTGGGGCAGAATCCCAGACTGAAACGTTTGCCATCGGCCTGAAAGATGCAGACACAGCAGTGGTGCAGGGGTGCAAGGATGGAGCAATAATAGGAGTGCAAGGATGGAGCTGGAGGGAGGGAGGGAGGGAGGGGGGGGGGGCATGGTGCCAAATCCAGGGAGCGCGGCCTATTATTTGGAGGAGTGGAATGTTGGAGAGGTTATAAATAGAGGAGGGCAAGTGTCCCTCCGCCATACAAATACCAGCACATCCCACAGAGGTTGCTGGCACAATGCAGGCTCATTTGTCTAGTGGGGAAGAATGAATAGATAGAGATAAGAGACAATTTCCTCTTTTCTTTTTTTTAAATTGGCATTCATCATATGCGATAAACAACTAAATATATTCATTGTCTGGATCATTACGGCCACAGTAATACCTATTAGATGTTGCTTTTTAAAAAGGGTTTTTATGGGGAAAAATTTGTATTTTCTTTTAAACTGTTTTTTTTTTAAATTAAACTTTTTAGACAATATATTAGCCCCTCCAGGGGACTTGAAGATGTGATTGTTTGAACACTAGAATAGTACACTGCATTACTTATGCATTCTACTAAGCCTTTGACAGCAGTGTTTTAGCTTTGCCAGACATGGAGGCCTTTGTCAGGCTTCCGGCTGCCATGGGAACTCATTTGTAACTTGCAATCACATTGCTGGGTGCCAATGGGAAACAGAAGGAGCCCCCAGTACTGGTGCATCTTGTCTCCACCAGAAGATTGGGTGGAGACAAACTGCACGCCCACAAATTGATTGGCTGGCCAGGAGAATGGGTAGAGGCAAAGTGCACGCCCCACAACTTTTGATTGCCTAGCCTGTAGCTCCTGTTGTGGCGCTGACTGACATGTCAGCTTCCAGCTCTGGTCCCCCTGCTGCTATCGCCGGCCGCCACAGCAGCAGCCGACCCTACGGACACTCTCCTCGTTGCCCTTCGCTCCTGTGCATGTCAGCTCCCAGCAGCTGCGGTCTCCCTGCTGCTGCCCTTTGCTCCCGTCCATGTAAGCTCCCAGCTGTGGTCTTCCTTCCGCCGATGTTGCTGCCAGCCCCACTGTCACTGTTCTCGCAAGGGAGAATGGTGCAGGAGGAGGACCGGAGCACTGTTTGCAGCGTAGATGGGATGGCAGCGGGGAGACTAACAGTGCAGAAACCGGGCAGGTCACAAGGGAGAGTGACAAGAGGCGGGAGGGGAGATGATGGGCACCCATTCTCCTGCCCAGGCAATCAAGTTGTGGGCGTTGTTTGTGGGCGTGCAGCTTGTCTCCACCCATTCTTCTGGTGGAGACAAGATGCACCATTACCAGAGCCCCCTACCCTAGTTATTTGTTTACACGCTGCAGGTTCTATTGGTTGTGGCACATAAGGGGTTATACTGCCAGGATGTGAGGTTTCTCCATTCCTGGCAGTTAGAGCAGGAGCCTGGCTGTCAGTAGTCAGCCAAGCCACCGTCTTAAAAAGATGTATGTGCAGGTTTAAAGCCCATTAGTGAAATCAGTAAATAAGGCGTATTGGCTGTCACTAAGGGGTTAAGATAAAGATGATATGAGGAAACACAAAATGCAGTCTTTTATGGTCATTCTATTTATTGAACACCTATATCACCCACATGAAAAAGAAAGTGACCCCTAGAGGTTAAGAATCAGATGTTCCCCTCTCTGCGGTATCAACTGCAATCAAATGGTAGGGATAATTTGTGATGAGTCTTATACATCACTAAGGAGGAATTTTAGCGCACTCTTCTTTACAGAATCATTGTAATTTGCCCACGTTGAAAGTTTTCCTGCATAAACAACCCTTTGAAGACATCATCACAGCATGTGCAGCTCATTTGGACAGCACTCGTTAATGAATGCAGGTCTAGGGTCTTTAGGCCTCATGTCCACTAGCTAAATGGAATTGCGGATTCCGCAGCGGATTTCCACTGCTTAATCCGCAGCGGATTTTGCCCATAGGGAATCATTGGCCATCCGTGGTCCATTAACTTGATTTTTGCACCCGCGGATGGCATTTTAAAAGAATTGCATTTTTCACGCGCAGGAGAAAAAACGCGGCATGCTCCATTTTGCCGCGGATTCTGCGCGGATCGACAACATTCCTATCACATTGATAGCAGTGTGTGTGGATATCTGCATGCAAAAAAAAAACATTTAAAGCAAATCCGCGTGGAATCCGCGTCAGATTCTGTAAGGATTGTATTTTTCGAGTGGACATGAGGCCTTAGTCTACCGCTGCATACTTATAAACAATGTACATCAGGTAGCCAGAGCAATGGTGTGGTCGTCTGTTTGTCTGCGACTAGAGGGTCACTTCGATTCAGGACTGTGACTCGGCTGCTCCAAAACCTTCATTTTACCTTTTTTTTACACTTTTCAGTAGGTGGACTTGCTTATCTCTTTGTAGCGTTTTCCTGCTACTGAACCCAACTGTTTCTAACCTGAAGCTCAGATGGAGACTGATGGACGTTCTTCCACATGACAGAGAGCAGAGTTCATGGCTCCATCAACGATGGTCCAGGTCCTGCCCATCACACGACCGCCGCTATGTCCTTATTTTCAAGTTGGCCATATAAAATGAGACCCATGTCTTCCAGAAAGTTCCATCATTAGTCCAGAGAATGTTATCGCAGATGTCTGGGTGCTTATCTAGACGTCATTTGGCAAGACAAGCCTTTGTGTTCTTTATTGTCAGCAGTGGTTTACACCAATTTTGCCTAGTGTCTGTCTTAGGCCGGCTTCACACGAGCGTGACGGGCTCCGCCGCGGAATATTCCGCAGTGAAGCCCGTCACGGCGCCCCCCAGAGACCCCATACTTACCAGCGGAAGATAGCGTGAAGACGCTTCCCCGCCCACTGCCGTTGCGTCATGTGGCACGCCCACCACGTCACATGACGCGGCCGGCCGCGTCACGTGACGCGCCGGCCGCGTCATATGACGCGGCGGCGGTAAAGCGTTTTCACGCTATCTTCCGCTGTGTTACAGCGGGAGATAGCGTGAACGGACGGCTTCCATTGACTCCAATGGAAGCCGTCAGCGCGTACACCCGCGGCAAATAGAGCATGCTGCGGGTGAGGACGGGAGATTTCACGGTGCGAAATTCCGTGGTGGAATTCCGCACCGTGTGCCCTGAGCTATTAGGTTCAATAGAACCTAATAGCAGGGGGCAACGCAGCGGATTTTTGCAGCGAATTTACGCGGCGTAAATCCGTTCGTGGGAAGGAGGACTTAAGCGGGGTTTTTTTTACGTGAAAGTCAATAGGAGTGTTAAAAACACATTCGGATTTACGTGCGATGCGTTTTGAGTATTAGAAAGACCTATTGACTTCCGCATTATAAGGGTGACTACCCACTACAGTTTTTTTTCACTGCGAAATTCGCGTTTTTTTTTCTGCAGGGGTCTATGGGACTTGTAATGTTAAAATCGCGATCGCGATTTTAGCTTTACAAGTCCCATAGCCCATAGACCCCTGCAGAAAAAAAAAACGCTGCAAATTTCGCAGTGAAAAAAACTGTAGTGGGTAGTCACCCTAAAACTGCAGCAAAATCGTGTGAACCAAACGCGTGAGAAAAACGCAAGTGTGCAGGAGCCCTTATACAGCTGTGATAATAACAGCCACAAAAAAACGAGACCAAACAAAACCACTAATCCCAATACGATTTCAGCTATTTCGTTCTGACTGCTGGGATTTCTGGCCCGTGAAAATATAGGACATGCCTAGTGTTGAGCGAACGTACTCTGTCGAGCTTGATGCTCATTCGAGTATTAGCATACTGGAGGGAGGAGAGAAGAGAGAGAGGAAAAAAAAAAAAAAAAAAAGCTCGGGACCCGGCGTCCCACATACAAAAATCCTCGAGTCTCTCATTGTAGCCAATGGGGTTCGTTACTCGAGTAGGGCTCTTGAATTTTACGAAAAGCTCGACTCGAATAACGCGGACCCGAGCATCGGGGTGCTCGCTCACCTCTAGACATGCCCTATCTTCCCGTACGTAGCAAATACATAGCTTCCTGCCTCTTTTTTCAAACTCCTGCGCTCTGGTGCGGAGTTTGAACTGCCGATGAGGGAGAAGAAATCTCACTTGTTCAGGTGCAGCAACGCTTAGTACTGCCGACCGCAGTTGCGCCCATGGCAGTGTTTTTACCCTTCTTGTGACTCATGTACACCGACAGTACTGGAGATAATTGCGGCTTGCAGTTCTTCAGATGTTTGTTTGGGTTCTTTTGTGACCTTCTGAATGAGTTGTCAATGTGTTCTTGGTGATATTTCCGTAGGCGAGCCACTCCTGGAAAGGTTCGTCGCTGATCCACGTTTCCGTGCTCTGTGGATAATAACCCTCACCGCGGCTCACGCAAGTCCCTTATAATGGCTTTCTAACCCTTTTTCCAATACTGGCATATGTCAGCGACTTTCTCCCTTTAGAACGTGGCATCATGTGCTGCTTGAGACCTTCTAGCCAGCTTCGCAGCACCAGCTGTGTAGATGCACCAGAGAATGAAGAAGGGGGCACATACTTTTGCACAGCATTGTTTTAGGTATAGCTTGATCTGTATATGCAAATTATCCACTTTACATGCAATGATTTCTCATATCTAGGGTTAACATCCAGGGCCAGACTGCAGCCGGTGTGCTGTGAGGACTGGGACTTCTTTTACAGCTTTTCCTAAATAATGGCATAGATGGCAACCACTCAGATTACAGCGATATGTCCATATTTGACATATGTGCCCCACCCGTTAAGCAAAAACACATCATGATTACATCCAGAGTCGCAAGTGTAGATTATGATATCAGTCCGCCTTTCTCGGACTATTATCGTGTTCACCCGTGTGACAGCAGCCTCGAACCAAAATGCTCAAACATGTAGCAGAAAATCTGCATAATTTCCAAGTAAAAAAAAAATTAATAGTGTGGATTTCGATGCAGAGTCGCAGCCAATTTCATCCTTTCAATAAAAGGGGTGAAGTCTACTGTAGATCCACACCAATGGTGCAGACACGAAAATTATGCAGATTGGAGGAAAATCAGCACCATCTCTGCTACGTGTAAATGTACCCTTAGGTTGGTGTCACACGAGGCGTAATATTACAGAATGTCTTACGTGCAGATTTTAACATTGAGCCGCAAACACCTACAACTACGTTGCAAATCTGCATGTGAAACGTGTGCACTCAGCATGAATTTGTCCATTGTATAAAATTACACCACATGGAATCCACCCTTCATAGAATGGTAGAGTTGGAAGGGACCTCCGGGGTCATCGGGTCCAACCCCCTGCTCAGTGCAGAATTTACTAAATCATCCCAGACAGATGTCTGTCCAGTCTTTGTTTGAACACTTCCATTGAAGGAGAGCTCACCACCTCCCATTGTAACCTGTTCCACTCATTGATCACCCTCACTGTCTAATATCTAATCTGTGTCTCCTCCCTTTCAGTTTCAATCCATTGCTTCGTCTTTCCTTGCACAAATGAGAACAGGGCTGATCCCTCTGCACTGCGACAGCCCTTCAGATATTTGTAAGCAGCTACCGTATTAATGGCCCATTTACACATAATAATTATCGCTCAAACTTTGTTTCAAACGACCAAAAATGAGCGATAATCGCTACATGTAAACGCAGGCATCGTGCACTTTTCATTTGAACAATGATTTTAAGGTGAATTTAAAATCCATCCTTCAGACACTGAGAAATAAAGTGTCTCTCACTAGACCTCATGCTGTTATCTCCACGGGAGCTGGTAGATAACATTGTAATTTGCCTGCAACCAGGAGCAGAACTATGCAGCTGTGTATATGATTAATCACATGTTGGGCTCCACAAGCAGCTCCTGGAGGCCCTTTTACGTGCAAATGAAGATGATAAAGTGTTAATGGCCATTAACACTTTATGCAAATAAATCGCTAAATCTTCAATCTTTCAATTGTTTGAAAGATTATCTTCACCTGTAAAAGGACCTCAAGTCTCCTTCAACCTTCTTTTTTGCAAGCTAAACATTCCTGCTCACCATCGTGGTAGCTCTTCTCTGAACTTTCTCTGTCTTTTTTCAATTGGGGTGCCTAGAACTGGACACAGTATTCCAGATGAGGTCTGACCAAGGTGGAGTAGAAGGGGATAATGACCTCACGTGATCTAGACTCTATGCTTCTCTTAATACATTCCCAAACTGTGTTTGTCTTTTATGCTACTGCATCACACTGTTGACTCATGCTCAGTCTGTGATCTATTAGTATACCCAAGACTTTTTCACATGTGCTGCTAATTAGCTCAATCTCACCTGTTCTGTATATGCTTTTTTTTTTATTTTTCTTTGATGCGCAGTAGCGAGAGACCACAGTGCAGGACGCCTCTTTATGGTTAGCACTTCCTACTGGAGCTTGCAGTTCACCTTCAGTCCTGGCTCATGCTTTTTATTTGTCAGATATTATACTGCCACCCCTCCCCCATAAGATAATGCAGACAGTTTTTTAATACTCTTTATTACCCGACGTCTTTGGCTTGTGGCCGAAAAAAACTTAAAGTGACCATATCAAATCTGCCCTTAAAGAGATGAGACAATGCAGCCATAAAATAACGAGAAGGGGGAGGGTGCCGTGTATGGCCAAACCACCCCCAGGCACTGTTGTGAAGCGGGAGAAGTCACATGATAAAGATTAGGATAGAAGATGATCAATTAAAGCGCATTTCTCCATAGAACCCAAAGTAAATAGAAATCCCATTGTCTTCTCTGGTCCTTATAAAGAAGAAACACTTTGTGGGAAAGCTGAGTGACACCAAATATGGCCGCCTTTACAAGTAACACCCAACTTTCCTTGAGTCTTGAAAGCAAGAACTGATACACGTAGTGACTGCATATTACTCTATAACTAGTGAAAGTCCAGATAAAGACCGGTGAGGGAACGGTAATGACGGCCATATTGATTGTCACGCTGTTGAGAGAACAATATAAGCAACCAGTGTTCTTTTAGGCCATGTTCATATGAGGCAGCTTGGCTACAGAACTTCCATCCAGATGAGGAATCTATGGCATTGACAGTAGCAGCAAAGTGGATGAGATTTTTAAGATTTTTTGCGCCCGTTACACAAAGTGTCCTCACAAAATCTGCATGGAAATTGACTTGTGGAGGAATTTTGGATCTGCCTTATGGCAATTATAGCTGTGGCTTTGTGGGGTAGATTCCACCTCTACAAACGAGGGGGTGAATTCCACAAGCGGTGTGGTTTTGACACTGATTATGAGCTTCAGAATGGCCGCTGCAGGCTTTTCGCAGCAAATTCTGCCCTGTGTGAACATAGCGATAAGGGGAAATGCTTTTTAAAGAATAATCCCACCACCAGCAGACGGAGGTTGGGGAAATAGTTGTAGCAGCTTTATAATATGAAATCACCCCAATAGTCGCCCTGTAACCGCAGCAGCTCTACCAAGAGCATGACATAACTGCAGCAGAGGCGGGAAAGCAATGAGATGAAAGTCCCCTTTGTCTTCACAAGAATAAATAACTGTCCAGAAAAGACATCACTGAATGACTAAAGCCTCCAAGACAGTGGGCGTACCCACAGTTACCAAAAATACAATTCTGATGTCTGATATACACATAAGAAAAAGAATAATACGTAGAGGGGTCTTATAAATCAGAACAGTGGGGCCTAAAAGAAAGGAAATCACCTGAACAGAACTGTTAATGGTCACCACTGAGCACCTATATATACACACCAACATAATCTACAGCAGATTCACTGTGTACATATATTACTTATTCTATACTGAATCCAAGTTCCATCCAGTATTATCCTCCAGAGCTGCACTCACTGTTCTGCTGCTGGAGTCACTGTATACAAACATAACTTATCCTGTACGGATCCTGAGTTCCATTCTGTATTATACTCCAGAGCTGCACTCCCTCTTCTGCTGGTTGAGTCACTGTGTACATACATTACTTATCCTGTACTAATTCCAAGTTCCATCCTGTATTATACTCCAGAGCTGCATTCGCTATTTTGCTGGTAGAGTCACTGTGTACATACATTATTTATCCTGAGTTCCATCCTGTAATATACTCCAGAGCTGCACTCCCTCTTCTGCTGGTTGAGTCACTGTGTACATACATTACTTATCCTATACTGAATCCAGGTTACATCCAGTATTATCCTCCTGAGCTGTATTCACTGTTCTGCTGCTGAAGTCACTGTGTACATACATTACTTATCCTGTACTAATTCCACGTTACATCCTGTATTATACTCCAGAGCTGCATTTCCTATTTTGCTGGTAGAGTCACTGTGTACATACATTATTTATCCTGAGTTAGATCCAGTATTATACTCCAGAGCTCCACTCCCTCTTCTGTTGGTTGAGTCACTGTGTACATACATCACTTATCCTATACTGATTCCAAATTACATCCAGTATTATCCTCCAGAGCTGCACTCACTATTCTGCTGGTGGAGTCACTATATCCATACATTACTCATCCTGTACTGATCCTGCGTTCTTTCCTGTATTATACTCCAGAGCTGCATTCACTATTCTGCTGGTTGTTACAAGAAGCAGGAAACAAGCTTGTGAACAGAGACCATGGTAACTGGTAAATTCACATTCAGCAGGCTCAGTGCAGAAATTTCTATGATTTGTTCCTCTGAATGACGCTTAGAAACTCCATGTTCTTGGTGTAGAATTCACACACCACAGCTTGGTGTTGAGCTGCGGTGTGTGACTTCTTCCTACTCTCATCCAGTGTAGATGAGCTCCTATAAAATACAAGTCGTCAGCGTAAGGCATTAAACATGGTAGGAATGCTGGGAGATGTTGGCTCTGAAATTGTGGCATAGTGAGTGCAGCTCTGAAGTATAAATATACAGTAACTCCAAGCACAATGTATCTAGGGAGGACAATCTGCATCAATGTAGATTTGATGAGCGCTTTTCAAATTAGCTTTTTTTCTGTCAAGAACAAGAGAACAGAGACCACAGGAAAGTAATAAAAGGTAAGTAGTGATGGCATGTGCGGGGGAGGTTAAAACAACAACCTCCAGGAAAATCATTTACTGTTTAAACTCCTTGCTTTTTGGTGACAGCAGCAGCTTGTACTACAACAACCAGCAGCATAGCACCCGAGTACAACACCGGTACCCCCAGCCCCACCGCTTGGGGGCGATCATTACTGGGGCAGGGTCTACTATAACCCTCCAGATCTCTAGCTGATGTTACCCCAACAAGGTGACTGTAAAAGGCAGTACTACCCTCTCCACTCCCCCCCTGCGCCAGTACCAGAGGTCTGTATGACCTCTCTGCGATCACTCTACATATCATTGTCAGCTATAGCAGTATAAATATATCCACACATCCACGTTAAAACCAACTCATAAAAACGGCACCAATTAAAAAGAGTCATCAGGGAAGGGAAATACCTAAACCAGTCCAGGTCTAGTGGCGATACCTACTTCAACCCTGGTTCTGCCATCAGCATATTGGGTATGACGTCTTCCACTCCTGTTATCATAGGGGCTAGGCTCACTGGCTAATTTCCATATCTAAGCCAGCTCCCTTTTGTATGTGCATGCGCTGTGACCAAGAACGGGGATGGCTCAGTTAAAGAAATGATCCAGTCAGCTGGGCTCCTATGAGAGAGGGGAGGAAGACTCCATTCCACTGGCCCTTGACTGGATGATTTTTTTTTCTCCTCCCCAGATGACCCCTTTAGAGCAGCAGAAGACTCCTTGTAAAAAGCAGCATGTTCCCTTAAAACCTTTATACTTTCAGAGTTTCTGATTGGCTGAAGAAACTCCACATAGACGATCCCCAATGGCGGAGAGCAGGTCGCCGTGTAAAGCACCATGGTGAGGACAGAGCTCAGTCTTGGATGTGTCTGTTCTTTGCTGTACAATCATTACACTGGTTTAAAAAATACGGGTCTTCATAAAAACATCCCTCCTGTCTGACCGCCATCACAGCGGCGTTTATCCCCGGAGAAGGGCAGCGCTCCAGGCAGCAGATAGTCACACCGGCAACCAAGGGATATTAAATATATAAAGTCACTGAAGGACGCAGGGCGACTCCTGTTATAAGATGTCTGCGCGCTTGTCTCGCACCCGGCTGCGGGCTTTAGTTCTGGCTTTGAAGGCAGCAGAGTTGAACATGTGCTGGGGAGAGAAAACAAGAAGAGTAAGATGCTATATTGACAGACATCAAAGCTCCGCTACACACCCCCATACTTCACTGCATTGCTTTCTGGTTATATCAGACAGCTGTAAACACTGCAGCTCATCAGGGGGCAGAAGTGAGATGCAAGGTCCTGAAGCCAGAGTTTATAGACAACCAGCAGAATTATGAATGCAGCTCTGGCTGCAGAAAGGAGTATAAAAAAAAATGTCATGGAGGGTCAAAAAAAAAAAAAAAAAAGAATTAAGGTACTTTTCCCAGAGTGTTTATCACCTGAATTAATTGTTGGAAACCGCTAGTTCAGGCGGTAATCATCCTGTATACATGGAGCTGCTGACAGGGCACTAAGTGGTAAATGGCTCACCTGAGGGAGTCACTTGGTTTTCAGTTCATCTAAAAACCAAGCAACTGTTTGCCTGCGTAAACAGCAGTTGCACAATCTTTGAGACGGCCCATTTACTGTGAATGGTAGCCAGAGCGCGTGTCTATTCACAGAACGACTATCACTCCTGTGTAAAAGCACAAGCACAATAGCCGTTGGGCTGGCTGTCGGGTGCTAAAGTGCTTGATGGTCATTCTGTGTAAAAAGTGGAACAAGTACAGTATTTGGTAACACGGCCTTCTAAAGTTTTTAATTATTAACAAAGGGCTATGGTTTGCCCAGATGATGGGGGAGAGAGCCTGGTCTAGGTCATCAAGAAAACTTCCCCTCGAATGGTTTGAAACTAATTAACAAGCTGTGTGAACGGTCGTCTTTAAGTGTGAAAGCGAGTACAGTCTGTACGACAAATGATAATTTGCTCATCGTTCAGTTTACGCAGGTCTAAAAACCAAACAAATCATTCCATGTACGTAAACAGGTAGTTACTCATCTATGAACTACCTGTTTATTGTGAATGCAGGTGGGCGAACCAGAACAATTTTACGGCCCGCACCATGTGCATTCACTGAGCGATGATTGATGATGTGTAAAAGCATCCGTGTTCAACAGGCACGTCACTTCCTCACACAGAAACGCAATGTTTCATGTTGGAATTCCTCCTACGGATTTTGGGCACTAACAGGCAAAAAGCCGTAAATTTTAGATACGGAAATTGGCACAGATTGTGGTGCAAGTTTTCTGCTGCGGAAGAACTGCATCAACCCTGCTACATGCTGCTCTATCCGGTTTTGCTCATGTGGGCAGCACTGGCCAATCAAAACAGATGTCGTGTCTTAGTCCAATGAAGCATACTAATGCATTCTGTGCATCTG
Organism: Eleutherodactylus coqui; assembly: GCF_035609145.1. Taxonomy (NCBI): domain Eukaryota; kingdom Metazoa; phylum Chordata; class Amphibia; order Anura; family Eleutherodactylidae; genus Eleutherodactylus; species Eleutherodactylus coqui. The sequence goes on along the minus strand of NC_089839.1, from coordinate 206,232,054 downwards.
GCAGTCAGCTATCATATATTCCAGGAACCTGAAGGTCACATTAAAGTTGGTTTATAAATTTCAGGCAGAAGACGTCCTGTAAAAATAGGCGATCCGCTAGGAGCAAAATACAGCAGCACAAACATTTCCTATACTGAACTCCAAGGGGAAATCGCTAAGAGCTGCACCAATAGACAAACAAATCCTCAGCTGTAAGCAGGGATAGATTAGCAGCCTCTGGCTGTAAACAAGGTTTTCATTTGACAATAGCAAGCAGAGGTACTTAAAACAGCGATTAGTTGGAAAGTTAATAGAGCATTATACATGACTGGATGCACCGTTCTATCTCGCAGCGGACAGGCTCCCATGGTCTTACCTTCTCCGCTCTTGAGATTTTATTTGCTTTGATCGCTGCAGCGTCCAGGACCAATGGGGGCCCCAAGGAGAAGATGTCTCGGAGTACCTCGTTGTGCTGGCCGAGGGACATAAAAGCAGGGTTAGTGTGCAAGGCTGTGGTCAGGCGTCCATTCTCAGTGCTCAGCCATTTACCTGTAGATGATGGCGCACTCCAGAGCCCAGCGCCTCTTTAAACGAGCTGTAAGTTCTCCTGCGTGCCCAACTGTCCATGTACATCACTTCTAATCCAAACTTTATGGTCTCCTCCTGGTAGTCGCAGTTCTGTGAAGAAAGTTTTCAGTTTACTATGAAATTCCATTAAACCGGCGCCAAATGGTCTGTAAATCCGCTAATCATGCGCGAAAGGGAGCAGTGGTATTGTAGGCCACGGGAAGGTTATAGGGGAAACACCTGAGGCTTTCATCATCTACATGCCTTACCTCAATGTAGTGTAGGACATCCCGGAAGATGGAGCGCTGCTTCCTGCGATCAGTCTTTGCACGGTATTTGTTGCTGTCGGTGGCTAATTGCTTCAGCGTCACGCAGAGCGTCTCTGTGTCTTCAGAGTAGAAATCCTCCTGCAGGAATTCAGGGAGATCAGGAGATATTCGGATCATACGTGTGCTGCCGTGTACAGACTACAAAGCTTCACTTACATCCAGATCACGAGCGAGCTCATAGAGAAGCGCAAGGGACTCGCCAGCAGCAATACGGAGACCGACGCTCTCAGAGGCCAGAATGCCAGACAGGCGAGGAAGATGACTGCAAGATGAAGGAAAAACAATATACCAGCTGTGTATATATAGAAGATGCCCAGATTATACTAGCATTGTCCATATACACATTGACAAAAAAACAAAAATAATGCACCCAGATAAAAATACTGAATAGCTGCAAAACTTCCCTGCAATTACGTCTCAGGCAGATGTGTAAGTGACTACAGTTGAGGTCTGATGGGACACTGGGTCTTGCCACCTGAGCCCCTAAAAGTGCTTCTGCTAATGCCTTATATAAAGGCTCTCGGAGGCCCCTTGTATGTAGTGACCTCTTCCTCCGCTTGTGTGAAGCTTGTTGGCCACTAGACGCCTCTACGACGCAGAGAAGACATTTTGCTAGTTAAAGGGGTTATCTCGCGGCAAACATCAAAATTTTACATTAGCCCATTCCCCCTGTCACCCCCCTGGCATAAAATAGCATTTTAAAGCAGTTTTTAAACCTCTTGCTACTCACCGATGTGATGAAAGATGAACTTATAAAATTCTTCTCCCAAGATGGCCGCCGGTCCTTTCCCAGGGATGCACTGCGGTTTTCTCCCATGGTGCACCGCGGGTCTTCTCCCATGGTGCACCATGGGCTCTGTGCGTTCCATTGCCGATTCCAGCCTCCTGATTGGCTGGAATCGGCACACGTGATGGGGCGGAGCCACGCGATGATGCGTAGAAGGGGGCGGAGCCAGAACGCCGCTCGTGCCCGGACTGTCCAGAAGGGAGAAGACCCTTCTGCGCAAGCGCGTCTAAAAAAGCAAGAAGACCCCGAAATTAGACGGGGACGCCAGCAACGGAGCAGGTAAGTGAATAACTACTGTATGGCTCATATTTAATGCACGATGTACATTACAAAGTGCATTAATATGGCCATACAGAAGTGCTTAACCGCACTTGCTTTCGTGAGACAACCCCTTTAATGGACTTTGCGAGAGATGCATGATTGGAATGCAAGAAGCTGGATGGTTATATTGTCGAACTGTTTGACATCTAGGCCAAGTTCTAACCAAGCTGAAAGGTGGTACTGAGAGCAGTAGTTACATGAGGGCGCACACACACCTGGCAAAGAGGCTCCGGGCGGCCCAGATAGACCACCAGTAGAGAGGTTTGTTTGATCCACCGACAAGCATCAGTAGATCCAACAGTTTCGTTGTCCATTTAGACACATGGCACTTTCATTACAAAACCCTGCCTCTGCCTGGACCATTACCAGGCACTTTGCAGAAGGAGATTTGACATTACGAAATGCATTATGTGTTCTGCCATTAACACCCCAACACCATCATTTGCAGTAGTGCTGTGAACAAGAAATTGCATCGGACTGGAACCGTATCATCTTTAGGCCGCCTGCACACGAGCGGGTCGGATCTGGCAGCGAGAATTCTCGCCGCGGGACCCAACCCGAGAGCCTGCAGGGACGAGCGCGTACTCTCCCGCGCCTGGCGGCCCCGGCTCTTTCATGTGCCGGCTGCGGCACAGCCGGCGCATGCGCAGACCGGAGCCGGCGGCCGGGTGAGTGCGTGCCCCGCACAAAAATAGGACATGTCGCGGTTTGTTTGCCGCGCGAGATTTCGCGCGGCCAAACCGCGGCCGTCTGCATAGGAGTGCGTATTGTAATGCACTCCTATGCAAACTTTCAGTGGCGCCCGTGTGCAGGCGGCCTTCGTGAAAAATCCAGGAAACAAACACTTGAATATGGTGTACTGTGCTGTCAGCTTGCTCACTTCATGTATGTCTCACGATCCACTGCTTGCTCAAGCGGGTTCACCTGCCCCCGGTCCTGGGCTTTAGCAATAAGAAATTCCATGCAAGGAAAGAGTGTACCACTGATGAAGGCTTTGTGCAGCCGATACGCATCTGGTTAGAGAGGTGTATACCTGGTAATTTTAATATGACTAAATGAAGGAAGATTACAATCTTTACTCTTCAAGCAAGCGTGGATTACACCCTTTCCTTACATGGAATTTCTTATTGAAAAATCCAGGCTCAGTTTGGGAGTCAATGACAGTCATGTTTGGCTTTGGAGACCTCAGAGTGAGCACTTCAATCCTGCCTTGGCTGTGAAGTGGCATACTTCCGCCACTACTGGTGTGATGATCCGGGACAGCTATCGCATACAACAGTCGGTCCCCCCTAGCAGTGGTACGAGGCACAATGACAGCTCAGCGATATGTTCAGGACATCCTGCAGCCACATGTGTTCCTCTCATGGCGGCTTCCAAGAGGCATTTTCCAGCAGGATAATGCTCGGACGTACACAACGATGGCCCAGGAACGTTTCTGCAGGTTGCCACAGCTACCTGGCGTTCCAGATAGGCAGATTTACTGCCAATCCTGCATGTATTGGTCCAGCCAGGACGCCAACCTCGACAGCCTACAAGTGTTCAAGATCTAGAAGTTCAGTTGCAACATCTTCAGGGCAAATGTGCTGCAAGATAACATACGAAACCTGTATATCTTTATGCCCACCTGTATCTTATCCTGTATCCAGGCTAGTAGCATCCCAACAGGGTACTGGAGCCTCCATATATCCTCCCGTATCTCATAATGTATCAAGGCTAGAGGCGTCCCAGCATAGTACTAGAGCCACCATACCCTTCCATATCTCATCATGTATCCAGGCTAGAGGTGGCCCAACAGGGTACTAAAGCCTCCATACCCTCCCGTATCTCATCATATACCCAGGGTAGAGGCGGCCCAACAGGGTACTAGAGCCTCCATACCCTCCCGTATCTCATCATATATCCAGGCTAGAGGCGGCCCAACAGGGTACTAAAGCCTCCATACCCTCCCGTATCTCATCATATATCCAGGGTAGAGGCGGCCCAACAGGGTACTAGAGCCTCCATATCCTCCCATATCTCATCATGTATCCTGGCTAGAGGCGGCCCAACAGGGTACTAGAGCCTCCTTTGAAATGTACAATTTTCCCTAATAAAATCCTTTCGCAGTAATATTGTAATCGATTCTATATAGCGTCATTACATTTGCACGTATAAAGCTTCACCCAATTTTAACTCCTTCTTGGCTCACTATTTTTCTGTTAAGGAGTGCAATTACTGTATTTAGCCTGGATTATTCGGTATCTGCCTGCCCTCAGAGCGTTGCGGTTGCCCTGCGCCTTTTGTTGACACTCACCTCTCCAACGTTTTCTGGATCTGGCTGGCCGGACAAATGGTTAACAGCAATGCCCAGGACTGGATGGCACAACACACGAGGCCTTGCTGTGATGGCGGGGTGCCATTGTTCTCAGAGTACAATAGAGCCAGTATTCCCTCTAAGACGCTCAGACACGACACCAGATCCTGAGGAGAGAGAGGGTCAGTCACATCCTTATTATAAAGGTTCTTTACACATTTCAGGAGTTCATCACTTTGGACCAGCAACCGTAAACCTGATTGGCTGTGACCCCCAATGGTTACCCCAAATGAAGGGTAGCAGCAACAGGTAGCAGACTGGGCACTATCTGCGTGGCCTCTTGCTTGCCCTTCGGTAAATGGCACATATTCAGATATGCTCTATGAAAAGGAGTCAGGCCTAGGAGCCCTCACTAATGTTATTCTGACCCTCCTGTAATTCCTACAGTAATACATTATTATGGACGTGCCTCATACCTCCACATCAGAAGCAGCAATAAAACAGCAGAGACCAAGAGCGGCAGCGCACTGCGAGGAAGGAAGGAAACCAGTGAGGACCTGCTGAGCTGTAACATTTAATATGGCAGTGCATGTCACAGATGGGATTACTTACACTCTGCCGAGCAGTCACCCCAGCACTGGAGTCCGTCAAGATGCTGATGAGTATTGGTTTTAGACAGTGGAAGACATCTTCACCTTCGGGGCCGGAACCCAGCTGAATGCAGAGAAGAGAAAGTACTGTGGCGGCCAGAGACTGCTCCTCATCCTTCCCTAAGAGAACAGCCAGAGAAGGAAAAAGTTACATGGAAGATGTCGGCACTGTCGTCTACTAGTGAATAAGCGGGCGGCATTCTCAGTGATGCCACAGCCGCCCAATCTAGTGAAGCAAAGAAAAACAAACCGCTCCATAGTGCAGAGAGAAGAGGAATAATGGTACCCGAGTGCCAAAAGGGCAAGCCATGGGGTGCGTCCTGGTAGCGGCAGCCTTCCCAAACCGGATTGACAAAGCTTCTATGTCAATGCATAGATGGCTGCAACAAGGGCAATGGCGCACGAGGATGAAGGAATCAGGCTGGAGGAGACCTTCATCTGGCTTTAACTGACAAGCAGCAACACAACTATTTATTATTTCAGGGGCATCCAGTTTTGTGTGCCGCTTGTGACTCCAATTTTACCTATAGTGTAGTTTGTTTGCGGTTTTCTTTTTGTCAGCTAGTATGTATAATCCAGGTTAAGATTTTTTGGTATGTATTATGTCTGCCTTTCAGTGTCTTATTGATATTTTGTTCTATAAGGTCTATCATGCGATACATAAATGGCTGGGATAGTCATGTGACATGTTCACATGACTGATGTCATCTGCTCCATTTCCCCAGTCTATTCAAGCTTGATTGTAATGCTACTTGTCAATAAAGGCCAGATGAAGCCGCCGGTTCGGTGTTGAAGCATGTTGCCCGCAAGGTCTTCTCCTGCCCGATTGCTCCGTTCTAGCGCACCATTGTCCTCGTTTCCTTCTTCTATACTCTATTGTGAATGGATATGCAGCATTCTCAGTGATGTCACCGCTGCTCTCGAATGGATGGATGAGCGGAATTCTCACTGATGTCACCCCTGCTGTTTATAGTGAATAGATAGGCTGCATTCTCAGTGATGTCACCACAGCTCTATAGTGAATGGAGGGTCCCCAAATTAACAGCAAGTACAATAACCAGTCATCTAGGAAGTGAATACCTTTTTTCAGACAACGTTCTAGAGCATCCGTAAAGGTGACACGTCTCTCTGAAAGGACGTCGCCAAGAACCTGCGAGGACAGAGCAAGGCGCAGGCTTCCCAGTGCAGCAACTCTTGTTTTTGCGCTGTAAGAAGTACATACAGATGAGCTGAGTAGACACAAGCCCTAAAACGCTTCACTGCACTGCAAACCTTGCACTGCACCTCTTATCTGTAAGGTTTTCGATGTCCTCCTTCAGCTTGTCCTCACGCTGCTCCTGAGCCGAGAGAAAATCCTGCGCATCATTGCCTGTAGGGGGCGACATACATGTTATGTTTCACACTGTTCGCTCGTGCGGAGTTTACGTGTATGAGGCCGACCCTACAACACTCACCTGACCCTTCCTCTGCCACACTAACAGTTTCACTGGCACTGCTGCAGTGGCTGAGGATATCACTGGCTCCTTCATCCTCGCTGGCCTCCGAGTCTGCCCGTGTCCCAGCCCGAGAGCCTGAAATGGAAGAAAATGTATGAGGACGGATGAAACACCTAGTCAACCATCACAATGATACAAGTCCTGCTGCAGCCAGAAATGAAGACCTGCAAGCATCAGCCTGAAAATCATGCAAAAAAAAAAAAAAAGAAAAGGTGCAATGAACACAAACAATGAAGTGGAGTCTAAGAATCCGGTCGGTGCAGATGCATCAGCTTCTTATTTCAGATGGACTGCCCCTTTAAATATAATGACACGTCGTCCCCAGGCCTGTGTCACGCTTGCTCGTAGCTGCAGGCAGACATATGAACCTCCTGACCTGCACTACTGTGACACACAAGCTCCATGTCCCGGAGTGGAGGTCACCGAGACCTTCCTATAATAGCAGGTGGTTATTCTGGAACTGCAGCCGCCCCTCGCACATTGGGGATTTCAAATGAGTCACAATGATAACAAATCTGTGTGACTTACTGTACTCAGGACTCCTGCAAAGTAATGTGTCCAGTGCTAAAGATTGAGGAAGTAATTAATACTATCAGCAGGTCACACATCAGCAATCCTTCTAGAACTGACACCACTGGAGAATGAAAAGTTCTGCAACTTTCTAATAAAACTGGTGAAAAACTTAAAGTGTAAGATCTCTGCTTTCAGTCGGTACACGGAAACACCTGGGTCCTGATCTAGTCCTGCTCAACTCCTTCCCGTTCCAGGGTGTAAACTTACGTCCTATGGATGGTGCGTGCTCAGAAGTGGAGTAGGTGCAATCTGGCTGTTACTGAAGCCAGCCTACTGTTGCAACAGTAGGGATCAGCGAAAACACTGATCCCTGCTGCTAAACCTTTACATACCATGATCAACGTTGATCGCTGCATGTAAAAGGTTTGCAGAGGGGGGGCCCTTTTCGGTAACATTTTCGGCTCTCCGCCATAAAATCACAGAGGGCTGATGGATTGCCATGGCCTCTGATTGCTGTAAGAAACAATAAAGCATTGTACTGCAATGTGTTACCAGTGCCATCATAGCATAAATATTTTAAAACTCATGTTTGGTATCACTGCATCCGTAACAACCCGTACAATGAATTGCACACGCTTTTCATCCCGCAAGGCGCACGCTAAAGAGAAAAAAAAAAAAGAGCCAAGGTACTTTTTTTTGTTCATTTCGCCTCCTATAAACCAATAAAAAGTGATCAAAATACTACATGTAACTCCAAATTGTACCAATAAAACTACAGCTAATCACAAAAAAACAAGCCCTCGTATGGCAATGTCGACAGAAAGCTACAGTTATGGCTTTTGAAAAGCAGAGCTGAAAATCCCCCTAAAAATCATTGTGCTCTTAGATCATATCACTAAGGGGTTAAACAACAGTTTGTTACAATGTATCAGTGCAGACAATCTTCTGTGAGGTAAACATCAGCAGGAATCTCTCTCCTGTCCTGGGTTCTAGGCCAGTTTGCTTCTAACTACAAGGATACATTGTAACAAGCCCTCAACTGTGTAATCAGGACTAGATTAGGAGAGGTTTTCAATGCCTCCATTCACTGAACGCAAACAGAGATTGAACATTGTGGAGAATTGAGCCACAGAATTTATTAGACAGGTGCAGGTGCTTTAGGCTGGGCACACCTGGCGGACAAATCGGATTTTTTTCTGTCGCAGTTTGATAGTGATGTGTGAACTCAGTCTTAAAGATGCGGCTAAGATGACTTCTGTGAAGTCTGTCTGCATCGGGTGGCATCGTGGCTCGCAGGATAGAAGCCACATGTGGCCAATGACATATGTGAGGGCTACATGGCAACTTGTTGCGGGTGACACATTATAAAGTCTTATAAAAGTGCGCCATGTCGGATGATCCCCATTGTGAACAGCCTTGATTGAGCATGTTTTCGGGGGTCGTGCTGATCTGTTGAACTATTAATTGACTGTGACATTTCACGGAAGCAGAAAATTGCTGCATAAATTGAATGTAAGCAGAGTGACGGGCAGAAAAAAGGACATGAAGGCGAGCAATATGGAGGGCAGTGAGGATGCGCCATAATAATGGCCATATGACCAGTGACATATATAGTGTACCGAAGGCGTGATCTGTCCCTTGTATGCAATTCTCATATTCCAGAACGCTCAAGACCTGATACAGCAATGTCTACGTGTAACGCCTACTGTCCCCTGTATGAAACTCATTCCATGTGACATGTGTAGCAACTCTGCCTATAGTGGTCCAGAGATGGGCGAGTGGCAGCACTATGCGGGATGGGGTGGAGGCAGCAGTGCAGGGATGGGATGCGACGATGGAGGCGGCAACACACGATACAGGCATGGGATAATGGAGGCGGCGACACGCGGGGATGGGATGATTAAGGCGGCGACACAGGATGCAGGGATGGGATCATGGAGGCGGCGACACGCGGTGATGGGATGGAGGCAGTGACAGGCGGTACCTTTTATCAGGTGGAGTTTATCTGACACCTTCAGCTGCAGCAGCTCTTGTCTCAGAGAGCCTGAGTGGTGGGACGGGAAAAATACAAAATATGACCAGGTGTAAAGGCTGTGCAAGAGAGAAATGCGTTACTCCACCCTCATACGGCGTGTCTATAGGAAAGCTCACCACAATGTACACAACCCTGGAAGATGAATAAGGCCTCCCCTACAAATAATGTATGACCTGCCCCCATGCCCTGTGTACACAAGACCAAGTAAAGACCCCCCCCCCCCCCCCATTGCTCCAGAACTTCGTATAGCCCCTATACCCCAGGTCTACGAGTCTCGGTATAGTTCCCATACCCCACGCCTACAGGTTGCAGTATAGTCCCCATATACCATATCTACGTGACCAGTTGCAGTTCCCATACCCCACGCCTAGAGGTTGCAGTATAGCCCCCATATACCATATGTACGTGACCCGATGCAGTTCCCATACCCCACGCCTAGAGGTTGCAGTATAGCCCCCAGATACCATATGTACGTGACCCGGTGCAGTTCCCATACCCCACGCCTAGAGGTTGCAGTATAGTCCCCATATACCATATCTACGTGACCCGGTGTAGTTCCCATACCCCACGCCTACAGGTTGCCATATAGCCCCCATATACCATATCTACGTGACCCGGTGTAGTTCCCATACCCCACACCTACAGGTTGCCGTATAGCCCCCATATACCATATCTACGTGACCCGGTGTAGTTCCCATACCCCACACCTACAGGTTGCCGTATAGCCCCCATATACCATATCTACGTGACCCGGTGTAGTTCCCATACCCCACGCCTACAGGTTGCCGTATAGCCCCCATATACCATATCTACGTGACCCGGTGTAGTTCCCATACCCCACGCCTACAGGTTGCAGTATAGTCCCCATATACCATATCTACGTGACCCGGTGTAGTTCCCATACCCCACGCCTACAGGTTGCAGTATAGTCCCCATATACCATATCTACGTGACCCGGTGTAGTTCCCATACCCCACGCCTACAGGTTGCCGTATAGTCCCCATATACCATATCTACGTGACCCGGTGTAGTTTCCATACCCCACGTCTACAGGTTGCCGTATAGCCCCCATATACCATATCTACGTGACCCGGTGTAGTTCCCATACCCAACGCCTACAGGTTGCCGTATAGCCCCCATATACCATATCTACGTGACCCAGTGTAGTTCCCATACCCCACGCCTACAGGTTGCCGTATAGCCCCCATATACCATATCTACGTGACCCGGTGTAGTTTCCATACCCCACGCCTACAGGTTGCAGTATAGTCCCCATATACCATATCTACGTGACCCGGTGTAGTTTCCATACCCCACGCCTACAGGTTGCAGTATAGTCCCCATATACCATATCTACGTGACCCGGTGTAGTTCCCATACCCCACGCCTACAGGTTGCCGTATAGTCCCCATATACCATATCTACGTGACCCGGTGTAGTTTCCATACCCCACGTCTACAGGTTGCCGTATAGCCCCCATATACCATATCTACGTGACCCGGTGTAGTTCCCATACCCCACGCCTACAGGTTGCCGTATAGCCCCCATATACCATATCTACGTGACCCGGTGTAGTTCCCATACCCCACGCCTACAGGTTGCAGTATAGTCCCCATATACCATATCTACTTGACCCGGTGTAGTTCCCATACCCCACGCCTACAGGTTGCAGTATAGTCCCCATATACCATATCTACTTGACCCGGTGTAGTTCCCATACCCCACGCCTACAGGTTGCAGTATAGTCCCCATATACCATATTTACGTGACCCGGTGTAGTTCCCATACCCCATGCCTAGAGGTTGCAGTATAGCCCCCATATACCATATCTACGTGACCCGGTGTAGTTCCCATACCCCCACACCTACAGGTTGCAGTATAGCCCCCATATACCATATCTACGTGACCCGGTGTAGTTCCCATACCCCACGCCTACAGGTTGCAGTATAGCCCCCATATACCATATCTACGTGACCCAGTGTAGTTCCCATACCCCACGCCTACAGTTTCTGGTACAATTACCTTATCCTGGGTCTATAGATCCCATTATACTCCCCATATCACAGGTCTACAGGTGCCAGTATGTCCTATTACTCCAAGTGGTCCCCATTCCCTAAATCTCGCTATAGCCCCCACACCCTGGGTATACAGGTCCGTGTATACTCCTCCTGGTATAGTTTCTATCCCCAGGTAGCTCCCACACCCCGGGTCTACCGGCTCCACTATAGTTCCCAGTGTACAAGTAGCCTTTGTATTGCGGTCAGTGAAGGTCTCTGAGTCTAAGTTATAACATATGCTACAGGTGCCGGTAACAAAGTATCAGAGGCAGTCGCCCCTCCCCCACACGTGACCCGGACAGCGCCCTGGGCGGCCCCCGGTTGCTCTCACCACGGCTAGAACTGCCCTTCTTGCTGGCTGCAGTACTCCTCCGGGCCCGAGGCATGGTTCTGAAAAACTGTCAGCGTGTGCCACACTACACCGGGGCTCCACTGCCGAACAGACTCCTGGGACGTGTAGTTTTCTGAGCGCTATCTTCTCTCATCCTGGCCAACATGGGAACCACAACTCCCGACAGTAACCGCGAGTGTTACGTTCAGCGCGCCGTTCTAGACGCTAAGCATGCTGGGAGTTGTAGTTGGTATTCAAGGGAAGAAAATACATCACCCAGGGTGCAGAGCGCGGCCGGAGACGATTTCCTAGCAACCTAGCGCGGGAATAAAGAGCGCGTGGCCTGAGGTGTGAGGAGCAGTGTGCTGAGGAGAGGGGTGTGCAGTTCAGCCTCTCAGTGGTTCTTATTTTCCTCACAATTCTGCAGTTTTGTATAATTTTTCAAACATAATATATACTTTTGGTGATTGTTACAGCGCCTATTATGGCCACCAAGTACTCATTCCATGCTGGCATATGTCCTGACTAGGCTTATTACTGACACAGGCGTGTGTGACCCATGTATTAGGCCCGTGTCACGCGGTTATATTTATGTGCTCCATACGCAGTGAATGGAACCCCTTCATCTCAATGTGATCGTTCACATGTGTATATTTTTTTCTGCGCATTTTGGTCATGCAAAAAAAAAAAAAATCCAACATGCTCCATTTTCCTGCACATTTGCGCACCAAAAGACCTTGTTGAAATCACAGAGGTGAGAGGAAAAACAGCCAAAAAAAGTGCAATACCTGATAGGCTGCAGAGCAGGCACAGTCCCCGCAGGCACACTGCTCCCCAATCTGGGCTGCACATTAGTCTGCAGTGAACAAGTATCATAGTCTGGCAGACTGCATTTAGGGGTTACGGCGACTGCGCCTGCCCTCTGGCGAGTGTGCCTATTGTGATAGACATGATGATTAGTCAGTATAAAATGTCTATTGATTTATACTAAACTAGATGTGTTACGCAGCTGTAGTGACTTTAACTCTTAGAGGCTAATGACTGCATAATTTCATTATAGTAATTGCCGGACAATGGCATGGTGAAAAGATATGTGTTTTGTGACTTCAGCCTAATGTGGAACTCTGCTGCATAAGGAAAGAGTTAAATCACAGTGTTATGTTATTGCTTGTGTTCATCTTGAGTGTTTTCCCAGTCCTTCCCCATCCCCCCCACACAGAATCTTCTTCAACAAAGAGATACAAACGTGCTCAAAACTGAAAGTATGTAAGACAAAGACTTGCTTATACATTGGACTTGAGAGAAGGTGGGCAGGAAGGAGGGGGGATTCTATATGATCCGACAAATGAGAAATCTATATGTTACTGATGTAATCTGTTGCACGCCCATTAAAGGGCAGGTGTTATGCTTTACAATAAAAGGGGCTGTCGGGGTGTTTCTGCCCAGAGAGCCATTTTGGATATGAGACTGATAGCTTGTGTCTGATCTGGTCGATGATGTGTGCACACTATACAATTTGGAAGCTACAAAATACCCCGAAACCTGCTGGAGAAAACCATAATCCAGATCAGTGGCGTCCCTGGGTGGGCCCTAGTAGAGATTTTGATTTCTTTCATTCTGGAAAAATACAGAGATCGGCAGATAGCACGCAGAACTCAGGGGCCCGAAAATCTACAGAACACGGTAAGATTGCTTTATGTAAAATCTACCGATGTGAGCTGATTTCTGACTGCTAATCTGCCTGTTTCTGATCCAGAGTGATAAATCAATGAAAGGCAGGTAATCTAGTTCTTTCTACCCGGAAAAGACCACCGTTTTAACCTGCCTAAGGGGTATTTTGTATGCTGTGTATATTATGTCTGAGACGGTTAAAAATTGTGTATACAAGACCAAGAGATAAATTCTGTGAGGGTTAATGTGTCAGAAGGGCGGACTTGGCTGTTTAAGTCTGAGGGAGCACGCCAGAGACACTTACTCCTAGGCAACTAGTGTGAGGTTAGGAAAATTTATGATATGCATATTTACCTGTATGATTGAGCGTGTTATGTTCTCATATGTGGAAAGGTATATACGCGGAGAATTATAGCCGTGGTGTGACGGCTGAAGCTTCCAGAAACTCTTGGTCATTGAAAATAATAAGTCTTTGTGTGTTTCAGACGTTTAATTTAAAGAATGTGCAGTGTTTATTATTGGGGGAGGGTTACTGATAAGAGAGTGGACTGAAGTTAAGCCACTGAAAGCTTTTCCCAGTTAATCCGTTTGTTCCCTTTGTCTTGTGTTTTTAGAATTAATGTGCATTGTGATTTACGAGGGATATAATAAGCAGGCAGAATAGAATACGGGATCAGTGCAGGATGTTTTGGAATATGCAAAACATGTAGAAACGTTTTACAAAGAAAAGGATCAGGAAAAGTTGCAGAAAGAAATGTCAGGTTATGAACAGATAAGCAGAAAGAAAGGTGTTTTTAGATTGCTAGGAGGAGGTATAATGTAGGAAAGCGATTCAAGATGAGAAAGTATAGTGGGAGATGTGTATTGCTTATGAACAATGTAATGCTTTTGTGTTGACTACAGCCCCTCCCTGTAATGGCGGCCGCACTTGCAATGTTTAAAACCCCACATAGTGTGACTTTGCAGCAAATGTGGTGAGCCCTTCCCCCACCCTGAAGTTACTTCTCCCCATGTGCTCACTTTCAGGGTGTGTGATGTTACTTCTGGCCATTCCAATCCGGGATAGGACTAAGCCCCGCCCCTTCCTCCTCTAGCAGCCATCTTGCCTCACCTGGGAGATTTGTAGCCCCGCCCCTTTCTGCCTCTGGCGGCCATTTTGCTGCACTTGGGAGGCCTACATTCCCCAATGCCACTGTATCCAGTGCTAACCTCATGATTATCTGAAGTAAAGTTTTGTTTGACCGGACTTTGTTACACTCCAAGATGTGGCCACTTTGGATGTGTGATAAGTTGAGGGAAACAAACCTTTGTGAAGATGCAGCTTGGGACATAGTAGATGACTAAGCTGGTTTATAGTGTATGGAAGATTGAAGTTGATGCATGGGGGACAGAGGCCAGGAATACATGACAGGGGACGCTCTCTCATATTCCCAGGGGCTCTGTTTTCCACTGCCTGCTTCTCCAATGGATGTTCAGACAGATGATGTTACGGAAGGCTCCTACAGATGGAATAATTTCCCTATAGTCACCCAGCAAACTTTTCCACGCAATTTGATGAAGTAATTTTACTTTTTATGTGAGAAAGAGGGATTAAATTGCCCAGAGTAGGATGTTAATTCATCGGTATTTTTTTTTAGTTTTTTTCCTTAAGTCTTTGTATATTCTAGTGTCAGTCTACACTGAAGCTATAATTATATTCCGACAGGAGAGTGAAAGTTAAACACTGGACGTTCCCTGAAATACTATTACACTGGGTGACGTAAAATTTTACTTGTGTTGCGCCCCCTTGTGTTAAAAAAAGCTAACTGCGACCTGACGAAAAAAAAAATTTTTAAGGAGATTTTCGCTCAGACTTCGCTGCATACAATGTCACCTTGACCTACAAAGTGCTTGTTTTTGTGCCTCTTGGTTTCCTTTTTCAACGTTGTACTAGTTTGAACCGATTACTCTTTTTTTATTGAGTATATTCTGGTTCAAAAGGGGGGAGGCATAGGTGATCTGGGTCATAGATGATCTAGGTGTTGTAGATCAGCTATTGGGTTTAAAAAAATAAATAAATAAATAAATGAAATAAGATAAAAAGGAAATAAATGATTTTGTGCTACAAGATTCCGAGCCATGTGAAATAGAACATCAGCACGATTATTTAGTACTAATATAGTAAGAAACTGCAGGTATGCAAACAGTTACCGGAACCTCTGTTGATAATGCATATGTTGAGCTTTTTGCAGATGGTAGCAGGGTGAGGATTGATGACTCCACATCGGATATGCAGTGGTCACACAACAAGATGTCCTAGAAGCAGAAACTCTGCATCCGCATGTCTCAGCACAAGAAGCGGAACTGAAGGCCCTCACTGAGGCGAGTAGAGTGGCGAGAGGTAAGACAGCAACCATTTACACTGACTCCTGGTATGCATCTGGCATACGGCCCAATATGGAAGGCCAGACAGTTTTTACCTTAGCAGGACAACCAACTGAGAATGGTGCAGCGGTGCAGAGTCTCATAGAAGGCCCTACTTCTACCTGACAAAGTTGAGAGTTCGCACCGATTCCTACCCTGGAGAAGCGAGAGACGGCACCCTCGCCAACAGCACAGAAAAGGCAGCGGCCCTCAAGCCGTGGAAGAAAGAAGAAAGATACTGACAGCATGAGTCAGTGGTAAAAACTTTGGACATTGACAAAATTTGGACTTTGATATGCTAAAGACTTTTACAGTTACAAGCCAGCAAGGAAGGAAAGGATAAATGGACTAATATGGGAGCAGCAGAAACAGGACAGCGTGTGGTGAACAGTCAACAGCACTTGCCCACCACAGTTCCTGTATCCCATGATGGCCCAGCTGATGGACGGAAAGACCCACCTAGTAAAGCAGCAATGACGTCGACGCTTGAAAGAGGACGGGCGACTTCTGGGTTCTCTGTAGCTGCTGCATCATTTGTCCAGTTTAGCATGATCTATGCCATAGGTGAGTCAGGGCAGAAGTAAATTTGCCACATCACACTTGCCGGGACCACTCTACCCATTTCAGGGATTGCAAATTGACTACGTTTAGCTCCCACTTGTTGGGAAGTATGAATACGTGCTTGTTGTTGTTGATGTCTTTGCAGGTTGGAGGCCGACCCTGTTACCAAGGCAAACAAGTAGGTAACCGCAAAGAAGCTCATGAACGAGGTAAATTGTGAATATGGGGTACCAGAAGTGATTCAGAGTCAGACAGAGGTACAAACTTCGCAGGGGAATGTAACATGTCATGTCTGCTCTGGGTGTATCCCAGGCCTTTTACATACTGTACCATCTTTAGAGTAGTGGAAAGGTGGAGAGACTTAGTGGCACGCTAAAAAGTAAGATACTTAAAAATGACGCCACTTTGGAAAGACTGTCATCCAATAGCCCTATTCAGTGTTAGATATGAACCCAGGGGGGATCATGCATTATCTCCCTACGAGATTGTTTGGGCTTGCCCCAAGGCTAGGTTGCTACTATCCTCAGTAGTTACAATTACAATCTGATGTGTTGACTAAGTATGTGATTTCCGTTGTTAAAGCACTAAGCAAAGCCTATGCACAGGTGTTCTCTTCCAGACTCAGAGGCAGACACTGGGACACATATCTTGCAGCCTGGAGATTGGGTGTGCGTCAAGAAGTTCCTCAGGAAGCACCCTCCTGAGCCCCAATTTGATGGCCCCTACCAGGTGCTTCTGACTACTGCCACAGCTGTGAGACTAGCCGAAAGACTTACATGGATCCATGCTTCATACTGTAAGAAAGCTTCAGATCCGGGAGACCAGTCTTAGTTGTGCCAAGGACATTACTCTGGTTAGGGCTAGTGAGAGAGGAGGGTGGCAACTGGAATCCTTAGTCGGAAGAATATGAGGGTATGGTTACCTTCTGGTATAACTCGTCCAATGCTCAAGTAGCCGCATATTCCTTCGACTATTGTACTGTGGTCCCGTGTCTAGGCGCAAGATCCCACCGCAGGCCAGATTTAGCTCAGTCCAGCTGGTTATATGACTTACATACCCGGGGAATACAATATGTTTGCGCCACTGATAACGTCTGGGGAGAAGACTGCCGTTATTGAGGATTAGCGGGATGTAACACAGGAATAGACTGGTCCTATAAACCAAGAAGTGCCTTAAATAAGAAAGATAAGAGCGGGAAATCCCTAATTAGTCGTATAACCCTCCTTGAGAATAATAAGGACAGCAGGTATTGGAAGGCTGAACTTAGTCTGTTGCTTGGTTTTAATGCGGTTGTTACACTAACCATGGGAGATCCAAGCCCGGGGGAAGGGGGGACTTACAGTCTGGGGACATACCGGTACGGGAGGACAGATCCCTCAGGGAAGTTTAAAATAAGGGATATGGTAGATGCACCCGAATGGAAGCCTTCACTTAGTCCCTTGCCCATAATTAACCCCCTCCGCCGTGAGATAAAGACCTTGACGAACATGATGATCATAGCTGACCCTACCTTTGAGGACACCTTGACAATAGCGACTGGCTACTCTGACCAGAATCTCTGGTTGGAGTTGATGAGGTACACTGCTAACAGAAGCAACAAGTCTAACTGTTGCGTGTGCGGTAGTGCCCGACTACACTCGGGGATGGTCCCCCTAAATCTCCCGGTAGATGCTGAAGAGTGGTTTATTAGTCTCTTCACGAACATTTCCGCTAATTACACTGTCCGTGAGAAGTGGAAGAAGGAATACTCTATAACTACTTAAGTGTTTTGCACCGGAGAGAGTATTACTGACTACCCTGGAAACTGCACCTGCCAGGCAAATAGGCAGGGTGGAGGGAGATTTTTGGGGAACTCACTAACAGGTATTGCTCCTCCTACGGTACGATAGGAGGGGAATGGATGCAGAATCAGGTCCAGTCCTTAGGAGACGTTTACTGGCTTTGTGGAGACATGAGGTAGAGGACCCGCCTGGAGGGTAATTGGACAGGGGAGTGTGCCTTAGTAAAGCCCTTATGCTCCTCCACAACCTGTCAGACAGCATTGAGGATAATGAGGTTGCCCCCAATAGTTAATGTATCTCGATCCAACTCCGTCTGTGTTTTGTGGTTATCCTGTCATGTTGGTCTATCCTTGTTTTCCGCATAGGTACGGTGGTTCCTTCCAGTCTTGTCACTAGGTAGTGTAGGGTCAGTGCAGGTGGCCTGGACGTGTCCACCATCCGGACTATCTCCAGGAGGGACATTGGTGTGGGTGAAGATTAGGGAGTCCCAGGCCGTGCGTACCTGTGCACACTACTAGTATTGTAACATTATACTAGAGCGAGGAGAGAGACTCCTGGTGGTAGTTTTGATCTACACGTGTACATTGACGTCATAGGATAGCCAAGGGGGGTACCTGACGAGTTTTAAAAATTAGAGACCAAGTTAAAACTAGATTAGAGTCCATTTTCCTGATCATTATGGTAAATAAAATGTTGACTGGATTAATTATGTTTATTATAATTAGCAGCGGTTTATAAATTATACTAGAGACGCCTTATAGGGACTAGTCGACCAATAGGACCTACCTCGACTATGACTTTTCAAAATAGAATGGCCTTAGATATGATTTTGGCTAAAAAGGGGAGTGCCTGTAGGATAGGGGAGACTTGTTGTACCTACATCCCAGACGACACGTGACCCGCGGGTAAAGACGCAGTTGCCATTAAAGAAGCTGACCGCACTAACTAAAAAGAGCTAACCTTTGGGACCAGTACTCGCCATGGATGAGCAGGTGGTAAAGGATCCTGGCACAGACGGGCGTCGCTGTTGTATGTTAACTGATTATCTTTTTTGTTCTACTCTGCTGTGTTATCCCCTGTGTCAGAGAGACCTGTGAAACTGATGCTGGAAAAGCCGCTCCCACAATGAGTTTGCTGGATGCATCCCCAGAAGGAGTGGACAAGTCCTACACCCCCTTGAAGACCCTAAAACGAACTCTCAACGCGCTCCGATTATAGGCTCACACGCAGAGAACTGTGAAAATTTGACGGGAAGAGTTAGAGGATAGACATTTTAAGGGGGGATTGTGATAGACATGATGATTAGTCAGTATAAAATGTCTATTGATTTGTACTAAACTAGATGTGTTACGCAGCTGTAGTGACTTTAACTCTTAGAGGCTAATAACTGCATAATTTCATTATAGTAATTGCCGGACAATGGCATGGTGAAAAAATATATGTGTTTTGTGACTTCAGCCTAATGTGGAACTCTGCTGCATAAGGAAAGAGTTAAATTACAGTGTTATATGTTATTGCTTGTGTTCATCTTGAGTGTTTTCCCAGTCCTTCCCCATCCCCCCCACACAGAATCTTCTTCAACAAAGAGATACAAACATGTGCTCAAAACTGTAAGTACGTAAGACAAAGACTTGCTTATACATTGGACTTGAGAGAAGGTGGGCAGGAAGGAGGGGGGATTCTATATGATCCGACAAATGAGAATTCTATATGTTACTGATGTAATCTGTTGCACGCCCATTAAAGGGCAGGTGTTATGCTTTACAATAAAAGGGGCTGTCTGGGTGTTTCTGCCCAGAGAGCCATTTTGGATATGTGACTGATAGCTTGTGTCTGATCTGGTCGATGATGTGTGCACACTATACAATTTGGAAGCTACAAAATACCCCGAAACCTGCTGGAGAAAACCATAATCCAGATCACTGTGGCGACTGCGCCTGCCCTCTGGCGAGTGTGCCTGTGGCGCCTACCCTATGGCGAGTGTGCCTGTGGCGACTGCGCCTGCCCTATGGCGAGTGTGCCTGTGGCGACTGCGCCTGCCCCACGGCGAGTGTGCCTGTGGCGCCTGCGCCTGCCCTATGGCGAGTGTGCCTGTGGCGCCTGCGCCTGCCCTATGGCGAGTGTGCCTGTGGCGCCTGCGCCTGCCCTATGGCGAGTGTGCCTGTGGCGCCTGCGCCTGCCCTATGGCGAGTGTGCCTGTGGCGCCTGCGCCTGCCCTATGGCGAGTGTGCCTGTGGCGCCTGCGCCTGCCCTATGGCGAGTGTGCCTGTGGCGCCTGCCCTATGGCGAGTGTGCCTGTGGCACCGGCGCCTGCCCTATGGCGAGTGTGCCTGTGGCGCCTGCGCCTGCCCTATGGCGAGTGTGCCTGTGGCGCCTGCGCCTGCCCTATGGCGAGTGTGCCTGTGGCGCCTGCGCCTGCCCTATGGCGAGTGTGCCTGTGGCGCCTGCGCCTGCCCTATGGCGAGTGTGCCTGTGGCGCCTGCGCCTGCCCTATGGCGAGTGTGCCTGTAGCGACTGCGCCTGCCCTATGGCGAGTGTGCCTGTGGCGACTGCGCCTGCCCTATGGCGAGTGTGCCTGTGGCGACTGCGCCTGCCCTATGGCGAGTGTGCCTGTGGCGTCTGCGCCTGTACAATGGCGAGTGTGCCTGTGGCGACTGCGCCTGTACAATGGCGAGTGTGCCTGTGGCGACTGCGCCTGTACAATGGCGAGTGTGCCTGTGGCGGCTGCGCCTGCCCTATGGCGAGTGTGCCTGTGGCGGCTGCGCCTGCCCTATGGCGAGTGTGCCTGTGGCGGCTGCGCCTGCCCTATGGCGAGTGTGCCTGTGGCGGCTGCGCCTGCCCTATGGCGAGTGTGCCTGTGGCGGCTGCGCCTGCCCTATGGCGAGTGTGCCTGTGGCGGCTGCGCCTGCCCTATGGCGAGTGTGCCTGTGGCGGCTGCGCCTGCCCTATGGCGAGTGTGCCTGTGGCGGCTGCGCCTGCCCTATGGCGAGTGTGCCTGTGGCGGCTGCGCCTGTCCAATGGCGAGTGTGCCTGCTCTGCGGTCTATCAGGTATTGCATTTTTTGGCTTTTTCAGTGAATGTCTTAAGTTTTTTTTTTTCTCTCACCTCTGTGATTTTAATGTAGTTAATAGTGCGATAGCGTAGGTTCTGACGCACGCGTGGTGGCCCTGCCGTGGTGGCCTTGCTGTGGCCCCGTCAGCCTAAGCGTGGTGGCCTTGCTGTGGCCCCGTCAGCCTAAGCGTGGTTGCCTTGCTGTGGCCCCGTCAGCCTATGCGTGGTGGCCTTGCTGTGGCCCCGTCAGCCTATGCATGGTGGCCTTGCTGTGGCCCCGTCAGCCTATGCATGGTGGCCTTGCTGTGGCCCTGTCAGCCTATGCATGGTGGCCTTGCTGTGGCCCCGTCAGCCTATGCGTTTTGGCCAAAGTGCAGAAGTAACACCCGCATTTATTAGCATGTATCAGTATTTTTTGTATGCAGTTTGCTATAGATTTCGGGGGAGCCCACGATGGTACTGGTGTATCTTGACTAAAGGGTGGAGACATGGGTTGGCTGGCATCAATGACAGGGAATGCCCTGCTGGCGCCCCAGGTGGAGATTGGCTGCTGCTGAGCATGCAGCCTTCAGGACTGTTGAGGGCCGACAGCTATTGGCATGGAAGCAGCTGTTGGGGAGACAGAGGCAGGAGGTATGACAACGCCTGAGGGCGGGGAAGCTTTGGTGTGACGGAGGCGCTGGTTGTCACTTCCATCGGGGCGGACGCACAAGTTTTTTGCATGGAGGAGTGAGCACAGCAGCTGCTCGGTACACAGGATCCCTGACAGAGGCGGACCGAGGAGTGGCTTGCATGCTGCGGGAGGCGCTGCTTGTCACTTCCATGTTGCAGGAGGTACTGCTTCTCAGCATGGAGGACTGAGCACGGAAGGGGCCGTCAGAGCACAGCGGCTAATCAGGCTAGACGATCAGCCATGATAGCGCCGCTGCCACCAGCAAGTCAGGACTGCGGACCAGAAGGAGGCATCAGGGCGGGTAAAGGAGCAGCCACTTCAGTCAGCAGGGGGACACAATCATCATCGCTACTCAGCCCAAAGGAGGCAGAACAACAGGAATCCCTGGTCAACAGCAGCCAATCCACAGCTGGGGGCCTGAGCAGGGCGGTCCCCGTCACTGATGCCTGCCAACCCATGTCTCCACCCTTTAGTCCCGGTGGCGATAAGATAGACCAGTACAGCTCAAGATGTCAGCCAGTGCGGCCCACTTTGTAGATAAAGGGCAACCCAGTGCTATATCAATGAGAGTTGCTATCCTGTATGGTGGGGCACATCCATGTTTGGCTGGCTTCTTTGGTATCGTTCACATGTGCAGGCTATGATTATATGCAGTCGCTCCTCCCCAATCTGGGCTGGGCTGACTGGGTGGCTACACATTAGTCTGCATTGAACAATTTGCTCCTCCATATCATAGTCTGGCTGACTGCATTCTATTAGGATTTATGGCGATTGCGCCTACCCTACGGTGATTGGACTTTTTTTTTTTGCTTTTTCAGTAAAAGACCTTGTTGAAGTCAATGGGGATGGGTGCAATACGCTGGGAGATGTGTGAAAAACTGTAATTACACAGGGAAAAGAACATATCTGCAACTTATTAGATATTTCAATCCGTGCGTTTTTTGTGGCGCACAAATGCACTTGCCTTGTGGAAAACGTACAGTAAAATATGGCAATACGCGCGCTAAACAAGTATCGTTTATTCCGGAAGGTCGCTACGCTCTTGCACGTGAAAATACGCATGTACTCATGTGACGCCGGCCTCACACGCTTATTTTTCATGCGTAAAATATGCAGTACAGAGCAAATAGGCGGGTCCATGTGGCGTTGGTGCGAAGTAGTTTGGGGAGCCGAGCTTGCTGCATGCCCGATGGGTGCCAGCTTTTTTTTGCTACCTGCTGCAAACAGCCAGCCGTTTGACAGCTTACGAGCGCGGTGAAACCTGACTGCGGCATGTAAGCTGTGGTGGCTTACAGGGGTCACCCGAGGACATCGTGTTCTGTAAGGGCACTCTCACACAGGCGGTTTAAACATTTTAGAACTGCGTTTTCGACCATGTTTGACACCGTTTTTTTAATGCACACCATCATTGCACTGGGTGATGGGGTGCGTCAAAAATGCGCTGAACGCATGAAAATAGAACATACAGCGTTTGTTTTAGCGTTCGTTAGAAACTTTTCGCGAAAACGCTCGTTTGAGAAGCCCCACTGAAATGAATGGACAGTGTTTTTAGCGGGCATTTAAACGTCCGCTAAATGCTGGAAGAAACCGCCTGTGTGGGAGCGGCCTACAACCCCGCTCCGCTTGAGCAGTAAAATAACAGATTACATGCTCTCCCTTCTGCTCTCCCCACCGCTGCTATCCCTCCAGTCTCCGCTAAACTTCACTTACGAAAGGGGAGTGATGACGACCTGACGCTGGGTCTCATGAGCGCTGCATCTATTCGCTGACTGAAGGGAGCTGCAGTGGTCACATGGCCCTTTGGTTGGGGATATGATCACTGGCTCCCTGCACTCAGTAGTGAAAACCAGTAGTGGAGACCGGAGAGCCGGCAGCGGCAGGGGAACATGGCAGGGTGAGTATGTATTCTGTTATTTTAATACTTGAAGCTGATGGAGGTTTTACAGAATATTATGTCCCCCGAGATCCCTTTATTATGTGGATGTAAATAATAAATATGCTGCAATAGTAAAGTATTGTAGTATACTCAAGTGACTGCAAGTTGAAATAAAAAATAATGTACAATTAATGTGAAATAACATTAAAACATATAAAAAATTCAGAACCCCCTTTTCTAATTTTTTTCCACAAAATAATCAAAACCGATAAAAAATTTAACATAATTGTCATTACCGCAAGTGGAAAAGCACGAACTGTCAAAGTATCACATTATTATCTTACACGGTGAACGCTGTCTAGAAAACAAAATTACATAATGATAGAATTCCGTTTTTTGCCCCCCCCCCTCCATCTCCCAATAAAAACTATTAAAAAGTTGTGTAGTAAAATTGGTAGCAATAAAAACTACAGCTCGTCCCACGAAAAATGTGCTTTCGCACCCCTATCAGCGAAAAGTACAAACGTTATGGGCCTGTGAATATGACGGCTGAGGCCCGGCTCACACTGGCGTATCTGTATTGTACATTACGCACGTATTCCGATCCCAAATTTTGTGTGCGCACATACACCGGTATGAGGGTACATGCCCACGCAACAGATACCGCTTGTGGCCGAGACTCCACCCAGCTGTACGATATCGACAAGATCATGTGACCATTTGCAGCCGTGACTGGGCGGAGTTTCCACCACATGTGGTTTCTGTTTCGTGGGTACTCGCCCTAAAATCACACAGTCATTCGCACGCCACCTGCTCACTATAGCGACTATTTCCGAACGATGTGGCAAATAATAGTTGTGTTGAGTAAGCCACCGTAAGGCTGGTAACTAGAGATGAGCGAACGTACTCGGTAAAGCACTACTCGTCCGAGTAATGTGCTTTATCCGAGTATCTCTCCGCTCGTCCTGAAAGATTCGGGACGCGCTGCAGAGCGGGGAGCTGCAGGGGAGAGCGGGGAGGAACGGAGGTAAGATCTCTCTCTCCTTCTCTCCCGCCCGCTCTGCCCTGCTGCGACTCACCTGTCAGCAGCGGAGCGCCCCGAATCTTTTAGGACGAGCGGAGAGATACTCGGATAAAGCACATTACTCGGACGAGTAGTGCTTATCCGAGTACGTTCGCTCATCTCTACTGGTAACGCCATATTTCTGGGGTGCGTTTTTCAGTGAAGGACTTTGTTTTTTTTTTCTCTCACCTCTGTGATCTCAACAAGGTCTTTTGGTGCGCAAATGTGCAAGAAAAGGGAGCATGTTGTACCTCTAGGGAAAATCTCTGAATTGTCACTATCAGCGTTTTACGCATACGCCCGTGTGAATGAGCCCTTGCGCAGAGCGATTGCTCATGTTTGTGGTCACTGAAACACGCACCTCCCTGCAAAGTTTATTGGCTAGTCACTAAGAGACAAACATTGCCTGTTTACTTAAACTAATTATAATTAACCCTTATTCTACCAGCCATTTTGGATTTATATATATATATATATATATATATATATATATATTTTTTTTTTTTATCCTTGCATCCCAAGAACTATATGGGCAGGATCAAACGAACATGTGGTATAATGCAGCGCTTTACCGCAGTGTGAACCTGCGTATCGCTGCGTACGGCAGCGATTTTTGCCTTTGCATAACAGCTTGAGAATACGCTTGTATTTGAAATTGGCTTGTATCCGGATGACCACTAGATGGCACTCCAGTACTATAATCACCATCATCTGCTGCATGTGAATGGGAGCACAGCATTCTCTACCACTTCAGGCACAGTGTATGGAATCGGATGTGTATGTTCACACGGCATAGGGTGTTTTCACATCACGTTTTTGCCATGCAGCTCTGAATCCACCCTGGGTTCCGTTGTCCATCCAAAAAAAAATGCATAGGGACAGAACCAGTGCAACACGAGAGGAGAATGTGTGAGATCCAGACCTCCTTGGTCTCTGTTTCTGTCATTTTTTTTCACTGAACAAAACCGCACTGAACATTTTGGGTGCGGAATTTGAGAATAATTATTTATTTATTGTAAATAAGCCCGCTGTTATGTAGTCGATTACGCATTTCTCTGCAGCAGAAATGCAAGAAACCTGCTGAAATGGAGACCAAAGCTTGCAACTTTGTTGCCCATTTTAGTAATGACAGCCTGTGGGATTCAGTCTGAATCCCATTTTCATGGACTCTGATCAAACCCCAAGACCAAACGCAGGGACGTAGAAAGAAACATGATGTGAGTGGCCTCTAAAGTGATGGATGCCACAATAGAAACACAATAAACACCATTGTAGGCAGTGGAGTCCGTACTGTGCTTTTGGTGCCTAGTATTGCCATAAATTTCCTTCATCTACACCTGTAAGGGCTTATTCAGCTCCATTCTTCTGGCTGACTTATTCACATGAGCGATCTTTTTAACTTTTTTCCCCCTCACTGTGAGGATAAAAATCGCAGCATGTTCTATATTCGGGCGATCCCTCGGAACGCCTTGCCCATTGTTTTCAAAGACATCGCATGGCACTTGTATGCAGATTTCACGGCATGCAAGTACGATGTGATGTTTCCTGTTGAAATCCATGGGAAACGATTGTGTGGATTTCACAAAAGTGAATTAAAAAACGGCTCACGTCGCATAAAAAAAGCATGTTGGCATATTACACTCGCCCGTGTTATTGTAGTCTCATATTGCACTCGCCCGTGTTATTGTAGTCTAAGGGCTCTTTCACATAGCCGTAGGGCATGAACGGTGCACAAATCTAATTTTGTGCGCCTGTTCAGATGGCACGGGCCCCAGCGCATACAGGCCGAGTCCGAAATGCCATTGGGCTTACCCTCCGTCCCCCTGGCCGGCTCACCTCCTCTCTCTCTCCTTCTGTCTGTCTGTGTGCAATGGGAGGGGATGGGGGTGGAGCTAAGCCCCACCCCTTGTCTGTAGCCAGCAATGGGATGCAGCAGAGCTTAGCTCCGCCCCTCCCATTGCAAACAGCCGAAGGGGAGGTGAAGAGAAAAGAGGGAGGGAGTTTAGCAGTCATACTGCTAAACTCCCTCCCACCTCTCCTCTCCGGCCGCTTTCATACGCTCCCATAGGAGTCCATGCAGTGGCCGACATATTCCAGCCGGAAAGAAAGTTCCAGGACTATGTTTGCGGGCCGGCGTGAAAGCTCCTGGGGCTATATTGGCCCATCTGGGCACTTTCACATTTTCCTGGTAATTACTGGGCTGCACCTGAAAGCACAAGAGCAGCCCAACGATTAGCTGAATTACACACTGTTAACGCTCGTGTAATATCCCTAATTGCAAGCTCAGGTGCAGCCTGGCAATTACCTCGTACTGGAAAAATACTAATGGCTGCCCCTAGTGCTTGTGTAATAGCAGCATGATGGAGTAGCACAACCTAAAGTTAGAACGGCGTGCAATGTTAATATCAGCAAGCCCTAAGCTTGATTCATACATACCTGCTTTAAGGGCTTATTCATACAGGCGTATTTTTCCTCAGTATTTTGTGAGTCAAAAACTAAAGTGTCAGTTTTGAAGCGACGCAGCCGCTTGCTCTTCCGCTGCGGCCGGCGCTCCCATAGAGAAGAGCGCGGCCGCAGCAGAAAAAAAAATGAACATGCTGCAAATTCGCGCCGCAGCGGCAGCTTCTGCCGACTTTGCCGCAGCGGATTTCTGAGAAATCTCGTCCACATGGCTGGCTAATCCCGGGATTAGTGGCCGCATGCGGATTTGCCGCAGTGAAATTCCGCCCTGTGTGAACCCAGCCTTAGGGCTCATGTCCACGGGCAAAAGAAGAATTAAAATCCGCAGCAGATTTTAACTCTTCTCCTGCCCGCGGATCCGCACCCCATAGGGATGCATTGACCACCCGCGGGTAGATAAATACCCGCGGATGGTCAATAAAAGTGATTTTTAAAAAAATGGAGCATGAAAAAATCTGGACCATGCTCCATTTTCGTGCGGGTCTCCCGCGGGGACGGCTCCCGCGGGCTTCTATTGAAGCCTATGGAAGCCGTCCGGATCCGCGGGAGACCTAAAATAGGAATTTAAAAGAATTTACTCATCCGGAGCGGGCGGGGAAGGTCTTCTCTTCCTCTTTCTTGCTTCGGCTCGGCGGATGTGCCCGGCGCATGCGCGCGGCACGTTGGCGACGTGCCGCCGGCGTGACGAGTTCATCCGCCGGCCGAAAAAGAAGATCCGGCCGTGAGGAAGAGAAGACTTTCCCCGCCCGCTCCGGATGAGTAAATTCTTTTAAATTCCTATTTTCAGCGCTCATGTCCGCGGGGCAGGAGGGACCCGCTGCAGATTCTCCATGTAGAATCCGTAGCGGGCCTGATTTTTCCCGTGGACATGAGGCCGCAATCACAAGCAGCGTTTCATACCTGCAAAATGCAGGTGGAGCTCCTCTGACTGCAGCCGGTACCCGGATTCTTCCACTTGTTTGAATTGACAAGTCCAGGTGCCGTCCACAATCTGCGGTTCTTCACATGCATTTTGCAGGGAGAAACACTGCGTGTAAGAGCAGGGATTATAACTATTGATGATCTGTCCTCAGGATAAGTCATCAATATTTTATCGGCAGGTGTCTGCAGCTCCGGATCCCCACGGATCAGCTGTTTGCTGACCCATTGACGCTGACGGCTCTGTACACATTGTAGCAGACAGGGCTGCAGCAGTGCGTGTGGAGCTTTCCAGTGTCCTGGCAAACATCTGATTGGTGGGCATCCCAAGCAGTGGACCCCAACTGAGCAAATATTGTTGACCTCTCCTGAATATAGGTCATCAGTAATTAAGAGTTGGAGAGTCTCTTTAAAAAATAGCTCCCCATTTGTTAATAGAGTGTGAGGCCTATAAATCCACAGCATGGATTTTTGATGCGTTTCCATGTCAAAATCCATGCCAAACAGCATTCAAGTTAATTTGTCACAGTTGATTCACCTCCCGTTGATTTCAGCGGGTAACTTAACGTTGATGTATATTCTGCGCTAAGAAATTCCATGTCTTTTCTTCTGAGATGTGGATTCAATTCCATATCTGGACGAACATGCGTCACGCTATCCGATTGCACGGATTCCCATTAAAACTAATGGCATGTTTAATACATGCAGATTCTGATATGGATATCAATGTTGAATGCCTATCGAAATTTGCGCGCAAAAAACAGTGTGCACAGACCCCTTGGCTATGATGTGGTGTCACTTCTGTAGAGTTTAGGGTCGCTTACTGAGAGCAGTGAGACTTTTTACACAACGGAGGATTACAACACTCGTATGTCTAGACCTGCTACAACCGGACAGACGGATTTCGACCTTTACATCATTGAGCCGTGTCTGGTGCTGGTGACTTGTCCCCCACCGTCTCTGCTGCATACGTCATTATGAATAGCTGCTTCTTACTTTACATTCGCATGATATCCTTTACTCTTTTTCTTATTTCTTAGAGTTTCTCCTGTGGAAGTAACGTATCGCATTAGATACCCCAAGGCCTGGCGCTGTTTGTATTGGATTCGACTTCTCACATCCAGGTGATCACTTCCTCCTTTTTATCAGACTGTAAGGGCTTATTAATACGCAGTTAATGAGCGTATTTTGTACGCGCATTTTGTTCATGTAAAAAAACACAGCATTTCCTATTTTCATGTGTGTTGTGCACGAACATAGCACATATTAAACTAATTTAACTTAATTGCCCATTGAAATCAATGGGAGCATGTTTGTGTGGTTTTTGCAAGCACGCATGACCTGCATGCAAAACCTACAGTAAAACACATTCAGGCACACGCAAAAACGCAATGCCCATCACGCAAGTGCACGCTTAAATGCGCTTAGGTCGTGTGAAGCTGGCCTAAGGGTATTTTCACAGAAGGGGGTTTGGATGTGTTGAAACCACATCAGAAAAACTGTGTTCTTTTTTGTGCTGTGGTTTTGTTGCATTTGTGTTTTCTTTCTACCCCAAGCCTCTAAATACATTTGTAGCATTAGTTGGCACCTCACTGCGCCAAGTCTGATATAGCATCTGGCGTAGCGTTCAGCTATAATTTATGCCAGTTTCTGGTATAAATTATAGTAAATCTGACTGGCCGCGCCTGCTAACTCGAAGTCATGTGGGCTGCTGCAGACCTTCAAAAACGTCACAGTTTTTACAGTTATGACAAAATTGTGACTTCATGGTGTCATATTGTATAACCCCATAGATGTCAGTGGGAATTGATGCTTTTGTATCATATTTCAATTGACTTGTGTAGGAAGTAAACGTGCAGAGTGATACTCGTACCGGGCAGCACACAGGAGAAGTTGTTTGTAGCTCAGTCTTAGGGCTCATTCCCAAGAGTGTGATTTCACCGCGTGTAACGCAGTGAATGGAGTCAATGTAAGTACATTGATTTTCATTGATCCAATCACATTAGCGTGTATACATTGAGTGTAATAGGCATGTGAAAAAGAACGCACGAACAGCCCTATTGTTTTTTATGGGTTGCATATTCAACTCTGTAAAAACACAATACATTGCATTTGTGCGGTATTGCATACGCAACACCCGATATGAGACCAAGCGGGGGATTTTTTTTTTTAAAAAGAGAAACTATTCACACTGCGCAGACAGCGAGCGTGAGATACGTTGTCATACGCTGCGATAGCTGGCTCCTCGGCAGGTTTCCGCAGCGGTAAAACACTGTGATCCATGCAGAGTTTTATGCATATGGCTGTGGGAACGAGCCCGTAGAGTCCCCCTTCATCTTTGTACTAGATTTCATTCAAGTCTATTGCGGTTTGTGTGTCATAGTTCACCTCTCTCCATATTTGCGACACGATTCAGCTGCATGTCCGGTTATGAAATTGCAGTCTGGGCTTAAAATATCCTAATTAACCTTTTTTTTACTTACATTAATTCAGTCAGTATGCCTTGACGTTGCCAAAATGTCATCAGTGCATTGGAGCTCAGCCACAAGTAAGTCACATTTTCCAGAGCTCGCACAGCCTCATTCATTCTCACTCTGTATTATTGTAATGTATGGTGCAGATCATTAACTCCAGGAATTTATCAATGAAGAGTGATCTGCGGTCGTTATACCGCTCTACAGCTGTGCTGGACAGAAGAAGTCTGTGATTTCATGGAATCTAGCAGGAAAAAAACGTAACAGTATGGCGCTGAAGCTATTAGTGCCACATTCAAGATCTGTATGACCCCAGTCCTGATTATGGCCATGTGTATGTTGAATTGTAGCCTTAAAGGGGTTATCCGACATTTTAAAATTGATGGCCTATCCTCTCCTGTAGTCCACGCAGAATCGGGTTGTCTGGTCCTTCTTCGGCACTAGGACTACAGGGAAGGGCCATGCGTTTTGGGACTTCTGGATGACGCCTAAACGCAGCATCTCATCAATCTACATATCTATCTGCATTTCGAGGGATGCCTAATAGGGGGGTGTTCTCCAACGTTGACATGGTGAACTGTCAACTGCTTCCTCCCCTGTTTCCCACTAAATGTGGATAGGAAGGGAAGTAGGGCGTCCTGCAACTGGGGCTACTGGTCCTCAAAGAGCTGCAGGTTGTATTCTGTATCCTCAATGGATCTGCCTCCTGGGCTGTAGCTAGCAGATCCATCAGGACCTCTCCCTCCTCGGGTAGGCTGCACACTGTTATAGCGCATGCCTTCCCTTATGATAAACCTTCATCATGTTCACGTGGAAGACTTCTTGCTTTCTTTGGATTTGATCTATCGTGACAGTATAGTTCACATCATTGAGCTGCTGGTGAACGATGTATGGGCCTTGCCAAGCAGCCTGAAGCTTGTTGTGGGTCAGTGGAACTAGGACCTACATCTTCTGACCCACCTCATGAGCTTTTTCTCTTGCCTTCCAGTCGTACCACTGCTTTTAGCTGCTTTGGGCCTGCTCCCGCTCGGTAAGCAAATAAGAAGTGAGGGAGGTATCGCTCTCAGTCGTATCGGTGGGACTTGACCAACATCTTAAGCACTTGCTTCAGGGTGCCATTGAACTGTTCACACAGACCATTAATATGGGGTGATATGGTCTAGCTACCTGCATTTTCTTACAGAGGCACTGTATTAGGCCACCTGCACACTGCAGGTCTGGATTCCGCATGCGGAATCCCACAGTGGAATCTGGCTCTGGGAGCAGCGGCATCCGCTCTTACCTTGTCACTTCCTTTTTCTTTTGAACTGTGGTCCACATGGCGAGCCGTCAGACATACGCAGTACAGATTTTTTCTTTAAACTACTTGTTTTCCCATGTCATCGCCTAGCAATTACGAGGAATCTGCGACCTTTCCGCAATGTAATTGCGGAAGGGCCGCAAATCGGACGGCTTCCATTGACTTCAATGTAAGCCATCCGCGCAGATTCCACAAAAAAATGGATCATGCTGCAATTTTTCCTCCACTTGCAGAAACCACATGCTATGGGCGCTATCTGCTGCGGATCCGCGGTGCAGACACCCGCTGCGGATTTCGGTAAGCATCTCCTTGGGATATCCTACATGAGAAAATATGGCTATCAGGGCGTTGGCTACCTTCTTGGCCCACGTGAAGAACAGGGTCAGAGCTCCAGGGTACTGGGTGGCGTAGTTAACTATGGTTAGGACGTAGCCTTTCACAGAACTGCTGGATATGGCCAGGGGACCAATCAGATCCACAGCTATCCTTTGGAAAGATTCCTCGATAGTTGGCAAAGGAACTAAGAATCACATGTTTAAGAGGGTCAGTGAGTCCGGCGCTCGTAATTGCAGGCGCAGCTCTCATTGAAATCAGTTACAAGCGCCAGCCACTACATTGGTTTCTGCTCTGACCTCGGTGTAGCCTGGCACTTACTGGAAAACCCCTTTAACAATCTGCCTAGATCCACTTAACTTTCATTGAGCAGAAAGGTGGCAGGTTGATACGTAGAGATCGGTGAAAATCTACCAGTATCATTTCATCACGGCTGGTGTAATAGCACTTTAAGGGTTTGTTCACATGTGGAAAATTCCACAGCAAAATTGGTGTGGATTTTGACTATAAATTGGTTTCATATCTGCAGCTGACTTCAGCAGCCTCAGCACTCCCCCTCACCTCGGAAGTCTCTGTCCCGGCACTCAGCATCCATCAGTGAGCGCAGCTCCACTGGTAAGGTTATGGCTCTTCTGTATCACCTGACCAGCGGTGAGCGCTGTGGCTACTGAAATAAGCTACAGATACGCAGCTGATTTTAGTCAGACTCTAATGGTGTGGATTTTTACTCTGTTTTGGATGCAGAAAGGCTGCAGATTTCGCGATGGAATTTTCTGCTGCAAAAAATATGCAGCATTTCCCAGGGAGTCTCCACGACAGCACCACCTGAGATCGCCTCCTCCTGATAGGACAGGAACACACCGAGAGGTTAAAGTTCCCCCCCCGTCCTCCCCTCCTCAGTGTTTTCCTGTCCTGCCAGGAGGCAGGGTCACCGAGAGGGGCTGGTGGAGACGCCAGCCCGAAAGAAAGAAGCATACCGGCAGATCGGAGGGCAGTGCTCCAGCCTGTCCTCCCTTCTTGCAGAGCGACTCCCGGGACGCCACATGGGGTGGTCCCCCCGGGCCAGGTTCCTCCCGCGGCGGCCCATGGGGGGTGCAATGCGGGGCTCCAGCTCTCCTACGCGCCGGCTTAGGAACGTGCGCGGCGCCTCCGGCTTCCCCTTAACGAGCAGGGGAGGGGGCGGGGCGCCGCGGCAAGCGGCGAGCGTGATGACGTCATCGCGCAGCACGGCCGGCGCTCGGAGGGGGCGGGGCTAAAATTTAAAGGCGCCAAAATTCAAAAAAGAAAAGGAACCTGAGAGAAGATGGCGCCGAGCAAGGAAGCCACTCAGTGAGTATTGGCTTAAATGCCCCAAGAGTGTCTGCAGCACCAGTTAATAAAGCAATGAGTGCTCCAGCACCAGAGGTCGCGGAATGCTCCACCGCGGCGGCAACCGTAAGTAGCCAGTGGGGCAAACAAGGCATGCATATTCGTATACGTTGTTAATGAATTTTGCATCCTTACACGTAAACTTTGTTGTCTGCCAGGGGGATAGAAGAGTTGCCCCTCCCAGAGCCAAAGCTAAAAAGTGCGCAGAATGTGGCACAAGACTATCGGCTTCGCATGCCAGGCCATTATGCAAAGCATGCATAGCCAAGTTGGTCAAGGAGGAATCAGGGGGATTCCTCGAGGATGTCAGAAAACTCGTCCAAGAGGAAGTGCGGTCAGCACTGTCGACCCCAAAAACTCCACCCAGAGGGGCATCGGGGACAAAGCGCCGAAGAAAAGCGCATACCCCGCAGGTGCTCTCAGACTCAGAGAGTTCAGGATCTGAACCGGAAGAGCTGATGCTTGAGGAGTCCTCAGAGGAAGAGGAATACCAAAAGTACCTCTTCCATAGAGAAGATTTAACGGAGCTGATTAACTCCGTTAGAGCTACACTGAAAATGGAGGAGCCCAAGGAACCCCGTTCAATGCAGGACGAGGTCTTTGGGGGTTTAGGGGAGAGGAAGAAACATACCTTCCCGGTCCATAGTAACGTAACAAAATTAATACTTAAGGAGTGGGAGAAGCCCGACACGGGATCCTTCTCGTCTAAGGGGGTGAAGAGGCGCTACCCGTTTGAGGAGGGGGTATGTGCGAATTGGGAGGAAGTACCCAAGGTAGACGTCCCAGTGGCTAAGGTGGCTAGGAGGACAACATTGCCCTTCGAGGACGCCACACAGCTTAGAGACCCAATGGATCGCAAGGCGGAGGGCCTACTAAGAAGATCCTGGGAGGCAGCGGCCAGTACGCTCAGGCCGGGGGTGGCAGCCACGTGCGTCGCCAGAACCCTGGGTGTGTGGCTCGAACAACTGGAGCTGCACATCTCGAGCAAAACACCAAGGGAGCAGATCATAGATTCCCTCCCTATGTTAAAGATGGCCACTAACTTCCTGGCAGACGCAGCAGCGGAGTCAGTGAAGCTTTCGGCAAAAGCAACGGCCCTAACCAACTCGGCCAGGAGGGTCCTCTGGCTGAAGTCATGGTCGGGCGACCTAACATCCAAGAATAAATTGTGCTCGCTACCCTTTCACGGCCAATTCCTCTTTGGTCCGGATCTAGATAAAATACTAGAGAAAGCGTCGGATAAGAAGAAGGGATTCCCGGAGGAAAGACAACGTAAGGGGAAGACCTTCTTCCGAACCCCGGCACAACAATCGGAACCCTATAAAGGCAAGGGCAAGACGGGCCGATGGAGTTACCCCAAGGGAGGCAGAGGGAGAAGCTTCCTCTTCAACCCGCACCAGGGGGACCCAGCCAAGCAGAAGCCCTGACGCCATCCCAGTGGGGGCGAGGCTGCAGGGCTTTGCGGATCGGTGGGCCTCGATTTGCAGGAGCCCGTGGATCCCGGAGATCCTGCAGGAGGGATACAGAATCGAGTTAGTATCCCCCCCCAGGAGAAAATATATTATCACGCGAGGTCCAGTACAACAACTGTACCCGCTTCAGCAGGCGGTACAGGACCTAAGACATCTAAAGGCAGTGTCCCTCGTGCCACAGGAAGAGGAGACCTGGGGGCATTACTCCAGACTCTTTCTAGTAAAGAAACCCGGGGGAGGTTCACGCCTAATAATAAATCTAAAACCCCTGAACGTTTTCATAAAATATCGAAAATTCAGGATGGAGTCCATCACATCAGCGGTAAAGTTGATCCCCAGGGGGGCCTACATGGCCTCGATCGACCTGAAAGACGCCTATCTGCATGTACCGATCCACAGGGACTCAAGGAAGTACCTAAGGTTCGCGTTGGAAATGGGCAGCAAGACAAGGCATCTTCAATTCAGATGCCTTCCCTTTGGAATCTCCTCAGCACCCCGCATCTTCACGAAGATCATGGCGGAGGTTGCAGCCTACCTAAGGCAGAGGTCGATCCTAATAATCCCATACCTGGACGACATACTAATCATAGCCGAGTCCAGGGAACGCCTAGTAGAGAACTTGGCAACAGTGCTCAGCCTGTTACAGTTCCTAGGTTGGATCATAAATTGGGAGAAGTCCAGCCTAAACCCCAGCACGGAGAAGGTGTTTTTAGGCGTAACACTCGACTCAGAGGCCCAATGCTCCTTCCTCCCCGAGGCAAAGGGGCAGAAAATTCGGCACATGGTAAAATCCTTTATGCAGAGACGGTCATGCACAATCCGGGAGGCTATGTCCCTCCTAGGAAGTCTAACATCATGCATCCCGGGGGTAGCATGGGCACAGGCACATACCAGACCCCTGCAAGCTGCAGTCCTCGCAGCGTGGGACGGCAGGCAGGCTTCGTTAGAAAACAGAATACAGATCAGGAACTCGGTAAGGGTATCCTTAAGCTGGTGGACGTCCCCAAGAAATCTAAGAAAAGGAGTCCACTGGATATTGCACCCGGCAGTACAGATCACGACAGATGCAAGCTCCTGGGGGTGGGGGGCGCACGTCGGAGACCAGCTCCTACAGGGCCCATGGCCACCGCAGACGAAGCATCAATCCTCAAACTACAGGGAGCTACAAGCAATCTGGAAGGCCCTGCAGCACCTGGGGGAGACGGTAAGAAACCAACATATACGGGTACTGTCGGACAACACCACGGCAGTGGCCCATATCCGACACCAGGGGGGCACGAGGTCACCAGCTCTGCAAAGTATCGCGCAAAGGATATTTCGCTGGGCGGAGGGCCGCATCATCTCACTGTCAGCGGTACACTTAAAGGGATCTCTGAATCAAAGAGCAGACTTCCTCAGCCGGGGGCGCTTAGACCCAGGAGAATGGTCCTTATCCCAGGAGGCGTTCCGGATAGTGACGGACAAATGGGGTCCCCCGCAAATAGACCTATTCGCGTCAAAACAAAACGCCAAGGTGACGAACTTCTTCTCCCTCAGACGGGAAGACCAACCGACAGCGGTGGACGCCCTCAGCCAGGACTGGGGAGGAGAACTGGCATACGCATTTCCCCCGATCCCACTAATCCCAAGGGTACTACAGTACTTCAGGTCACAACCGTGCACCCTGATCCTTGTGGCTCCCTTTTGGCCAAGAAGGAGCTGGTTCAGCCTCCTGAGAGACTTGAGCATCCAGGAGCCAGTTACCCTTCCGGCTCAAGAGAATCTCCTAACGCAGGGACCCCTGAACTACCCCGACGTAAGCAGACTTCATCTAACAGCTTGGTTACTGAAGAATCCATACTGAGGGGCAGGGGATTCTCAACCAAGGTAGTCAGAACGCTAATGGCAAGCAGGAAAGAGACTACCAACCGCATATACCAGAGAATCTGGAGGAGGTTTACCTCTTGGAGACAAGAGAGAGGCTCCTCAGGCAGCAGTGCGGACGTCCCTCTGATCCTGGACTTTCTACAGGACGGCCTGGATATGGGCCTCGCCCCAAGCACCCTAAGAGTCCAAACGGCAGCCCTTAGCGCCCTGTTTGACACTAAGTTATCCGGGGACAGGTGGATCAATAGATTCCTGGCAGCGGCAGATAGGCTTCGACCCAGGTCCACCAATATTTGCCCAGACTGGAACCTTAATTTAGTCTTGAGGGCCATGACAGGGGACCCCTTCGAACCAATGGAGGGGCTCTCATTAAAAATGCTCACAGTAAAAACTATCTTCCTAGTGGCAATTTCCTCAGCCAGGCGGGTCAGCGAGCTACAGGCCCTATCCATACGCCACCCGCTCCTCAAGATTACAGATACCAAGTTAGTCTTTAAAACAGACCCGACCTTTTTACCTAAGGTGGTATCCCCATTCCATAGGGCCCATGACATAATAATACCCTCGTTCTATAATCACCCAAAAGACGAGAGCGAGCGAACCCTAAGCTGTTTGGACGTCAGAAGAGCAGTCTTGACGTACATCGAGGCCACAGGCCCATGGAGGCAGGACGACAACCTGTTCGTCCAATATTCAGGCCCTAATAAGGGAAAGAAGGCAGCCAAAAGCTCTATAGCCAGGTGGATTCGCCTGGCCATTAGCGAGGCATATAAGGCTTTGGGGAAGGAGGCCCCCTCGGCTCTTAAAGCCCATTCCACAAGGGCAGTAGCGACCTCATGGGCCGAGCATGGCTCGGCATCAGTAGAGCAGATATGTAAGGCAGCAGTATGGAAAAAGCCCCATACTTTCGTCAAACACTACAGGGTAAAGGTGCAGCTAGACGAGGACATGTCCTTCGGTCGTAAGGTCCTCTCAGCGGCAATCCCACCCTAGAATTACTTTAGTTGATACGTCTCAGGTGGTGCTGTCGTGGAGACTCCCTGGGAAAGGTAGGATTATACCTACCCGATAATCAGGTTTCCAGGAGTCTCCACGACAGCACCCGTACATTCCCTCCCCAAGAAAGAATAATGTATATAGAAATAATTAAATAAATAAAAGATAATAAAATAAAAAGTATACCAGATAGGAAAAAATTTAAGTTAGCTCCTACCCCGGCAGTTTCGTTATAATA